>NC_090673.1:9327348-9630378 GCF_013368605.1 Nyctibius grandis | reverse complement strand
AACCTGGTTGATTCTGTGATTCTGTGATGTCTAGGCTGAATCTCTTAGGTATGAGTGTAGATGGGTACATATGCTTGACTCCAACAGATACATTCCCCGTGTTTCTTTTGTATGCCCTTATAGTCCCACTTGCGCAGCACTGGGCTGCAAAGGTTTAAAATCGGGATGCAAAAGATGGTGCTTAGAGAAGCTTCTCTCAGGCCAGTATTTGCTGTCCTCAGCTTGCCTGGAGCAGCCATACACTGTACTAAGTGCAATCCCTGGGGCCGGACTGCAGCTACACCACATTAACAGGTTGCTGCCGCTGCAGCCGAGCCCTGCAGGACCAAGGCTAAGCCAGTGCTGTTTTACACCTGATCAATTAATGTTTATATAGCAGTCCAGAGGAGCCAAGCATGATACCTCTGCTAAGCAGAGTCTGGTACCACTAAAATTAACACCTTCTCTAAGTAACGCACTGAGACCTGCTGTCCTACAACGTCTGCTGGTTGGTTCAGTTCCATGCAAGGAGAACAAAGGGGCTGTTCACTTCCCACCCCCTCCCCTCCTCAGCATCTCCATTAAACATGGCGACACCAGCAGAATCCAGAAGGCAGAAAAATAAGTAGTATCCACACACCTTAAAGGCTCCAGACTGCTGCTGATTAACTTTCAAGCAGCCTGTCTCATGCCCCTAGTGCTGTTTGTTCTGAGCAAGGGTGAGTGGGGAGCTATCAGGAGAAAATGGCCTTTGGAGTAAACCCTGCTCAGTATTTGCTATTAAAGCCTCATCTGCAGAGCTAAAGTGAGGGGCCTGCGGATAAAGGAGTGAGCACACGCATCCATTTTGCCTGTGCCTGCTAAGGAGTCAGTAGCAAGAAGCCAGTTAAAGCCACTTGTCACCTGTTACAGACCTCCTACCCCGTGTACTGCCCTGCAGGTAGCACAGAGAGCGAGCCCTGACTGGGCACAGCTCCCGCTGCTGAGACAGCCACCCCGCTGCTTTCAGCTCCAGCCACTGCATCCAACACAGGACCTCCCACGGTGCCTACCTCTGCCCCGCACCTCCGGTTTTCCTCCAAAGTTACTTTTTCCCCCCCTTCTCCTCCCTCCCAGTCTCTGCTTTGCCCCACCAGCTGCACAGCGCAGGGGACCGACCATGGGCGATGCGGCAGCCGCTGTTCTGCAGGGCAGGCAGAGCCCCCCCATCTCCCCACAGCACAGACCACCTCCACACTGCTCCGAGCAGAGAGCCAACGGCGTCCTCCCCACCGAAGGGAGCAGACCACGGAGTGTTTTATGGCTCCCCTGCAACCTTCATCTCGCAGAAGTGGCCTTTTACCTCGGGCTGTGGCAGCTCTTAGATTTAGACCGAGAGGTCTGCGAGTGCAGTCCCCAGCGCTGATGACTCACGCGGAGCCGTCACGTTATAAATCCTGCTGAACTTTTGAATGCAGAGCTCTCTGCCAACTGCCAAAGCAGCTCAGCCAGCCCCCGGCTCTCACCAGCAAATGCAGGTGGCTCACCAGGAGCACAGCAGCACTGGGACTGGAGAAGTCCTGGGAAACTGGGTATGCACTGCCTGTACGTCCCTCTCCCATATTTCTGCTGTACCAACCGATGCTTTACCCTGAACACAAAACAGAGCCAATTCCTTTGCTTGCTTACCTGCACCATTGCCCCGGAGATGGCATCTACGAAAAACACACAGCAAACAGAAACATTACACATGAACAAGGACAGTCAAGAGACCATTGAAGAATGTCAGAGTGAGGCAAAGGAGTGGAAAAAAGGAGGAGAAAGAGAGAAGACTAGAAATGAATGCTTCTCTTGTCTCAGTGTCCCCATGGTGATGTGAAAAGTCATTGAACACCTCAACAGACCTGCACAGTGGAGTAAACAGCACCAGCTAATAGGACAAAGGCACTCGCACTTCATCTCTTGCCTGTCTTTGGATTCAGAGCAATGAAGGTTACACATTCTCACGGCATCCTCCTGTGTTTTCAGTATTCTCCTATCAGCAAGACAAAATGCTCCTCACTCCTTGAAAATTTCTTATTGGAAGAAAAATACAAAAATAAAAAGCCTTGTTCTCACTGCATGGGGAATTTCAAGACCACACTTGTTCGTTTCTTTTCTCCCTGACCCCCTAACTTGAGAAGACTAGTTGCAAAACAAACAGTTTCGCTACATGTCCTTGGCCTGGACTCCCTGCAAAAAGCCAACAGAAGAGGAGCAAGGCTCAACAGGAGAAAAGCTTCTCTGGAAACTCGCAAAGTGAGAGCAGCAGCAAGGGACAGGACCAGAGTAGGGAGTGGAATTAGACAGAGTCAGGCTTCACCACAGAATGCTGCTGTTGTAAATAATGACAATAGTGATTATATTTTTTTATTAGAAGTGACGAAGCAATCACACATGAACCTCCACTGTGCTACATCCTGTGCAAAACTCACTCAGCATCTAAACGGAACAAAAGGCCATTTAGAAAAATAAACAAGTAAATACCCACTGAGAGGGAAGAGTCTCCTGTTGGGAGCTTGACAGAAAGGGCTGGAGAACCCCAGTCCAGCAGCACAGACCTCTGTCAGGATCTGCGCACTTCTTCCTGCGAGCGAAAATTCATATAAACTTTCCCCCAAATCCTTCAGAAAGAATATAATGTCGTTTCCCCCTGCAACACTCCAGAGAACACACACACCCAGGTAATCCCCAGTCCATTACGTGCCCTTACTTTTTCCTTATAAATCTCCTACTTAAGCTACTATTCTCTTTTAATGTAGATTTTTTTTGGACAATTCCTTCTTATTTTCTCCATTTGTATCAGTAGAAAGCCACCTCTAACATTGATGCTGGTGAGTGGACCTTTAATAAATTATGGCGGAATATTTTTTTCATTGCTATACTACACAAAGTAGGCTAGATTGGAGCAAGTTGTGAAACGCTTGTTCGCTGATGAGTAAGAAAGCTGGTATCACCTACATGACTTCTCGCCTTGAAAGCGGGGTTTGTCCCAAGGATAAAACCATGAATATTTTACCCCAAAGCACAGGTGCTGCTAAAAGCACTTCATCATGCTTTTCTCTCCCTGTCCTTAAGTATGGAAATGATTTTCCAGCTGGGATGACTGGCCAGTGAGCAGGGTCCAAGGACAGCCCTGCTCCAGAGCTGCTACCTGCTCATCTGCCTATTCCACAACACACCTGAGCACTGCTGCCTTCAGGGAGTAGAAGAGACCCACGAAGCGGATGTTTCAAACCTCTTTCTCTCCCACTACTTGTTTTAATGCTGCTTTTTAAGCCAATGTTGTCAGCAGAGAAATAACTTTATTTCCAAGGATGAGTATTGGCTCTGCCTTCAACGCAACCGTCCCTCAGCTGCCCAGAAAGCTGACTCCGAGCGAGTTCTGCTTCCATTCCCTACCAAGGACAACGGAGGTTTAGAAGACGCTGATGGTCCTTGACCAGCAGTATTAAGACACTAAATTACGCTGACATGGCCCATAAATCGCTAAATGAGGGACTCCCAGACAGCGATGTGGCGTGAGCTGAATGCCTACGAGGGCTGCCCGTTGGCTGGGGTGCAGGCTGGAGAACTCAGCAGATGAAGGATGCACCAAGTACCTTGCACGGCCCAGAGCCACCTTTGTGCCAGAAGAAAATACTCTTTACCACAGGGCTTTGTCACTGCTGTGGAAATGTCCCAGTTGTGCAAGACCTCGGAGGCTTCACTCTATTTTCACGTTAATGCTGGCTGTTATTTACACACTTTGGGTAAAGGACAACTCTCTGGGTAGGTATAGACAGAGACAGTCTGCACCTCTAAAAATAGAATGAAATTACTATTTCTAAAGAGGGGGAAAAGCCTTTAATCTCCTTAAGATTGTGCCACCTGCCCACTAGCAGGCAGGAAAACATTATTTGGATATTTCTATTTTATTTGGATTTATACATAAGTTGATAAAAGACCTGAGGCAGCATGGGTAACATTTCCCAGCATGAAAGTGAATGGGAACATGGTCTGAATTTCCAGGAGGATGCCATCTGGGTCTTGCAGTTGAAGATGAGACAGAACCCACCGTGGCTAAAATCCCAGGGACTGAACTAGAAGCAACAGAGTTCAAAGCCCAAACAGCTATAATGTGAGCTAAGAAACAAGCTGTTCTAGCTGGGAGTTACCCATAATTTCATAACTTCTGGGGTTGTGAGAATAATAGGCCACTAACTGACCCATATGAATCTCCTCCTTAATTGATATCAGCAAAGTAAAAACTAAATGTTAAGGTGACACGGACAAACAGGCTCTGCTTGCTGTAAAAGCGTGCCGTGCTCTGAGAACAGCGTGCTCAAGAACCTTTTCTCTTCAAGGAAAACAACTTTTTCTGAAGTTACTTTCAAACAAAGTGCAGTGTCTTTTCTCCTTTCTGTAAAATATCAGGGTCTCATCTTTTGATGCTAGAATGGGCTATACAGAGGGTTTCTGCTATCCCAGAGGTTTAAGGCATCTATAGCTGATCAGATAGCTAGGAGTTTCAGTGATGGGATGGTACTAGGTGAATATAAATCACTGTTTATACCCAATAGTTCAATAATACTTCACATGATGCACAGCACCTCACCCTCTACTTCTGTCCATTAAGAAATCAAGTGAGTTAAACTTTAGTTTTTAGAATCTCTAATTTGTTCTCTGTCATGGCTAGAGAATATCCTGGAGAAATAAAAGACAAATTTTGCTTTATATGACCTGTCCAATTGGCATCTCATTACTACTTATAATAGTCACACCTCCCAGGCCCTGCTCAGGATTGAGATTTTTTTTTTTTTAAATGAAACAGACACTATAAGCAGTCCCATTGTCAGGATTTCACAATCAAAGCATAGACATAAGGAAGGGGGATGAGGGAAGACCCAAAGCAACAACACTTGCATCCTCCCTGCCAGGCTTTCAGATGAAGTTTCTACGCTTTACCTGCATTTTAGGCTGGTAAATGATCCTTCGACAACAAATGTTAAGTGTGAAGGGAGAATAAGCAATCTCAATGACAGCAAAGCTATGCTTCCTCCATCCCAGGTATGTAAAATTCAGATTATTTCTACTGCTTTCTTGTAGTGAATTGTTTTGTTTCATAGTGTTTAAACTGAAGCAGATATCTTCCCCCTCCTCTCCCCCCAGTCAAGATTGAAAATGGTATGGGAATGATGTCCAGATAGCTGATAGAGTCTGGCATCATTTACTCTGGATATAGAGTATGAGGTGGAATAAAAATGCAGACTCAACAGTTTCCAAAAAGTACCAGCACAGCAAGAAAGGCAGGCAGACAGATTGCTTGGATAGACTCCTTTTTAGTAACAAGATCTATAGCGGCGCAGCTTTTCTGTTTGTTGTATGCTTTTAAGAAGGATGTATTTTTGCTACAGGATTAAATAAAAAGCAATATTTTGCTTTCCCTAATTCTCCATTCCTCTCTATCTGCGGAGGTTTGTGTTAGGCTTGAGTAGAAGGAGAAAGATTATTTTTATGCTCCAATTTCAGAAAGCGGGTTTCAGTTTGGAAACAGCTGCTAATAACTTCAAGACCTGTGTGGGAAAAAGATTTTTGCTGTGGGAGGAAGAAGCTGATCTGAGTCTCAAACCACAGGCTCGATTTCACCCTGCCACGCATTCACTATGCAGCCTTGAATAAGTCTTAATTTGCATGTTTACATTTCTCCACCTGCAAAACCCAGATGATGTTCAGATTACCTGTTTCCACTGCTGTTTGTTCATAAGGACACAAATTGCCACGCTGGATTGCAGCCGCTCTAACCTGGCTTCGCACTTCTTGGCAGTGATAACCCCAAACTTCTGAAATGCCAAGATACTCATCCAGAGCAAATGTCAAAAAAAAAACCTGCTCAAGGCAGACGTGTCCTCCTGCTGGGTCCTGAGCCAGGCTGCATCACCCACATCGCTCCTTTTTCAGCCTGTGAAATGCACTGCTGAACCTATTCATGGGAATACCTAGCCTTGCTACAAGTCCAAACATCTGGTAGCTTGACCCAGACACCACGTTCTTCTTTCTTTCCTACCCATGTGTTGAAGCATTGCAGGATTTTACATGGAAACAGGGAGGCTGGAACCATCTCACAAACCCTCAGCTTTAAAGACAGTTTGACACAGCAACACCCAGCTCCACCCTGACTATTAAACCCACAACGTTCTTTATTCTCCCATTTCAGTTGTGGAGTGACTACTGGGGACAACTTATTGAAACCAATTATTGGAGGCACACTTATTGAGAGTAAGTAAAGTTATATCGACATCCTACAGAACTACGAAAGCAGCCAGGATGGAACGTGGTTGGCATGTAAGGAATCTGCTCTGTGATGGTTCCCCAGGCAACCTGGCCTGCACTCTCAGATGTTCAGCGCCACAGGAGCTTGGTGTGCTAACTCTGAGAGACCGGAGGGTGGAATGGTGTGGAGATAACCACAGCCAGGCTCTGTACTAACGAGGCAGGTACTCAATGGTACCTCGTAGCAGATAAATTACATAGCTACTGTCAAATGAGAGATAATACCCTGTTCCACCCAGAATGCTGGTCATTGAGCCAGCGATTGTGGCGAAATCGTGTCCTGTGGATTAATTTTGCTCATTATAATCTCATTATAATACCAAAACACACCTCCAACCCAAAAGCTACCCACCTCCCTCTCTCCCTGAGCATGCTCTCTGAATTTTTCTTAGCCTATACCTTCAAATCAAAGTGAGAGAACTTTGCACCAATCAGTAATAAAGGTCTGTATGACTAGAGTCACTCAGGCTCCACCTGAACATAGAAAAACAGTATAAAAAAAATCCTTAAGAAAGAGGCAAGGTGGGGAAGATACCATCACTAAGAAGTCAGGGAGACATCACTACGGACTTCCAGGAGCAGCCGACGGGCTGAACCTCTTCCCCACCCATAGGGACACCTTTGGGTAAGACTCGTACGCTTGGTTACAGCAGGTGCTTCCCCAGGAAACTTAGAAATCAAGCTTGTATTTGTAATCGTATTAATAGCACTATATAGTCATCCTGCAACATATATATGTTCACAGGTACCTAAGCGCGCTTTGCAGACAGCGTATTCATCACCAGCAATCTAAAAGAATCTGTCTGTTGCTTAAATAAATTACCTTAACTGTGGAACTGGTCACCAGGATTTTATTTCGGTGGACGCGCACAGATTTACGGCATAATCTGGAACTGTGTTAGTTCATCAACCGCGACTGGGCCCTGCACTGTTAGTGCATCCGGACCTGTGTCAGCTCAACACATCAGCTGTTGAACGCAGATGGACTGACAGTGCCAAAATTGGCACTATTTCAGCCAAAATCCAAGGTGTCAAATCAGGCATCACTCAGAGGCTGAGCTCAGCCGCCGCCAGCCCCTCTGACATCTGAGGACAGGCTGGAACACAACAGGGTTTAGCTTCTGCCAAATCAGCCTTCCTACACACAACACACCTCAAACACAACACAGTTGCACCCCACAATACAGTGTGGCAAGTAATTTAGGATTGCTTGTTGATGGGGTAGGAGGAAGAATGAAAAAAGGGAAGAGCATAACCAGTTATATGCTGGTGTGCGTGACAGGGTACAAAGTAGAAAGTAGTTTTCCCGAGTTGCTGGCGAGACCGCCTGCACTCACCGCGTTCAGCCTGCCCTTCAAGTGCTATACACCAGAGCAGAATATTTCATCTTTCAAGACCATGAACAACATGCGTGATTTCAAATAGAAACTGTCCTTCCTTTTACACATCCCTCATAATAATCTGATTTATCCCAGACAGCTTCTTCCATAGGGTGTATCTCATGCTGACTCTCACGTTCTCTTTTGAAGGCAAAAAATCATATTGCACCTGTTATGAAATATTCCTTTGATCTAAGGGAAATCATGAGCAATTTGTGTGACATTTACTAACTAATGTGCTGAGGGAATATTACTGCTAGAAAAACACTATTTTCTGGTAGTTTCAATATACTGAATAATGCTATGCCAGTGATGATTCATCTGGAACAGGTAACTATTTCACCATTATGAGCAATATTAATAACACATTATACATAGTGCTTCTCAAGCAGACAGATCCTAAAGCCCACCGCAAACCTTTTATATAAGGGCCACTTCAGTCACTCAGTGAATTGCAGGCACCTGTGGGTAAAATAGGAAGCCCCTTTCTGTACCAGCCACAATACCCAGCATACAGCAAAAGGGAAAAGGAAAGCGTGATTTGAGTTGAAATACCAGTAGAGGTGGGAGAAATGAATAAAGCAAATGGCCCAAGCTGAAATCTGACATTGAGCATGATTCTCCTGCAGCCTTAAAAAAAGCGTATTGGATCATTCATCGTCTGAAGTGGTCAGCGTAGGGTCTGTCAAATCCGAGAAGAAACAGGGCTGAGCCGTGATTAATGCACAGACAGTTTTCTGTTGAAGCTGCTGGGCACAGCCAGTCCTTGCCCTCCTGGCTCCCATGATGGCTACCACAACCTGCTGTGCATCAGCCACCAGAGCTCCCCAAGCCCTGGCTTGGATCCCGCAGCCACAGAAGAGACTCAAAGCCACCTTACACCAGCCAGCATCTCACCTGCCAGGACATGTTAACCCCTATCATGCAGTCACACAGTCAGTACTACCCCAAGAGGGAAAAAAACCTAAGCCATCTATCTCCCCCGCCCCTGCCTGCAGTCCCCTTCGGGGCCCTCTCCTAAACGCTGACCTGGCTCACCCTTGCTCCGAGAGCTGACAACAGGATAGTCTGTGGGGTCTGCAGGAAATATAAATGTAGTGCAATTCTTAATTATCACTTGCTTAAAATTTAAGTTTTGTATATATATATATTCCATAGTGACATCATTACTGGCATGAAAGACATTTCAAGACCCCTAGCAACTATACTGTAATACCAAAACACCCAATAAAAATCTGTTGAAATTTGAGAGAACACATGAGTGTCTTAATCTATCATGTACAGCTAGAAATATGGACACAATCCTTGCCTACAGTAATGATTTAAGCTTTGATGCAGCAAAGTGCTTAATCAGACGCTTAACATCGACAAGCACTGATGCACTTCCTTTGGGGTCTGGCTACACAACAGAAATCCTTCCCCCTTTTCCTTTCCCCCCAGATTTGCAAAGCCAAACATCCTGTGCTCCCATACTTGTAATCCTCCTGAATTCAGCAACTGCTTTTTGACTGACTGGATGAGCCACTCCAGAGGTGGATTCAGTTCATTTTGGAATAAGATGGTGCAGACAGCTGAATTCACACCAGGATGACACCACTTCTGTAGGCATCCCGCATTTAGACAGGACATCCAAAGGTCTCCCTCCCTTCCAGAGTGCCCTCTATAGCCCTGGGGCTACATCAGTTAGATGTTACCCCTGTGCTTTATGGATCTGGTCATAGCCAACACCATCAGGTCACCCTGTTTTCTGAGGGAATATACCCAGAACCAGAGATCTTTCTTGCTGTTACAGGGTTGCAGCAACATCCATGCTTCGTGTCCCATGGTAAGCACAAGTTTAGGTGAGTGACAGCTTCCAGTTCAGGACTCGGAGACGTGAGTTAAAGTCTGTGCTCTGGGCAAGTCCCTTCATCTGCCTTCCTCCATACAATGGGGCAACATCTCCTTTCTCATTTTGGCTTTTAGAAAAATATATAAAAATGGAAGTCCCTTAGTTGCACAGTGCATTAATGGTATCTTTGAAGACGTACAACACCAAGCATAACAGGATCTGCACTCAGCTATGATCTTCAGCTGCTACCATGATACTGATCCCTAGCACAACCCCAAATATCTGACACCACGTTGTGCTTATCCAGCCTTTATGCCAGAGCAATCCAAAGGCAAGCTCTTTCAGGCACAGGACAGTTTCCTAAGACTGTCAGGCTGGTTTTGCCCCTCACCCACAAAGTTCACTCCAAAATCTTGTTTGCTTTTGGCTCTCTAATAGGAACCCTGGGTTTGTCTTCCCATTCCTTAAGCCCCAAGGAGCCGTTCACTTTGCATGCTTAGCATTGTTTCCCTTCTACGGGCTGCTGCACCCTCCGAGGAGTTGTTAAGCTGAACACGTGTTCTAGTTCTACTTTTGTATGTTAATTGATACACTTTTTAATTTTACTTTTGCATATTATTTGAATTTGTTTCATTGTAAATTAGATTCTAAAGAGCCCCTCTAAACAATTGCTGCTTGCCAGCAGATCTCTCAAACAAGCAAAACCTCCTTCAGAGGAAAAGCTGATGAAATTCAGTCCTGCTTCTGAATCACTGATGCAATGCAAAAACCCCACCTTTAAGAACAGAGAGGGGAGGGGGGAGCCGCCATTAATATAAATGCCTAATTTCCACTGACATTTACAGGGGTTATGATAGCTTCATGGAAGCAAAACACAACCCAAAGGATTATACTTAAAATATCTGCACAACCCCACCTGATGTTTCCTAGTGCTTAAACATTTACAAAAGGCAGTTTTCCTAATACTAAAAATGAACTCAGGGGAAGTGGGAAATTATTCAAAAAGATTTGCTTTCAAAGTTATTTCTTCGTAAGAGGAATGCTAAAATACACAGGATTAATTGTACTATCCAAACCAGTATCTTACATTATCACCTGCCAGCCTTCATTTTTTCTAAGTATTTTAAACAAACTTGGAATTTGTAAAAAAATACAGGACTGGTTGAAATGAAAATTCTACATTTTGTTAACTGTAACCTCAACAAAAAAAAAAAGTAAAATTAACTGTTTCAAAAGCCATCATTCCTACAAAATAGTCTTGGATTGAAGCACATACTGTCAGGTCTATGGTACAGTGTAGGCTGTATGCCAAGCTGGAATACAAAGCCAGCCTTCTGAGGTGGGCTGAGCTGGTGCCCAGCTACAATTCACCTCTGCTAAAACTCCTCAAAAACATAATGGATACACACTTGGTACGTGGTGAAGTCAGAGCTGGTAGTGGGCCACATTCTGGATGACAGATTAATTTAAATCTGAATGAGGGAATGGGGGAGAAAATTGCTCAAAAAGGAAGACAGGAGGGAAAGCTGAATTGGAAACCTTGCTATCAGACTTGCAACAATATTAAACATGTAAAAGTATGAAGCTTCCTTCAAAACATGTCCTTCACTTCCTTAATGGACCCTGGGTGCTCTGCAGGGAGCAGCAGCAGAGGCAAGCTCTAGCCAAGAGGGCTGCCTTCCAGCAGACCTAGCAAAGGCGCTGATTTACTCTGACAAGGATTAAAATAAAAACAGGGAAAGAACAAACTTTGTGATTAGCAGTTATTTTCCTTCCCTTCTCCACTGTATCTTCCTCTCGCATTGCTGTATTCAAGCTCTCGGACAACAGAGATGAGGAAATTGTCCTCAGTGCTAGCTAGTCCTTACCCTTAGTTTTCTGCTTTAATTTTATTTTAAAGTTCAGTGGAAATCAAAGTCAGTGGAGCTTGAAGGAGATGAGGTTAAATGAGAAAACATTTTGAAATCTAAGAAACAAGAACTTCTCTGGGTATCAAAGTGTTTTATCAGCTTCACATACTAAGTCCTCCATGAAGCCATCTGAACTGGCTTTATTCTAGCTGAAGATCTACCGTATAGTCCGATGCTTTGACTTCCAATAAGACAGATGCTAGAGAGAAACTCTTAAAATACTCTATGCATGCACTGGATGCAGTAAATTCAAGAAAGGAACAACTGGTTGCACAATTATTGAACTCAATTTGTGTCTGAAATCAGATTTTTCCAAGAAGCCAGAGCCAGAATGTGGCTCATTCTCTGCAGTAAGCCACAGTAAATGTAATCCTGGGAGCAGCTCTGTGGTAGCAGGTCAGGCTGGGCTTCAGTCTGGGAGCAAAGAACTTGGGTCCTCTTGGTGCTCATTGATAGGCTTCATTGTTTGCAGACACAATTAGACTTTACTGCATGACAGCGTGTTGGCAGCCAGCTCAGTCCTATAAATCTGACTTAAATCTTTAGCTCCATGTACCATTTTCAGGTCTTGTTCTCTCTCAGATGGAAGAGTAATTTGAACTATTTCCAGCACCCATCTCACTAAGAGATAACTGTCTTTTCCTCAGCCGTTTTTCCTTGATCTCCTTTTTCCTTTACTCCATCTGTAAAAATATTATGGCTGGACAGACTTGGATTTGCAACATCTCAAAACTAGCTGCAAAGGGCAAAGTAGTCAGTGAAGATCTCATACTGCAAGACCATGTTTTCTCTATATAAATACTGGATTATCACAGTAAAAATACTCCCTGGGATTCAGCAGTTATACTGACTAGAGCTGAGGACAGAAAAAGGGATGACAAAGCAAACAAGAGTGGAAACTCCTCTAAAGCCACGCTTACTAACCAAACTTCCCTCCCCTCAGAGGCAGCTGATCCAATAGATTTCCTTTGCTTTTCACCTCCAAGATCAATAGGCAAGCTTTAACTAGGTCACAAATGATACCTGGAAAAGAAAACTGCTTTCTAAGGAATATTTTCTCTTCAGCAAACAACTGGCAATTTCTTTGCCAAAGAACCTAAAGAGGACAAGCAGCAGCACCGCAGGTTGATCAGTCATTTTGACTGCGTAAGGAATGGAAAACTAGCTTAGTTTCTTTTCCTTTTAATTAGACTTTTCCCTAAATCCTGTTTTAAGTGACCATTGGAGACAAATCCCAAATAATTCTTTTCATCGAGCTGAACTTCAAACCAGACACTTACTTCCTCTTCAAGAGACTTACAGCAGCAACAAAAGTGTTCCTCTGAGGTCCCTGGGCAAGGGTTTTTGCCAGCATCATTAGGTCGTCCAGAGCACATGATCATTGCCACACTCCTTTTCTGCTTTTATTATCAACAGAGGAAGACAGACTACTGACTTTCTCCAGGTGTTTGTACATAAATAGAACACGAATCTTCTATCGGGCAGAGAGGTAGCTGCAAGTGCTGAGAGATAAGAGTTTCTCTCTCCCTGGGTAACATTTTCAGTACTGGTTTTCTCTCCATTGTTCATATAAAACAGATAACCTGCCACAATTTCTGCGATTTAATAAACACTTTCTCTAATACCATGTTCCATGTTCATGCTTTTTTTTTTCCTACAATCAACACATCACAAATCAATTCTTCCCCATGGATGCCACAAACACCCCAATTAAGCCATTACTGTCAGGCCCTTCATTAACTTCTCAAACTTCTCCAGACAAAGCTACTGAAACTGCAGGCGGGTTCCACTGCAAACGTCTTGGTAATGTGCAGTGATGAATATGACGAAGTGACCTGAGAAAAAAGCCTTTTTGCTTTTGCTCTACCACATATGATAGGGCCCAACACGGTGACACAACACAAGTTCCAAGCACCAGAGGTTAACCCTGAAGCACACTCATCTTGCGACAGAGCTGAACATGCCGCTGCTTGCTTGAAACCTGCCTCTATCTTCCCACCATGCTGGGCTGAAGGCTACTTCCATCCGGATTGGGCAGTAAGCAGAAGCCCTTCCATTAATTTTGAATGATGCATTTCTATCTTCGGCTATGAATAAAACAGATCAATGACACCAAGCATGTTTTATTGGGCCTCCTGTGCAATGAATTGGTAGTGAGACAGCCAGGGAGATGGAGTCGACATGCAGATGAGATTTGTAAGTGAGGACATATTGATTAGTTCCATCTCAGTTCAGGCAGTAATTCCACACAACGCCTCTTCCCCTGTTTCAGCTCATTATTTATGCCATAAAAACACTATCTCGATGATAATAACAGGCTTCATTTACAAGCCAGAGCATAAAGCATCGATGCTTAAGACTTCAGGAAGTGGGTTAAAGGAAGTGAGAGAGATTTAACAAGTCCTGGAGATGCACAAAACTGCTGAGGCTGATCTTGTGGCTTTTTATGCCCTCAGAAAGGAAGATTGAGAGCAGGTGTTAGATTACCAAGCATTTTATTAATAACTCAAGGCTTGTATGAGGGCTGATTGATAGCACAGTCAGCACTTTCCCAGTGAATAAAGCTCTCCTCACTTTGCGCCATCAGTAGACTGTCTCTTCTCAAAGAGAAAGCATCAGGCGTGCTCCTGATCTCTCAAAGGTGGAGGACAGATCCAGCGCCAAGAGGAGATTCCCCAGAACACCCTTCACTAGGGAAGATCCCATGCGATCCATGCAACACAGCTAGGGTTTATGGCTGTGTTTTACGCCCAGCGGTTTTTTTTCATTCATTAGAACCACCACCAGTGAGCTACTAACCAGAATGACTTATCCAGCAACAGCCTCATTCTCCAGAACATCCCAGGAAATTCCTCCACCAGTAGGGGCCCATGGTAACACCTATGCTTCAGCCTACGTAAGACAACATCACTCCATACTTCTACACATGAAGGAAAAAAAAAAAAACAAAACACCACCCCACATTTTAGGAGATAACAAGTATTTATTCTAGTTGTTTTAGCAGGTCTGTCCTTTGCAGCTGTGTTAAAATAGCAATAGCATCAACCTCAGCCTGCTTCCCAAACAGCCAAAGGGCACCTGTGGTTAACAGCCTCGAGGAAAAGTCTCATGCCTTCAGTTCTCTCCCTTAATTGCTAGGAAATGGTCCTTGAGCATTAATACATGTCAGATACTTCTATGTTTAAATCTCTACAGGGCTATCATGGGCAGAAAAAGAGTAGAGCTGGGTACCCAGCCAGATAGCCCAAAAGCCTTTGTTAAGCTGTAGTTAAGGTTGCACATATGTCAGATAAGTCAAGAGAAAAGGAACAGCAGAAAATCCTCTTAAGGCAGCAAGAAATTGTTCACTAAAGCAAGATCTATTAAAACACAGAAATAGAGTTAAGATGTTCTAAACACTCCTCAACCACTGCCATCTCCACACCCAGGCAAAACATTTTATAAATGCTGTAGTGCAGCACAGAAGTTCTAGTGCTCTGTAGAGCATGGGGGTCTGTTTCCACCTCTGCTGCTTCAGCTACAAGCCTTTAAGTGCTTAATGAACCTAGGCAAGAGTAACAGGGCTAAAATATTTATAGATACAGGACTGAGTAAGCTGAACACACATGAGCGATTAAAACAATACTAGAAGACATTATTTGCAGAAAGTCACTGCCCAAGTTCTCCCATATTCCGAGACAAAGCATAATATCTAGCAGCATCAGCACATTACTGGACAGTATGTGTATGGATTCAAATTCTTAATGGATTTCTGTTTCTGACAGGACTTTATGAAGCCTTCTACCAAGATACATCAAGTGATGCCCTTTTAACCTGGCTGTTCCTAATTAAGAGAGCCAAGGTAGTCCCTAGATGCTCTACGAGCTCTAAGTTGTCCTTGCACATGACTTTAGGACTAAGATTCTGCTCAGATGTTCTTGAAAACATACCAGCCTCAGTAGTCTCAGCACAACCTAGGAAACTACAGCAGGGGAGGAAGACTTTTCTTAAAAACATTTAGAGCAACATGGGAGAAAAGCATCCCCTAACATAAGCTGCTGATTTGCTCAGGGCAAACTCTGACAGCAGAGGCCAGCCACAGCTGAAGTGAAAGGGATGGCTTTGTCACTTTTCAGGCATGAATGACAACCCTCGTAATGAAGTAAAGATAAAAGCTGGCCCAGAACTTGTCTAGGAACCAGAGATGAGTCCAAACTCAAGTATTCAAGAGGCAAATCTCCCATTTCTGCAAAGTCAAGAAAATAGGTAGAAACATATTATTGATGAAGACATGCAGAAACTGCAGCAGGTTATAAATGCAGGTGGTCTTATTTAAAACCTTCAGGAAGATAAGGGATATGAGGAAGGAAACAATGTTAGGTTTTATTGTGCCTGTGCTAGTCACCTGGGGACACAACCTTGTCTCTTCTGAGTCCACCAAGTTAATAGGAAACAAAGGCTCACAGCATCCCTGCCCTTCCCTGGACTCTAAAACATCTCAGGTCAGCAAGGCTCTTCAGCACATGTCACCAAACATACTGCTAGGCAGGATGCTGTAATTATTCAGCTTCTGTGAATTTTTAAATATGAAACCTGTGTGCATGTTATTACAGCTCATCAGCTGGAAATCTGCCATCCACAAAGGCCAAGCACAGCTACGAGCTGAATTATGAGAGTAAGAGCAATAGAAAGGAACACCTCCCTGTCAGCTTCCTCATTTACTGCAGGCTTATGCAAATTGACCAAATAAAAGCCAGCAGTACTGACCCCAGTCACAGAATAAATCCATCTTTTGTAAGGAAGGAGGGGGAGTCAAGGGAAGGATCTGGACTAGGAAGGAGATGTGCAGTTTATAGAAAAGAACATATATTACAGCATGCCTTGAGAATCCTTCCTCTGTCCACACCAAGCTTTTCTGATTCATTAAACCTCCCAATTTGCATCGTGTTTAACTTTTGTGAACTGCAATCAGTGGCGAGAAGGAAGACATCTCTGGGGAGAGGCACCGTCAGTAGAAAGGATAAGGCTTTTACAGCTCCACCAACTGATATTTCCTTCTCCAAGGGAGGGGCAAGCAGAGATGAGACCCACAAAAGGGAAATGAGAGGAAAGAAGAGGGAAAAGGAGGTGTAACAATACGACTATTTGCCCTTCTGAGCCATCACCATCCACTAGACCACACCACTGCTGCTCTGCTGTGCCAGTCCCCTGCTTGTCTGCAAATGCAGGAGCACAACCTGCTTTGAGACCTTCCCTTGCTCCCTGCCTGCGCACAGACTTGGAGAATGAAAAGACATTCAAAAAGGCTCCAGAGGAGACAAGTGGCAATTGTGATTTTGATGTGGTTTATTATATCTTTGCTAACTTTCAGCAGCTGCCAAGGTGCGACTTCTCCAGTAATTATTGGAGTCTGCCTTTTTGATTAGGCTATATTTAACAGTTTGTCAAGGACACACAGGCCTTGGGATGGGTGGCTTTGTGTGCTGCAGTACACAGTTGATTATGATTAATACACACCTACTAAATATATGAGCAACACAAGGACAAGCAAGGGGTCTTCTTTGGCTTCCTCTGTTGCATACCATAAGAGTTGCCTCCTGCTTTAAGAAACAAAGTTTATATTGTTCTTTTCACCTTTATAAACACTTGTGTAGAAGCTCCTTCTCCTTCCTCCTACCTCTGTCTTCCCTTTTGAAAATAAAACTGTGAGCCAGACTTACACAGGAGCTACTGCAATGGAATTACTGGGTTCTCCTCTTGCCTTTGCTCTCAGCCAAATCATTGAATTAAATAGCCAGTTTGCAATGCAGGTAGCCAAACCACAGTGCTCAATTCGTACAGGGATTCCAGAGTGACAGCTAGCACAATATTTGTAGTCTGCTTTGTTGTTACCCACTGGCATAGCCAGCCTCAATTAGACAAGTACAAGCGAGCACATTAGCTGCAACAGTGCTGCTTTTCTCTGGTTCTCTCTCCCGTCTGCCATCACAGTGCAACACCGCAAACTTCTGGGTGCAAATTTATCCTGCAGCAGCCCCACCGGATTCAGTCAGCTTGGGGCTGCTCTAATTAACCTATGTGCAACCATCTTAATTTCCACACCTTCCAGAACAAGAGACAGGGGTCAATCAGCACTGGGCTTTGCTTTCCTGCATTGTAAGTGACAGGTTATTAACTTCTCCATTGCTGCATAGTATTTGCTTTGCATAATGCTTTAAAAGTGCATCATGAGTATCTCTAATGGAAATCACCCTCACACAGCATTCTGCATCTGGGCACTCTACTTAAAATTAACATCCTGTGCACCCAGGCTACTTCTTCACATACCCAAAGACATGGGGGGTTTTTTTGAGAATGAAAAAGTCCCAGTCCCCATCCTACCGGCACACAAGTCTCCCAGGTGTTTCTGGGGTTAGCAGTCCAAGAGGCTTGGGCTCATATGCAACTACTCAGAAGATTTTGGTATAGACCAGTGAATTTTTACTCCCAGGTCATCGCAGACACTCCCTCAATGCTTGCCAATTTATCTTTATTACATTAAATACTCCTATCTGCAAACTACCACTCAGTCTGGCCCTTATCACCACAGAAAAGGACGCCTCATATCTGCTGCCTGCTGGGCTTCTTACACCTCCTCTCCTGAAAGCAGAGCAAACTTTTCTTCACCTTATTTCTATGCAAAAGTCAGAGGGGCTTCTGCTCAGAATGACAAACCAGTCCACAAATCACTTGGGAATCTTCTACACTCAATTTGCTCCAGCTCTGCCTGGCAAACAAGAGACAGGAGGCACATATACATTACTACTGATTAGTCCATGTCTCCAGTATCAGCAGCCATGCACACAGGCTGACCGTAACTTTAAATATTGATAACCAAACTCATATATCATAGGCCTGGGAGAGTGACAGTTTCAGTGCGTAACAGCAAAGGCTTTCTACAATAATCAAATATTCAATAATTCATGAAAATATATCCCCCCCAAATCAAATTGGAAGCTACTTTGTGTAATATATTATTTAAAATTCAATATTATAATGCACACAACTTCTGCTCCTACCACAGAGGACTATTTCAAAATGTGATTATGTGTGGACTCTATTTAAAAGTGACAATTTTGCTTTTCATTTGTTTAACAGCTTAAATGGAAGAGCTCAACTGGAACTAAGTCATCTGACAATGAAACCAAAGCCGATATAAGCAACTTTGCAAACTTCATGACAACTAAAATAAAACTATGAATCTTCCTCATTGGTAACAGATGAATTCCCCACTCTGATGCTCACCTTTCCAATTTTTTCAATGCTTAGTGAAAGGAAATATTCTGCAAAACTGACAAACATTTCCACAGTTCTGCTAGTTTGTCACCTTGGGCTGGTCAAATAGTGAGAAAAAATATTTACTTGCATTCCAGGGACTGTTGCATAGAAAACAACTTCGCCTTTGCATCTGTTTATTCCTCTTGGAAAACCGATTTGTGTAAGGGAAGGTTGCCTGGAGTAAAGTGCTAAGAGAAGAGGTTTTTGCCCTTATAAACAGAATGCACTGGAGCATAAAATACAATCAAGATTTGTGACAAAATTCATCCCAGGCAGACGTCACTCCTCAGCGGCAGCAGGGTGAAATGGCACAGTGTGATTGAGGGGACCAATCTTGCAAAGTGATCGCAGAGGGAAGCTTGGCAGTGAGGAGCCTGGGCAGCCGTGGCTGAAGAGAGCTGACTCCAAGTGCACAGACCAGCTTTGAAGGATAAAACTATTTTGCAAAGAGGAAAATCTCAGCCTGTTTATGAACTGTTCACCAGTGGAGTCTGCAAGAGTTAGGTGTCAAACAGTTGCCAACCCTTCAGTCAGTGTGAATGCCAATGTTTTCTTGTACATCTACTGCAGATTAAATCTTTATTGTGTTCTCTTACAAACAGTGGTTTCTAATGAAATCAAAGTTGAAGGAACACACACTCAACTCTCCCAAGTTATTACCTATAGGCAAAAAAAAGATGCCATCTTGAATTTTCTTTTCCCATTTGTTGCTTTTTACTGACTCCTTTCCACTCATTTGGCCACCTTTGATATCCTTTTGGCTATTTTATTCCTTTTGCTCTGCAGTCCCAAATTAGAACAAAGTCAAGTCTGAGGCCAAATTCTGCTGTGTTTCCACAGCTGCAATGGCGCAGGGCTGTGTCTCCCATAGGTGACAAAACAAAAGCAAACTTGGCAAGGCCCTCTCACTGCTGCTTGGGCAAAGGGGCTGAAGGCCTGGGGCAAAGCTGGTGCCCATGAGGGCATAACCTGCTGTTCCAGATGTTATGCCTTGGTTCAGGTTCTGCTCCCATCTCTCAATTTTCCAAAAATTTCTAAGTTAATGTATATCAGTATCTCAGCTGAGGGCACTGCTCTCACACACAGCACAGTAAGAGTCAAACTGGTGTCCTAGGACCAGCCCTGCCAGATACTGCAGAAATTGTGTTTACTTGCCCCAAGAATGCTTATTTCTGCTTGCTTCTAGTTAGCAGTTTCCCATACTCCATGTGTCATTAGAAATCAAGAATTTAAAATGCTTTGGCTTGGCCTTTTGTGTCTGTTCACCCCTGCCATCGCTGGAGGTTCTCAGCCTGGTCTCACAGATGCCCCACCCTGCCCCTGGCAGATGCTGGCACCATGTTAGTGCCCCGCAGCCAGTGGAGGAGGCACAGAGGGCACACAGGGCCCACTTCAGGGACTGTTTTCAGAGCAGATAAAGACACGTGGTATGTTAAAGCCGAAAGATTAAACGGGGAATGAAGATTCATAACAGAAAAATATCAGGTATGAAGGAACTTCTCCAGCACAGGAAGGCAAAACAGAACTAGTGACTGAACAGTGAACCTCGAATCCCCCCTGTCGCCGTGTGGGGCCGGGCGGGCGGTCAGGCGGCCCAGTAACCCTTTCCTTCCCCTGAGGGGAAAAGGGAAAGAGAAAAGGGAGAGACTTGCGGGTTGGAAAGTTAAAACAGTTCTAATAAACCATGAAAAAGAGTATAATAAGTAACGAACTCTGTACAGATCCGCTGCTGCGCTCCCCCGACGACGCCCACGTCCCGCTGACGCCCCGGGCCGGCGCTGGGCGGTCCCGAACCCGCGGCTCCCCCGGCCCCGAACCGCGCATCCCGGCGGTGGAACCCCCCGGTGGGTCCGGTCCCGCCCCGCGGGTGCCGCACTTTTACCGTCCTTTCCGTTGGGGAACGAAGAGACCCGGCGGGGTCGTTCCCGCGGCCGCAGGCACGTGTGGGCGACTTCAGCGAGTGCGGGCGCTTGAAAGGAACTCGGCTGAAAAGCCTGTCCTGGTCCGAAGCGGGACACCCCCCAAAATAAGTCATTTTTAAGGAAGCTGTGAATCACCACCTGTTTCAGAAAAGAGATGAGCTGTTCAGTGCTGTGGTCTCCCTGTGGGTGCTTTGACAGCAGTGACTTAGAGGGGAAAAGCAGAGAGGAAATAGAAGGGACTCCTGTGAAATATTACAAGCTTGAGCCATATTTTGGAGGTTAGAGTGGTTCACATCAACATGCAGGTGGTGTGAACCTCCAGACTTCCCATGCCCTGACCAACAGCTGCCTCTGGGTTTGCCATATGACCTCCTAGCCGAATTCCCTGCTGTCACGCTTTACAAATGACATAAAGTATGGCAACAAACCCATGCTTCAAGCACCATAACCATGAGCATGTTTCATGCAACTGCCCATTGCAACGGGACTTCAGAGGAATGCACATGGTTAGAAACAGGAGAATGAGCAACTCTTCTGCAGAGTTCCTAAGACCTAGGAAGTGCTCCTAGGAAATGTCAGTAGATAAATATGAAAAGGAATTCGGAATCTTGGTCTTTAAAGCAAAGCCCACAAACCAGAGATCTAAAGAAAGGGCTGTAGACATGGCAACATGCTTGCAAATCTTCAGCGCCCAACCGAGCTGAAAGAACTGGGAAAAGACAGTTGATTTGGATACCAGTATCACCCTTGATGATGCAGTCAGTGTGGGTGAGTGAAGAGCCTTGTCTCTGAAGGGCTGACCACAGATACCTCCCCCAAAATGAAACCGGCTTCACTTGGGAAAAACTGAATCTGCAGCAAAGTCACTGTGTGGGATGTTGAAATTCTTCAGTGTGACATGGCACTTCAGTATATATGCAGGCATTCACACATGGCTGCATCTCACTTTTAAATGTCTCTCAAGAGTTGTATATTAAACAGAAGAAGGATTTTTCCAGGAACTAACACAGTTGGCAGCCTTTTGTCTCTATTTTTTAAAGTAATTTATGAAAGAAGAAAAGTAGCGGAGTCAATTTACAAAAGGCTGCAGTCTAGACTTTGATAGATGAACAGATCTACTAACAAAACCTCTCACTTTTCACTGAGCACTCCATCTTCTTATCTGTTAATCCTGGTAAGGAAAGAATAAGGAAGGAAGGCAGCTGAATAGAGGAAAGACCTAGGTAACATTTAAACCAGTGAATAATCAACCAAGAGATCAACCTCCCTGCTTTTTTCCAGATCCAATCAGAAAATCAGCTCTGCTTTTCCACTTGCATTTTGCTCCCCTTTCAGGAGAGGCTGAGTAAGATGACAGTGATTCACACTACAACCTGTTGGAAAAGTGCTGTATAATTCCTTGAAGAATGGCCTTATAGCTCTGAAGGAGTGGTCCCTTTTTGATAATCTAGGACATCGTACTGGGGAGTAATAACAGTTCCAGCAGCAATATCAAGGAGATGACAGCAAATAACAGCACTTTTCCCAGCTGGTTATGTAGACCTACTCTCAGGCAACACATAGGTTTGCTTCTGAGGATGTTACTTGAGTAGAGTTACATCTGTGTTGATTCCTGATGAAAGTATCTCAGCCATGAGCATACTGTAAACTAGAACTTAAAAGCATCAGAATTAATTACAGAAAACACCCTTTCACTTCCAGAAGTATACTGAGGAAGCCTAGGCACTTCCACTGAAAATTTTGTGGACTATTTCAGGTAAAGGCTGGGATGGGTTAACATCTATTGGTACATGTGGAGAACACCAAAGTCCTTTCAGTGCTACATATTCAACTGTCACTCTGGAAGTGATGCCCAGAGTCCCAGCTCCATCAGCAGTTCTTGCCTGTCTTCATCCTCAGTGGAGCTCCTACCCACCACACAACTAGATATCCTCACACTGATCTCACATGTGATATTTTTAAACACACTTCTCATTTCTATTCTAAGTTTAAGATAAAAAGTAAGTTCCAAGCCTCAGCATTTTTTGTTCAGTGAATTTCTTGATTTGTGACAAGTGCTAGAGGAGGAAGAAACACTCTTGTCCTTTATTCTGTTCCTGTCCCTCAAGTACAACCTTCCTCTGGAATTTGTAACCCATTAGTTACATTCCTAAACTGGAATTTGTAACCCATTAGTCTTTAATGCAGAAAAAACCTGTAGAGACTTGAAATAGAAACCAAAAAGAATACTTGAACTTGCTGGAGTTTCTCACAAGGATTATTAGCACCAACAGACATAAGCAAAACAAATACATATTTAATTGCAAAAAAGAATCTGCTTGATAAGGGCCTCATATTTCTGTAGCAAAACTGTGGACATTTCCTTGCACAGTAAATCCACCACACTAAGACAGAAGAATCTTATGCAAGACTGGATGAAAGCAATTTTGAGCAAAAAAAAAGAGGAGTTCCTTGAGCAAAACATGCAATGCAAGTGAAAACTGAGATTAAAAGAAAGCAATCACTCAGTTATGCTCCTGCTGCCAGTGTGACTCTGCTTGCTAAGCTCAGATCTGCAGATCCGCATCATTCATTTTTTTTTTTCTAAAGCCCCAGCTCCTGGAGTCATATGATGACACAAGATTCACATGTCAAACCAAAATTCAGCCTCTCAGGGAGGAAAAAAGCTTGGAAAAAAGACAATCACTGAAAGACTCAAAAATAAAAACTAGCTTATAAAGTCAATTATTTTTGAGCCTGCCCTGAAAAATGTTGCCTCCCTCCTGCTCTGAATAGTAGAGGCAAGCAAACGCCCAGAGCTGTTGCACTACTGCACTACGGCATCCAGACAGTCCTTGCTCCTTCCCCGAGTCCTACCTGAGCTCTAGGATCTGCAGCACAGCTTTCCCTCTTCCTTGCTCTGCACTGCATCACTACACGAAGCTCCCTGCATTCCCTCCCCCGGCTCTGCACAGCTCCTCTGCACTGCAGCACTACCAGAACCCTCCTTTCCCTGCAGCCCTCCGGAGCCTTACAGCCTGCTCTGCTCTGCCACCCAGCCCTGTGCTGCAGCACCTCAAGAGCCTCCCTGCTCTCCCACAGCCCTGCTCAAGGCTTCAGTTTTTGTACAGCAGCACTGCAGAAATCTTCTGGCTCTGCCACCTACCTCCAGTGCTCTGTGGCACAGCCCAGCCCTGAAGCATCAAACCTCCTGTTTTCTTCCCTGCTCTGCTCTTACCATTCAACACCAGGCTGCAGCATTGCTGAAGCATCCCCTAGGTTTTTTTAACCATCTTTTATGCTTAGTCCATACCTCTGGTGTTACAAGGATTCCCCTCCTTCCCCAATATGCCCCTCATCCTCAGCCAGATCTTGCTTTGCAGTCCCATAATAAGCTTCACCCCTCCCTCTGTCACTTGAGCACAGCTTTATAATCTCTGTATTTGTGCAGAAGTCTACATTCCCTGCTCAGGGACAATATTGGAGTACATTTGGCAAGTACAGATTGTTTAGAGAGTCATCCTGGATTTGCTAAGGGAGGTCATGCCTAACAAATTTGATTAATTTCTTTGAGGAGGTGACAATGACAAGGGACAGGGTGAAGAAGTAAAGCATAATTCAATCTGACTTCAAGAGCCTTTTGATACAGTACCACATAAAAGGCTAATTTATAAGGTTAATATGTACGGTATTGATAGCATAATGCTTAGCCAAGTAAATATCTCTTTTTTTAATTACCCTGCAAAGAAAGTAGGAGGCAAAGAAAAGAGTGGCTGATCACAGGAAGGGGAAAAGGAAATTATCACAGGAGCTTCAGGTATTTGTGCTCTCACACCCCTGTCCTGTAGGCACTTTTCTTCCAGCACCTTCTGAGAAGCTGTACATGATTCACTGTAGAAACCACTCCTTTTGGTGACCAAACAGGCTACACATGGTGAAAGGTCAAAGTTACATCCTTATTATGCCTCTAAAGGACATCTGGCATAACACAATTCACAGCTGCATACTGCTTAACAGTGCTTAATAAAAGGTACCATGTGAGATGAACTGGTGGTGTCACAAGCACATAAGGCTAGCCAAATATTCAGAGGGTGTTAAACAGAAAGCCAAGAAGGAAGAAAAAGAAAGACTCAAAAGTCAGAATACAGCCTTAGATCTACCAAGGCAATCATACCTTTTGTGTTGCTCCACAGGAGACAGGTTGCTGCTACCATCAGTATCTTGCTCCAAGTGTTATCAGAGGTTGATGATCACAACAGCAGAGCAGTTTAAGTGCCTCCACCTGCAGTCCATGTTGTTCTTGGACATTAAAAGATCATCTGACACAATAAGCTTACCCTTTATATTCAGAAACTGCCATAGAAGAGGAAGGTACTTCTGCCTTTTGACATGGCTTAGCTAGAGGTGCAAGCAGTTACAAGACCTCTGGAAGGTCCTTCTGTGGAGCCCTGCACCATGTTCCAGCTTCTTCACAAACTGGAGCCTGCAACCTGACCGCTGCTTTCTGCTGCCAGCACAGTCAGAGTTTCCCTCTTTTTCCCAGAAAAAGCACATCTGTTTTCAGTAAATGCTGTAAATTAGTTAATGTTTGTAAAGTGCTCTGATCATGTGAAGTGCTATATAATTACTATGTATTATCAATATAATTTGGCTAGATTGTGCCACAACCGCCTCCTCTCTTCATTACAGTATTGAGAGAGTTTTCTTAAACATCAGCTCTTTGGGGCAGGGACATTGTGTGCCATCCATCTCAAAACAATCTTGACCTTTCTTGAAGGGCCCCAGAAAATAACCACAGCACTGAAGCACATCCCTGGCATCATGCACCTACCCACATTTCTATCTGGAAGCAGATTGACAGATGGCTCCCAAGGAGGAGGAGCTGCCCTTTAGGAAGTTATCACCTCCCAAAGGAACTACTTGCAGTCCACAACTTAATGACCCAAAGAACACATAACAGATACTGAAAAGTATCCCAAGTCCTAGGAAAAGCATCACCCTCTGCTAGTGATGGGCTCAGAACAAAGACCAGTAAAGTCCCTAGTCTAGCATAACTATTCACAGGAGTTACCTATTAAGGCACTAACAAATCTCTGTGCTCATTTTAATACATGCCCTACACTTTCCACCTAGAGTAAAGAAAATAAGAACAAACACAAACTACTTTTCCAAACTGCCTGCTCCCTAGCATCTTCTTCCAAGGAATCCTAGATTTTTAGGGTCTTGAAAAATCAAAATCTATACAAAACACTTTCTAGTTCCAGGCTAAAGCCCACTAGAAAAAAAAAACTCTTTAGTGTAAAAGAAGCAAACTTAATAATAGGCAGCCCAACTCTCCTTAAAAGGTAGAGAAAGAACTTCAAGGAAGTCTTAACATTTATCACTCATAGGAAACAGAACCTTAAAAATAATAAAAATTAACAAACACTAAACCAAAAAGACCAGGTAAAGAACCTAGCTGCTCCCTATCCCTCCAACACAAAGACTAGACATGAGGCTCCTGCCCATCCTGCCTGAATTTAAAGGGGCTGATGATCAGAAGAGGTGCCTGCTGGGAAAGGCTGCTCCCAATAAAAGCATGAACTAGTAGTAGCAGCTCCTTTCCTTAGTGGGACCAGGGCATGGCTAGTGGTGGGTAAGGCTGGCTCCTTGCAAATGAGCAAGATGGAAATAGTTACATTCCCTAAGGACAGCTCATCTCTTCTGTAGGTGGTTTATATCGACTATTATCAGCATTTTCCAGGGGAAATCTATATAGTGGGATTCTAGACAGACTATTATTTGAAAGCTAGGTTAGTAGTCCTTATAGCCTAGGACATAAGTGATGCTATATAGAAATACCATAGTAAACACATTAGCTGTTACCTGTAGTCTTTTTTTATAGTATTAATATGGTGTGAGCCTAGTCTTAAAGTACACCAAGATGTGTGATTAGAAATGAAGCTTTGAGAACATTGGTGTAGTGAGCCTTCATGAACCAGGAAGAAAAAATTAACTTTGTTTAAAGGTGTTTTCTAATTTTCTTTCTCACTCCTAAGACAAATAATCTAACTTAAGGGCAAAATTCCCCACAGATCTGTCAAAGTACTGAAGAAGTAGAATGGGGAAAATATTTGGGCTGTGACAAGATGTATTTAAAATTGCTGAAGTGAGGAAAAGGAAAAAGTGTAACTAGAATATCAGATCTTTTTAAAAGTGAAAACTATCAGACTATGAAAAAGGTGTGATTGGAAAGCTGGAGGACTTCTGGAATACATAAAATACCTTATAAAGCACTAAACTTCCTTAAGTCGGTGCTTCCTAGAAATGTTATCTGAGAAAAATATTTTCTCACAGGTTCTGTATTTGTATGTAATAGGAAACAGTCCTACATGCAGACTCTCCTAAAGAGATAAGAGATAATCATTTACAGGTAAGCATACACACTGATCTAACTCATCCAGGGTTGCTTGGGAAGCCTATGTTAGGAATGAAATGTCTGAACTAAGCCATTAAAAATCATGGAGAATCTTATTTCTAATCTGTGGTCATATGCTATGGATTTGTCTCTTAGGAGTTTTCTATTTCAGTGATTGTACCTTTGAACTTTCATTTCTGAGAGCCTTCTCTCTGTGCTCTAATGGGATGGATGGGAAGCCTGGATTCACTCCTAATGGCAAAATGAAGCACGTCAGACTCATAGCTGGTTCTTCTGGTTAAATCTGCAGCTGATAACAGACCAACATTAGAATGCTCAGCAAGTGTAGATATAGTATTTACACAATTTCTCAAATAAGCATGAGAATATACCAGTGTTTTTGAAGCACGTGGCACACCAGGACCTGGAAGGTCTCTGCGTCTTTCTGGCATTGCCACAGATTCTTTTGTGTAACCTGCACCTCTTGTTTCTGACCCTGTTCTTAGTGTCCAGTGTGTAAACTGGAGGAGGCTTTGTGCTCTCAAATATCTCAGACTAGGACACCAAAGTATTTTTGGCATGGATGTGATTATAAAGCAATTGAGGGGAAAAATGTGTATATAAAACAGTGGACCAGATCCTCTGCAAGTGCAAATGGTTTTAGCTCTGCTGAAGTCAATGGAGCAATGTCAATTTACAGCTTCTGAGGCTCCTGCTTAGTCTGCAGATCTGAGCCAGAAATCAAGGCACAGGAGCTGAAACACCTGGCTTGCAAATCTTGAAAGAACAGGTTTCATTGTAAATTCTTACTTGTTAGGGTTGAGACAGAAGGAAAGATATCTTCTTGACCAGGCTTTACATGGTTGGAGGGAGAAAGAGTGGGATTAAGTTTCTATTTACAAACCAGGAGTGCTGGGCAGCGGCAGACCTGTTTGAAGGTGGTCTGCACCAGACCCCCTTTCCTAGTCTCTTGCATGTTGTCCAACATTGGCTATCAACTGCTGGTTAAGGTTGTCCCTATACTCCTTGCTTCTCATCCTACAAAGTGAGCAGGATTGCTTTAAGAAAAAAGAAAACAAGAAGTTCCAGTACTTAAGATTATAAATATATCCTATTAAGGTTTCTTTTTCTTTCCTTCCAGACAAAAGCATTTCTGCTTCCAAGCTTGGTAGACCTCCTGACCCTGCTGATGTGGGTGGATGGCTCTGCATGTTCTGAATCATTTGCTTCCTTTTCAAGTGTTACTTTCTCCTTATTTCAATTACCCTTCCCCTATAATTACATGGGCTGCTCCAGTGAACGGAAGTGCTCTGGAGCTGACAGACCGTCTAACAACAGGGCATGCTGGAAGCAAAATCTACATCCTTATCTACCTTGGGCAGTAGGGAAGGTGTATATATAATAGCACAGGAGAAATTGTTCGAGGATATTCAGACCCAAGCACTTTGTAGTGGGTTCACTGCCCAGGCTTGCACTAGGCTGGACTGTGTGTAATTGCTCTCCCTGTCCCTTGGAGAGTTATAAACCATACATGCAAGGATCACCTCCCTTCATTCCTGCTGAGTGATTGCCTCTGTGACAGCAGGAGTCAATGGAGCTTGATCTGACACCTATTTGAACTCAATGGGAGTCTTTTAAGTAAACTTGAAAGGAATTAGCTTAGCCCCCAAAAGGTGCAACCAGCACTGATGTGGGTAGGACAGGGAGGGAAGGTGGGAGACAGCAAGTGACTGCCTGGCTGTGCAGCTGCAGGAGGCTTATGGGTGAGCTGTGCTGTGACATCTGGGGCCAGGGATAAAACTGCATAAAATTCAGAGTTTTGTTATATGTGATCTCTCAAGAAAAACTTTTTTTGTTCTGATTTTCATCTTATTTGCAACGAAAATTAAATGGTTGGTTTTGTATAGGAATCTTGAGAAGTGGTGCAAAAGATTAAGCTTTATGTAAGAGACAGAAGCTTAACTCCTGTGTTAGAAGTCAAGTTTCCAGTGAAGCTCTGCCCTATTTTAAGAAAATGCTTTATTAGGTAATTTCCCAAAAGTCAATATTATTTCTGAGGCTTCTTCCTGATTTCTGTCTCTGTAAAAGCCAGTTTCATTGAATATCCCATCCAAACAGTGCGCTAATAATGTGATGCCTATTATTAGCACATGGGGATATTGGAAAAGTATCTATTCAAAAGGTCCTAAAACCCATCCCAAAATAAAGGCAGAAGAGCTACTGCAGAAAAAGCACACCCAGGGAGAGCCTGCAGCTGACTGGTGTTTACTGTGGAGGAAGGGATTTTTTAGCCAATTAATTACACATTTCAAATTTAATCTTAAATTGAAATTTCTAGGAGGCATGTGTGTGGGAACAGACTGGGGAGAAGGTGTGAAAAGCTTTCTTTAGCAGCAGTTAAGTTCCTGCCGTGAACCATGAAGAAGGGGCCATAATTGCTGTCATTGTTTTGTGTGCTTTGGTACAGCTACCTGTTGGTTATTCCTGAACACAGCATTATCACTTGCATTATTTTGGCTCCATATGAAAGAGATTAAGCTGCTGGGGTTGAGTGGTTGAGCAGTGCTGTGGTACCAGAGGATAAGAACATAGGACTGTTTTTTCTCTTGATTCATCTAGGAGTTAAAGGTGTAACAAACAACTTGTGAGACTTTGGATCTTACCACGAAGTTATTTTTTTTTACCACCTGTGTGCACAACTTTCCACTCCATGTGCATTTCCCTTGCTTCTGCTTGTTCTGTGCTCAGCCAAGAGGTAAAAGGAGAGGCACGGATGCCTGCTCTCCTCAAAGACTCAAGCCTACTGCTTTGTTCCTGGGGCAGGGAAGCAAGAGGAAGGCAGCCTTCCCTTCCATTCAATGGGCATCAGAAAGACATCAGTGCGTACGAGCATGTCAGTGCTATTACGGAGTGGATAAGTCTATCTAGTCTGCAGTCACATCACCTCTGCAGTGCTTTTAGCTGAAGTTACAACCTTGCTGCAGCAGTTATGGTGACTTCCATCTCCTTTCACTCACCCAAAGTCCAGTAGGTCCAGAGGCACCTGATGCTTCTCTTCTCACACAGCAGATTGCCTGCGGGAATATCCCTTTCTTTGCAGCACAAGCTTGTGGGAGGAAGAGAACAGGAGAGAAAAAGGAGCAGGGCAACTGAGAAACAAAACACAAGAGTGGCCAGATAACAAGTATGGTTTTTATTTTCAGAAATGTGAACAATTCTAAGTAAAATAAGGAATGGTGAGGAAGACTGTTCTGCTCTGGAGGGGGTGAGACTCATTTTTATTTGACTTTTATTGGAGCTGCTTTAAGGGTAAAAGATCAGCACTGTCTTAGACATTTGTACTTGGCAAAACAAGGGAGCAAGGAAAGCTACAACTTCCCCATACCCACAGTAAATAACACAATGTGCTGTCTTCAATGGGACATGACCAAGTATTTTTATCTAGGGACAGTTCTGTATTTTTATTTTTGGATGCATCAACAGAGGCAAGGGACAGCTTAAAATTTCCTTTGACCTTTCAAAGTGTTCCTGGGAGCCAAAGGCGTCCACAGGAATGAAACATTAAATTATGACCTAGGTGTTATGGTCCAGACCTCTAAAAGGATCTAACAGCTGCAGGAACAATGGCAAATAATACCCAGGCCTCTCAGAAAAGCTCCTGAATCTCAAGACCTCTCTGAAAGCTAAAATACTCCTTTTAATTCAATATAAAGAGACTAGATCCAAGGAAGTCTGCCATCAACGTGTGCAAATTTGTGGAAGCCAGAAGTAAAGGAGAGACTGATTTATCTTAAAATGCTTCCATCTTTCTCAATCATCTTTCAAAACCTGAAGGTTTATTTATTGACAGCACATCATACCTGCGAAGGAATCAAATGATATATCAGATGAGGGAAAATAAACTAATATTTTTCTTATTCAAGGAAACTTCAAGTTATGGCAGGAGTGCAATCTCATGTAGCAGTCTCTGTAAATAATGGAGTTTAGTTCTCTACTGATGTGATGGGAAGGGCAAGTGACTTCCAGGATTTTCTGAGAAGAGAGGATCACTTCTCATTTGAGACTCGGGGAAGGTAAGAGAGGGCTGTTGCCTTGGGAAAGGGACAGTGGTCTGAGGTGTGCAAAGTTTCAGCTCAATTAAGGGATTTCAGGAAAACCCAGCTCCTCAGCTCCCTTGCTGAGTGACTAGGACAAAGGCTTAACAACATACTGTATTTCTGCCATAGAGTAACTGCTTGTATCAAACCATATTTCTTCTCTTATCACCTGTGTCTAAGCAGAGGGTTGGTATTACAAGCACAAAATAATGAAACAATTTAGAGTTCTCTCTATATCTTAGTTGCTAGTAAAGACTCTACTGCCACATCTTTTTTTTCTCAGAGCAGTTGTACTCTGCCCTGACTTAGTTCCACCCTGAGGAGTTTCCAGCTTCATCTGACCCTGGGAAACAGAAAATGGGCTACAAAAAGATGTAGTTGCCCTTTTTGGCCCTTCACTGATTCGTGCTGCTCAGTTCTGCCCTTCCATGCCTTTACAGCCTCATTCTTTAGCTTTCTCTGGCTTTTTGCAGTTGTTGTTCTTCAAAATCCAAGACAGGATTGAACTAAAACCTTGAGCTAACAGTGGAGTGCCAGACTAGCATACATTTTTCTCCCAATCAGGATGGATGAAAAGCTCAGTGAGAATATTTGTTGGGTCTGTATCACTTGTATTTACATCAAGAAACCTCTGTGCAGGTCTTCACCCCACAAATTGCCTTGGCTTTGGCTCACCTTTGCTCAAACATCAGGAACTCATGAAATGCAAAGTCAGGTAGCTTGAATGCCAAATCACATGGAATGTTTGTTCTTCAACTGGACAAAACTTCTTTTATAATCAGGGTTCAGATGCAGGTGTTTGCTAGATTATATTCTCTTTGCTGTGCACACTTTGCTCTCTATTCCTAGGGCCGGGGAGATCAGAAAGCTTGTTGGCTGGACAGTTCACAGAAAGCTGCCTAAACCACATCAGAATTAAGAAGAAACAAGTTACTTTACTAAAATCTTCTAAATGTACTCTGTAGCATAGTGTCACCAACAAAAGTAAAATAGAAATAGAAGACGTATGAAGAACATCTCCTTAGTCACAACAAAATTGCATTCCTTTCTGGAAATAAAAACTTCCCCTACATGTGCACACACTTGCACCTATTTGTAGATCATCTGCTGTGTGTGCTGGGGGCATCTACTCGCTGCTTTGCCTTCCTGGGTCTTCCAGTGCAATAGGAACTACTGGGCACCAAATTTACCTCTTCACTGGCAGGTATGCAGTGCACCTGGAACACATTCTCATGAAGACTTTGAGATATGGAAAAATAATACAATAAAAATAACCCTGAGAGCTGCCAAAAGATATTTTTTTTCATTTTGGAAGGCTTTACCCCAGCAAATCAGTTCACTGTGTACCAAAGATAATTAGGGCATCTTATTTAAAACTTATGATCTAATTAGTGGCTTTAATGGTACTTAATTACACAGAGAGCAACAAAGCAGTTATATTTCCTACCAGACTTCCTCTAAGTCAAGGTGCAGGTACTTATCTAGGGCCATAAAGGAGAGTGGCTACCACACTTAACATCTAATTACACAAAATTGTCCACAGTAATTATGAGCAATGTGATTTTATTTATCTGGCTTAATTACTGGGGCTATGTACAGTCTCTGACCTGGCACGGTGACAGGGAGGACAGAGGGAAGAATGAGTGCCATCCCCTGTGCGAACACTGTGGTGGAACTGCAGACTCCTCATCCTGAGCATGAGGACGGAGCCTGGTTGCAGACCAGCAGTGCCCCTGAGGGCTTAGGTACCCTCTGATCCCAGAGACTCAGAGGAGCCATGCACATGGTATGGACAAAGGAGTGCGTTTGCAGAGCCCCATGAGATACTTGAGATGGATGTCTCGTACCATAAGGAACCCACTGTTAACAGTGGGTATAAAAAGGACAATTCATCTTTTTATTCAGCAGAAGGGACACCCTATCCCCACCCCACCATCAACATCTTAAATCTTTCCCAGACACCATCCACTGCTGAAACTTTGTAGACACTTCCAGGGCATCTCCAGAAAGTCAGTGTCTGGTAAAGGACCACTTTTCACAATCAGGGGGAGGCAGAATAAGTTTCTTGTCTGACTAGATTCTTCTTGCTCATCTCCTTAACTTTTAACATCTGTGTTCATGGACATAAACCCTGGTGCAACTTAAACCTTATAAGTGCCTGTCATGAAAGAAATCTGCTTTATATTCAGATCAACCTCCATTATTTGCATATCCCAATAGAATGAATAACTATAGTTTGTTAGTCCTTGAATCACTGAAAATAGTAACGTGTCATGAGGAGTATGAGTGAAACGTGGTGGTTCTGATTGCTCCTTTTACACCATTGGACCAGGTGGACATGTGTTAGTGAGGGATGTGTTAGTGCTGGCATCAGAAGAGACCTAAGTCCATCCAGCCTGTTACACCTCTTGTGAAAATAAAAATAACTGGTGCTTGAGAAGTGTAAGAGATTCTTCAGTTTATATTCATATCTTCTGTTGTTGCCCAATCTCTATCCTCTTATTAATTAATTATCCCCTGATGAGAGGTACCTTTAAGTTGTAAAGTTTAAAACGATGTATCTTTTACATGCCAGAAAAATAGCTGGCCTTATGCCCACATCTTTGAAAGACAGCATTTTCAAACACTTCCACTTTATAAAATTGCAAGCAGCGGCATGTATAGCTCTGCTTCTCAACTCGTACCCCCAGGACGTTTCCATGTTATAGCAAATCACTTGGTCAGTGGCTCACTAAGATCTCTGAATTAGTAGTAAATACATTTTGACCTTATTTTTCTCCTGATAACTGCTCTACTTATAGAGAAGTCACTGATAGTCATGCTAATTTCTTCCACTTGAGGATTAGACTGGCTCCATCAGAAATAAGCTGTGGTATATACCATTTTAAAAAAAAAATAAAGAAAAAGAAAGAAAAAAGCAAAAAAAAAGAAGCTGTCTCCTTTAAGAGTGGATTTGCTCTTGTTTTTTTAATGAAAGCTAGAAAAAAATACTCACTGGCAAAAAAACAATGATAACTTTCACTGGCAAGTTAGATCATTCTCCTTCTTTAGATATCAGCTAGCTGTATTTTATGCCTTTTTTTTCTAGAAAATATTTGAGCATCAGGTTAGAGTAGAATTGGCCTATTGTAATAAGATGTTTAATAGTCTTCACATAACCTATCAAAATACCTGTGGCCAGATTTTTAAAACAAAATAAAAAAAAAAAACCAAACAAAGTCTTATTTTTCAGTATTCAGGGCCAGAGTTCAGGTCAAGTTTTTCAAGGACAAGCCTTTTGTTTTGTTTTCTTTTTTTCTTTTAACAAATCCAACCACCAGTGCTGCTTCATTTTCTTTGCTCCATCCCTGATCTCATACGGACACAATTATTTTGAGATGCCTGATCAAGGAGTTCTAGAAGCATCGTACCTTGCTCAGAGCACTTCTGTGGCACCCTCCTTTCCTTCTAACCACGCAGCACCATGAGCGTGCCCTGTGCTTGGGGCACCTTTGCCCCCCGCTGCAGTGAATCGTGGCATGGGCTGGTGGCCGCTGGCTGTGAGGTCCATGTCTGTTGGTGGCCGCAGCTTCTAGTTCCTATTGACACAGCAGCAGGGCCAGTTGTAAATCTGGGAGGTTTTGTTCTGTGAGCGATCAACTGGCCCGTGGTGTGAAGAGTGATGGAGGGACCTTGATCTCACTACGGCTGGACACCACCGCCTGCATCGCTGGGAGGTTGCTCAGGCTTGAGTCACCACAGGTTTTATGGTTCAGTACCACAAAGCAATTAGCAGCAAGTGAGTGAGCATTCCCAACCTTTGCTAAAAATCACGGCTGTTTATCAAAGTGTCAGGCTGTTGGCAGATTCAAGAAATCTAAATTTAACAGGTGACTGGTTCCTCCATGCCTGGCTGCGGCCAATGGATCTTCAGGATACAATGTCCCAACGGGGCAGCCGGAGCAAGCTGGGGAGGAGAAGCGAATGAATGGGGCCAGCTCCAGAGTTCAGTGCGGGGGAGGCTTTTTTACACCACAGCTGCTTAATGACTTTTTCAATTGATTTCAGCAGTGCTGCTTTTTGATTACTGATTCCATCCCAGCCATTGGGCAGAAAAATGGGCTTAGGGATATAATAGGAAGGGAAGAGGAAAAAAAAATACTCAAATACTCAACACTGACCATAACACAGTGATGTTTGTCCAGATATTTTATACTGAATGGGAAAAAGAGAAAGAAATGGCAATTTCTCCCATTGCTCAGCCCGTGTCGTGGAGGCGAGTGTGCATGTACTTCCTTGCTTTCAAGCTCCAGTTCATCCATGCTCGTTGACCTGCTCCTTGGTTTGGAACCAGCTGCAGAAAGCAGCTGTCATCCTCTGTTACTCTGCCAGCCCTATTCTTAAGGCAGCCATCAAAGACTGGCACCAACTGAAGGCAATTCAATTAGCTGTGACGGTCAAACAGAAACCGAGGGTCAATCGAAATCTCTTTTTCTCCCTGCCACCCCCCTTACTGTCTCTGTTTTCATCTTGAAGCCTGGAGACACAGAAGTCCACCCCCATCTTGGGAAGTTTTTGGGGGGCAAGAATGGGAGAAGGATGCTGCCTACACAGGAGAAGCTTACTACAGTGAGGAAAAAAGGACAAAAGAAGGGGAATACACACCAGGGAGAGGGGTGTATCTCTTCTCAGTCCTGCTCACCTCTTGTGCTGCCACCTTAAGACGCAACGGGCTTGGGAAGCGGCGCCTTGTTGGATGGCTTGTGATGTGCTTTGGCTAAATCGGATAGTAATAATGAAACCTCCCTTAGCTTTACTGCTGCCATCTGCTCCGTGCCAGCCACGGTGGCCATTTCAGGTTTTATCAGACCTGTGGGCTTATTCCCAGCACACCCAGAGGAAGGAGGAAAGGTGAGAGGAGGAGGAGGAGGGGGAAGGAAGACGGGAAAGTAGAAAGCGAGAGCCGAGATGTGGTGCCAGGCACAGCTGCTTTCACAGCCCCCTCTTTGCAGCCAGCCTCCGCAGCGCCTTGCTAGTGTGCAAATAGTTGTAAAAATAAAGGTCAAACAGCTAATCCTGATAAATATTTAATAGTTACTGTTTTTACGTCTCCCTTATTGTTACAGGTTGGATGTCTAACACTTGTGACATCTGGCACACACTGTACAGCCTCGCCTGTCGCGGGGGGAGCAGGCACCAGGGCATGGAGGGGACAGCCTCGGTGGAGCCTGCTGCCACCAGCGCGGCCACTCCGTCAGCCCTGCAGAGCCTGGCCGGAGTTTGCTCAGAACGACTGCTCCCACCGGTAGCACAGACCCATCTTTTCTGATTCAGTGAGGCCTCACGTGGGGTGCAGAAAATCACAGCATAGATACTCTGGGTTCCCTCATCCCTTTCTGAGTTAATTCTCATTAAGAACCGTCTGCACACAGGTAAATTGGATGTGCTGTGGCTGTGATTAGCAGCTTTGGGGTCACTGTGAGCCTTCATTCTCTAGAGGTGCAGGTAGTATGTGGCTCAGTGGGTTTATCGCAGGACTGGAGACAGATTTCTGACCCGGTATGTTCTTGTTGGACCATTTCCAGGCTGAAGCAAGTCATAGGGAGATTAAACGAGACTTGTGGTGATAAGGTTGTTGACCTCAGAGTCCTATCAACCAGCCAAGCAGTTATGGCAGAGCAAATGCAAGCTGTGCTTTTAAGGGATTGCTTGGTGATTAAGTAAGTGAACTGTACATTTCCTTATAGTAGCTAGTAAGAAATCATCCATCTTTGCACAGCAGATGAATACTTAATATATTGTGGGAGTTTTCCATTGTCCATGCATTAATTCATTGTGGTCAATAGAAAACTCAGGGTGCCCTGCAAATGGTGTGTTGAGAAAGAGGAACACATTTTAGACACTTTTAACTCTCTAAGACTGTGCAGCACGAGGGTCTCAATATCATTTTCACTTCATAGAGATCCTGTATGGAGCATTTCACTGGACTTTGGAAATCGCTGGCAGTAATGGATCTCCATATGGAAGAACTAATGACCCTAGATAACAAATGAACCAATGTGACAAAAGGAAGAGAGTCCAGCTCCACACTCACTGCTTTGCATGACCTGAGTCTTTGTGCAGCAGATGAGAAATGCCAACATCGTGGCCTGGCTATGCATCATAACCACTTCTGCGCTGTAGCAATCAGTCCTAGTTTGGACAGGACAGCCCAGGGATGTAGATCCCCGTTTCAGCAGCCTAAAGACCCTTCAGGATGCTATTTTTGTCCTGAGTAGAAACTGGTCTTGGAACAAATAACTTTCCTGTATTCTTTCAGCTGGAATGTGAGATTTTTTCACTTTTTTCCTTTCAACCTGTGCCTCTAAAAATTCAGCTGTACTCAGAGCTGTGCACGCCTCCTTCCTCCCCACTGCCCCAACCCAACCTTCATCTCATTCACATTGCAAAGAACATGTCATTAACATTTGACAGTGACTCCTTTCCCTCTCCATTGCTGCATTCATTTTTTTTTGCTTTTGTTGAAGCTTTGCCACCCTATTTTACAGGCTACACAATGTGGAAGTTGGCAGAAAACCAGGTTCAGATAGAATTCAGAACTGACTCTCCGTATGAATTTAAGAGGTGCCAGGGTTGGGGTAGCATATCATGCTCCCAAACAGCCTGACACAAATAGGGTAAGCATCAATGGCAGTTGAGGACTCACTCAAATACTGTTTAAAGTCCTTAACAAAAAAAAAGACAGACTGATGGTTTTGACTTCCATGGGAAGTAGTCTTCTGTCAATATTTCAACAGGCTGCTAAGAAGACATGTGCTGGTACTGCAAACTTGCATTACTCCAGAAAGGCAACGTGTTCCCTGTTCAGCAGGTAATGAACAAATATGGTATCAGGGCAGTAACCCCAGGGAGAAGCAAGGCAGGTGCTGTAGCCATCAAAGTAGTGTAAAGCAGTAAAACCTAAAGGTCTGGAACATATGAAATTATGACTAATGTTGTATTTTGTGGAAGGGAAGGGAACAGGAACTCTTTGGGATTGACCTATAAACTGGCATCAGCAATGTGTCTCATCAACACGTTATTCACTGAGCACTTTAGGAGCACAAGTCTGAATAGTAACTCCTAGGTCAGCATGTAAATCTCATTCTCCAGCCTGTTTGCAAACATTTCTCTGTATCCAGCTATGCAACAGTCACTCCTGACAGAGTATCACTGGCCCTGTCAGTTGTCAGGTGTTATTTCTGCTCTGACTGGATGCTCAAAAATTTACAGTCAGAAGAAAGTCAATCAAATATTAAGGTATCCTTAGGAAGAAAGAAAGGGGAAAAGCACTTTTGCCTGTGAACCTTTGCACAAACAGTCACTGAAGTGCTTGTGGTATTTTTACTTTCTTGGAATATTCTTGAAACAGGCAAAACTATCACTCAATAAGTGTTCACAGAATAGCAGTAAAATAGGTCAGAAACGCAACTGGAACAAATGTGTTTGAATAAAAGAAAGTATCTGCAAACACTGCAGATACTAGAACTGTGCAAACACAGCAAATAACATAAAGCTTCCCCTCAGGAGAAGAACAATGTGCAGAAACCTTGATGCTTTGGTTCACTTAGTGCAGGACCCAATAGAGAATGAAAATGGTTGTGTCCTACTGTTATATACCTTTTAAATCCCGAGGGAATCAGTTAATCGTGGTTTTGTGTGCAGGCTGTAAGGGACATGTGGGAGTCAGTGGTGACATTTGACTTGTACAAGTTAGAGGAGCCTCGTGGCAGCTCTGAATTGGGCTGTAATAAGAATTTCACAAAAGAGCCAGGGATCATTGAATGTGTTGTGTGATAGCTGGGGCTACATGTCCCCATCCCCAGAAAATACAGAAAATCCCACGTACTATTTCAAGGGAGTAAGTTCTAGTAAGTGCCTGCCTTCTGTCCCTGATGTTATTTCAGGCTCCAAAGGCCACACCCCAGATAGATCTTCCACAATGGTCAAAACAGCCTCATGTCCACAAAAATGTGCATGTTGATGTGAAGCGAGCCCACAGCCTTTGAAGCAGTATGGTTTTGTGTTCTGTACTGAGAGTTTTGAAGGCTAAATCATCACACTGGTGTATATATAAACCTTGTACTTCTACGTCCCCTGAAGATATTAAAAAAAAAACCCTGTCCAAACTCTGTGTTTCTTCCTCCCTTTGGCCCCATGGCTTCCTCCAGTGGATGGCACCATGCAACAGCTGCTCGCCTTGCCTGGGAGGAGGAGAAGAGTGGCTGAGGGGCTCACACTGAATCCTTGTCTGCGACTCCCTCCGAGCTTGCTGGCTTTCACTTATTGAATTAGGATAAATTGGAACTTTCATAAAGGGTGATATAAATCATTATCTCAAGTTAGCAGATGCGGACTCACCAGGGTAGAGCTCTGTTAATAACTCCTTCGGATTAGGGCTGATTGGTACAATTTGAAACTTGTTTCTCTCAGCTTGATCAGTCTAGTTGTAACTGTGGCAATTATCCCATTTCACTTTCAATAGCTCAGCACAGAGGAACTGCTGCCTCCAATCCATCCCTCTTTAATGAATCCAGCGTGATATCTTCGGTCCCGTGGACAAATATACCCTGTCTCCCCCCTGCTCCAAAATAAGCATTAAAAAAAAGTAAATCCTGTGTCCAAATGACACATAGGAATGTGTCTTTTAGGGGGGGAGATGCTAAGTGTCCGTGTAAACACCATTTAGGTATTTGGCCGCTGACAAACCTCTCTTCATTCTTACAGCATCATTTGCACTTTTTGGCAGTCTTCCTGCCTGCGAAATTAGATGAAAACACAAGGTTTTGTCCAAGCATTGAAGCTGCTTGAACAGATTCTGATGAATGTGTTACATGCTGAATTTGTGGGGTTTTGTTAAATAACTTATCTGGTGATTTTTTTTCTTCTTTTCTCCAGGAGTCATTAATAAATGATTTAATGAGTGAACACAGAATTCTCAGAATAATATATTTGACAAGTATTTTCTTTCAGTCCTCTATTTGACTCCAACAACAAGTCTCTGTCTCGATTTAACAGACCCTTGAAGAACACACTTATCTTTGACAATGGTTTTAAATTCATCTCTTTTCAGAAAGACACTTGAACAAGTGTTTGTTTTAAGCCCATGTTCAGATCTTACCTCAGATATTTTGCCGGACCATGGGCTTCAGCAGTAAGGTTGACCTTGTGCTTAAATCACTGCAGTAGTGGTTTACTTGCAGTTATCAGTGCTGCTGTTGACTCTCAATGACCTTTCCAGTAGCACATGTATATTTGAAGAACAAGTTGCATATGATTTCCATGTTTCCTGTGATTAGGAGCTGCACAAGTGTCTTTGAACCCACCCCAGCCTACCTCAGCTCCCAAGGTATAAAATGAATATTCACTTTCCTTCCAACCATTGTCTTATCTTTCTGGTTGTAAATTCTTTAAGCCAAGACTGTTGCTCACTTCTTGTCCGTACAGCACCTCATACCGTGTTTTATGAAGCCAGTAAAATGTTAGAGATTAAAATACATGGACTGATTTGTCTCCCACTTACAGCACCAAGGCTGTACATCTAAAGGAACATTGCTGATGCCCACGGAAACGTGCCAGTGAAAGCAACAGCATGATCACACCCCAGCTTTGATTTCTAACAGTGGGAATACGAGCGCTTTGCCATTTTGAATTCAGACCCAGTGCACATCCGTTCCTGGAAATCGTTTGAGGGTGCAGTGTAAATAAATGATGGTGTCCCAAAGTTTTGGAGGAGCAGCCGCTTCTTTCTCCCTGCTTTTGCCAGCAGCCTCCTGCTCAGCTCTGAGTGCTCAGCCTCTTGCAGGGGCTTGGACAGCTCTGAATCATGCTGCTTGCAATATGTTTCTGCTAGAAATAATAGTAGTAATTAATGCTCTTAGTTTTACTGCTGCCATCTGCCTTGATGCCAGCCACAATGGCCATTTTCTTCTGTGTTCCCCAAAGCAGGAAGGAGGAGGAAAGGAAGGACAGAGGCAGCTGCTTGTGCCTTTCCCCGGCACCTCTGCTTCAGCTGGCGGTGATTTGTCTGCCGTGGGGGTATCCTGCTCTTGCAGACAGCAAGAGGCACTCAGCTTCCTCAGAGCTAATGGTAATAGAGCTCGAAAAGAGACATGCATGGAAGAAAATACTCCCACGGAGGTAAAACTTCTTCTGAAGCATATAGGTATACAACTAAATAGCCCGATGTTTATAGGAGAGGATTTTTTAAGAGAGGGAGCTCTACAGCATAATTTTGGGGGTATCTATCTAGCTATAGACCACACGAGATAAGGAAGGGAGGGGTTTTGGAAGTGTGCATTAGCTCAACTACTGGGATGGGATGGTGAGAGGTGAGTGCGAGGAGTCCCTTTCTTCTCTTCATCTCTGGAAAGCGGCTGTCTTGCCTGGGCCATGCAGATGTTGGGAGCGCACAGGCGAGTTGGGGAATTGAACAAAAGGAAGTGGCAGAGTGTTTAACAAACAGCATCACAAAAGGCATCTGTCACAATGCATCACCTTCTGTTCCTCCGAGGCTCCTGCCAGAGCCTTTCCCTTTGTCTCGCCTCCTCCCCCTAATTACAGAATTTACTCACTGTCCCACTGGAGAACAAAAGGGCCACTTCAGGTTCGAAGGAAAGGAAGTGTCTGTAGAGGCAAAACCACTCACCTGCAGACAGTAACTGAAGCAATAAAAGTAATCTTTACCCATGGCAGGAAGATTTGGGGGACCAAGATGGCAAAACAGCATAGAAGGCAGCCAGGACCCCTTTACTTCTCAAGATAGGGAACTTTTAAAGGCTGTACAAAACCTCTTCTCCCTGATCCTTGCTTAGCAAGCTGGCGAGGCCTTTTTCTTCTATCAGAGGAGAAGAGCTATCGCATGTCAGCCAGCCACATCTCTCCTTCACAGTGAATGACACTTCAGAAGGCAACCTGTTGGTCCTAGTCCTGTCTGCCACGAGTGTGCTCTGAGATGCTTATTTTGACTAAAGCAAGGAGAAGACAGTTGTTGAGGATTAGGAAAAAAAAATGTGAGGAACTGCAGCAGCCTGGATTTTGGTATGGCTGGCCTAGAAGGGATATTTTTGATAATCCAAAGTCTGCAATGCTCCCCCAGACTCCCAACCCTCCACAGCCTGAGGCATCATGTAGTTGAGCTCAGACTTAGATCCATTGCCTCCATGGGCCAGAGGCTTTAGATCTCATGCACTACTGGTAATGATCTGACAAATTGCAGGGGTTTGGGCAGTTTGAGTTCATGGGGCTTATATTCCTTGCTTACCCTCTTCCTTGGATCTAACCCTGGTGTCTTAAGTGGGAACACATCCCCAGTTCCCTCCTTCCTCCCCCTCCCTAAATGGTGCTGAAGGGATTTAAGGTGAGAGTTTCAGCTCAAAGCCATTTAGTGCATGCCAGCAGTCATCTCCTGGCAGGCTCCGGGATGAGTTACTGGGAGGACCTAAAAAGTCTGTAGCTCTTTCTTCAGTCTGCTTTGGTATATGCTTGGCTAATGCATGAAGGTACATTCTCCAATTGCATCAAAACTCAGCTTAGTCCTGTGAGGACTAACTGAGTAGCCCTGATATAAATTCAGATAACCACCTTAGCAAGACATGAGGTCCCTGCTAAGGCTGCTCCCTTTTGCACAACTAGCTAAGCACTTCCCTTTAATCCAAATATTTGAGACTGGCAAGAGTTTTCCTCATTTTTTTTCAAGAAAATATACATGTTTTCAAGGTGACACAGTAATGTTCACGGTCCACCAGTCCTGCAGATGATAGTTCATGGCTTGTTTTGGGGACTTTTTGGGTTTTGCAAGGGCGCCTCTGCCAGCAGCAGAGCAGATGGTTATATCTCAAAGGGGGTTTGAGCCTAACAGGCAGCCCCACTATGGACAGGCTGTGGTTGTGGAGAACAATGAGTATTCATGTGAGAAGAGATCCCAGAAGGTCAATATTGACTATTCATTATTCACTTAAAATATTTGCCATGCAATTTGGGACTGAGAAAAATTCCCGTGACAGAGGTGACCAGCCACACTATTTGACTAAGAACCGTGATGTTATCATAAACAAGGACTGAGCCAGTTTCAGAAAAATAGAGGAGACAAAATTAACCATCCACTTCTTCGTGAGAGTTCTAAAAAAAATAAGTGTATAAAAATCTGGATCAGATAATAAATTTCTGCTGTTCAATCAAAAAAAGGAAGAAAAGTTGCAAGAAATGTCAATTGTGATCAATACTTCAACCAGGAGAAATGACATTATCATAAGTGTTTCATGGAATTGAACAGACATCACTTGGCATTTGCCGTCATAGCTTGGCAGCTATCCAGATAGGTGGCTACTTATCTTTAAAGGTAGGAAAGATGTTTCAGCTTCAAAGTTTTCTCATTTTTTTTTCCACTTTGAAAAAATAAATTATCAAAGTCAAACTTTTCTGTGAAACAAAACTCCAGACAAAAATTAAAAAAAAAACCAACACAAAAACCCACCCCCAATTTACTGAAAAAAAAGATAAAATAAAGCGGCTCCATCTCCACTTGGAATTGGTAACTTTTAATTTGCAGATACTATTTATAGTGGTTTTTTACAAGCTGCTGTCTATAAAGCAGAAGAATGTGACTTTCTTGTTTAAATCAACATGCTCTGGCAAGCATGGTGTGATCCAGCTGCAGTACAACTCAGAGCTGGTAGCCAGGAGACCCAAATCTTCTCCTTAACATAACCAACACAGAGTGAAGAGATAAGGCACACAAAAGTACGCGAGTATTGTGGTAGGACAATCATGAAGGAAACACGTCAAGGAGCAGCATCTTCAAGAATGCAGAGAGCTTGTGGAGAAAGCAGTTATTTTTTTGAGGATAAAGGATCCCTTAGAAGAAGCAGAAGGACATTAGGACACCTCCAGGGTCAGACAGGGTCATCGTGGATCCCAGAACTTTATAGGCTGCAGGTTGTAAGAGTGTAAGAACAATCATACCAGGCTAGAGGGAAGGCCCAGCTAAGTGTCTTCTCCTGGTTGGTGGCTAGCAGTGATGGCTAAGGAGAGCATATGGCTGTAAGTGGCACGTGAGGACTTGTCACTCAAATATAGTCACCAGTCTAATTCCCACCATCACAACATATTCTATAGATTCTGGTTTGAAGATGAGAAAGACATTTTAGCAAAATGTCCTAGAAAAAATAATCAGACATCAGACCTTCTGCTCCTCAGAGCAAGCAAAACAGGAGAGTTGTATATTTTGCTGGTGAAGATGTATTTTCCCACTCTCCAGCATAGGAATTGGTTGAGCAGGGAGTGTGGAGCTGCCCAGTCATGTGCAGGACCCATGTCTCCTTCCCTCACATTGCCTGGTACTGTTGCACTCTCCAGAGCTCTCTGCTTCCCCAGCCTTTTTATGCTGTATTATTATTATACCTTTGTCATGCAAACAAGAAAACAAAAGTAATCAGTATAATTGAAATCTGTATTACAACTTGCTGGTCCCTCCAGTGTCCCTCTGTCTTTGTACTTAGAAACAAATTATGAAGGTCATGGGAATCTTGAACTAGCCCAAATTCCCTGTCTTCAAACCCACCTTCATCTCCCCCTGCCCCTGCCTTGGCCCTGGAAACAAGAGAAAGTACAAACATAACAACCTCCCGAGTATTTCAATAGCAAAATAACTAAAGCTATTCTCCTAGGGGCTGGTAAATAGCAGGCAAGCTATCAGAGCCCAGAGGGGGAAAAGTTCAGCTGAAACTAGTTACAGAATCTCGAGATGCAGTGTGACAAACTCCAGCCTGCTCCTGGTCCTGCACAGCGTTGCCATTTTCCCGCAGAATGACAGTTTTCAATTACTGGGCTGTAGCTAAGAGCAAATTGTGCACTTCAGCAGCTGGAGTTCTCTCTCCTGATTTTCAGATGTGGCTGGGTAAAATGTACAGGGGCAATGAAAATGGCTTTCTCTGCACAGCTAACTGAGCAAGGCCAAGCCCAGAGACTGTTAGGAGAAAGAGAAAGTGAAAAGGAACTGCAAATAGGGAAGGGGAATAGCTGCTGGGTTGGTTTGCCCTCCTCTGCTCCCCCAGCAGTGAGACTTCAGCTGTACATGCTACAAGAGCAAGCATGTGTCGACCTGTCTGCCTAAACTGTAAACACAATTTAGATTTTTTTCTTCCTAAACTAGTAATTCTCTAAGTAGTTTGAGATATGGTTCACATTATCCTCATTCTTACACATGTAATAAATTTCCCCATTCCCCCGTTAGAGTCACCCATTAGACCAAAACCTGGATTTCTGGATGTAAGGATGTACTTGAGCTAAAATACATCCAGGAGGGTCAATCCTCTTTGTATAACCCAGGCAGGAGAAGGAGACAAACCCAGGCTTAACAGGGTACCAGAGGTGTTGCATCGGGTACTGTTCAACTGAAGTGTGGAATAACTTGAGGGAAACAAAATATTTGTCCCAATAAAAATAGACACGGAGAGACTCACCAGCCTTTTTCTCCCTATTCTGTACAAGGCAATTTCACCTGGATAGAGGCACACTGGAGCCTGGGGCAGATTTTTCGCGTTCACTCTGGGGGATTTTGGGTCTGTAACCAGCTGCAAATCATGGAATCATGGAATCATTTAGGTTGGAAAATACCCTTAAGATCATTGAAATCATGCAACATGAAGGAACTAACAGGGTTGGTGGGGGGACCAGGCTGGCAGCACCCCAAGCCTGTTGATAGCTGCCTGAATACTGTCCACAAAGTGAACTTAATGAGATCTTTCCTGCTGGGCACCTTGGGATCAGTCATTGTGATATTTTTTTTTTCTTTATAGCAAATTAATGTCTTAACATGACTGCATTATTTCTCCTGCAGCAGCCTTTGCCCTGTGACAGGGGACTGCCCTGCCCAGGGCTGCTGTGAGTGCACTTGCTGGAGAAGACAGTGGGTCCCACTGCAGGGCTCAGCCATGGGCTAAAAGGCTGCTCTGTGCTTCTCTGCCATCACCTTCTTTCATCCCCCATCAGCGTAAGCGACATGGCTTGGAAAAACAAACTGTTACAAGTGCTGTGCTGTTTCAGGTGCTATAAGGAGATCCAGTTCTCGGGCGAGCCCTGTGCCCTCCCTCGTTGCCATCCTCCAGAGTGCCACCTTCACGCTTCGGGCAGTCACCACCTGTGCACAGACCCCTGGTGCAACGCGGGATGACTGAGAGCTCAGCTGGGGACGCTGCCGTGTTCCTGCACCCAGCGAGGTAAGCTAACGCTCTTGGTTAAACAACACTGAACGCCTCTGACAAAGCTGGAGAACCTGCAGAAATTTCCAGTCACGTCTGACAATGTCTAGCAATGCGTTCCTGCCGAACGGGAAAGAGGAAAGCAGAGGGTAGGGCTAGATGAGTACACTTAGTGGTGACATGCCATTTTTAGATGTAATTATGTAAATTACATAATTCATCTTGAAATATTGAGGGTTTTTTTCTGTATTTACTGCAATTACGTCAATTGACCTATTTATGTTATCTGACGTGCTTATCATTAAAATGGGACAATGTATCCCATTAGATCCTCTTACGACATTGAATGGAATGATGATTAATTGTATCATAAAAAGGAGCTGTGCTACGCATCTCTGAACATGGGATTTGAAGCTTAAAATAAAACAACAACCTACCATCATAATTTCCTGCCTTAAAACTTCATCTTACCCAGTTGGGAAATATGCTCAGGGTTCCCCACATGGGATTATTCCAGTCCACATTTATATCAATAAAACATTTAGAAAGCCAAACATACTTTATTTTTTGTAGGACCTATTGCAGTATATTATGCATGGGAAACATGCCTAGAGCAAAATCTAATAAACTTGGCTCATGTATATGACTTTATTACTATGAGTATCTCCTTTCAGATGGAGGAAAGGGGGTCTTCCCAACTACATTGGTTATAACTTCTTGGAAACTGCCTCCTGCTTTTCTTGTGTGTTTGAAATCTCAGAGGGATCTCAAAGCAAGGAGAGGCCCGGATCCCTGGGAAGGTTGGGAGCAGTCTTCTCCCATTGAGCACAAGTTAAACACAAGCTTTATTCTCACAACTGGTGCCAATGACCTGCTGATTGCATCACTGATGGGATTAGCACACAAGAAAGGCCATAAATCAGTCAGCACCGTAACAAGAAGTGTAAGAGGGGAAAGCAACCAGTGCTGACTAAATGGAAAACGGCACAATAAGAAGGGGAAGAACAGTGTGTCTCCAGGATCGTTGGATAGAGGCCTAAGACCAGAGTGAAGTCAAAACTGAACTGAACTGTGGAAGGACAAAGCAGGAATAGGGTGCTCTAGATTCCCCCAACACCTTCTCTAGCCCTAACACAGTTCCTCCAGCATGAACACAGGGACCTAAGACAGTCAGGGCAGTTGGGCATTCAGTTTAAGTCTGTAACATAAATTTTGTGTGTCTCAGCCTGGGACTAAGTGAAGTCAGCTTCACGGGTTAGCCACACACCCTCCAACAGGACATCTTAGAGCGGAGAACTGCATCTAGACTGCTTTTTAATATCCTGGGTCTGGGCTTATTCCATCAACTCCTCTTCCCAGGCAATGGACCATCATCTAAGTTGCTGTGGTGATGCCAGCCTCCCTGCACCACAAACTAACAAATTTTGCAGTCTATTCAGCTTAATAATCGATAGTCTTTGAGAGATCTAACTCTCTATTCAGCTTAATAATCGATAGTCTTTGAGAGATCTAACTCCTTTTCTTCTGTGTGTTTCTCCCAGAGCATGGAAGAAATTTTTGCCTATTGGCCTCTATGATCTTCTTTTTATATCTGACTTTGAAGGAGTCTGAATCTTTCAGGCCATGATATGGCTAGTAACATGGTGGCTCTGGGAATGCAGAATGACAGCGAGGGATGTAGTTTTAATTTCTGCTTTAAGTATCAACTTGAAAGTGTAGGACAAAGCAACTTACTTGGTCATGTTTTTCCTAAATAAGGGTTTCATCCCCATCCTTACTTGAGCCAAGCTCTGCCTACTTCTCTTCATCTAAACCTTGTCCTCCTTCAGCCTATACTGCTCTTCAGCAATGTCTCTTTTCAGCATGGGCATGAAAGTTTAGACCTGAGCACAAACTGGGCCAGAGAGCAGTCAATGTGTGGTGTGTTGGCTGTGTGTAGGGACCCAGGGTGACCACTCGAAGACACAGGAGGAGCTAGGTGACCCCATTCTCCCAGTTGTTTGCTCAGATGGACACTTTAAAAAGTCCTTTAGTTCTTTAGTTCTTCATTTTCTAGACTGTCTGGTATAGGCACAGTTCTTTAGTTACTAAGATGGAAGTCCTTATGCACTTCTATCACATGGTACTTCAGAAAGAATCATGACCATATGTCCTCAGGGGACTCAGAGCTATGGGGACAAGGACTCTCAGAAAGAGCATGAGAGGGATCCATCATGTGGATCGTACTGAAGCTCGGTGCCAGGGAGGACTGTCTCCTCTGAGATGTCTGTTAAGTTTCTTGGTACTGTTTCTACTCAATCCCTAACCATCTGCTGCTCCTTTGAACAGGCAGAGGTGATGGAAAGAGAAAGAGGATTATTGCAATATGCCCCTTAGCTGATCTCACCCTCCCTCACTAGCCAGCATGTGGTCCCAAAGGGAAAGTTTTCATCTCATTTTAATCCAATGGAAAGGGCTGGAGCGCATCTAAAGAGGGTTTCATTGTCGTTTGTTTTACTCAATTAAAAACCTGCAGACACAGATTAGCTCCCTGCTGCTCGGTGTAGGAATTCTTTTAACACTACAGTGATTTACGATCTACCAGGCAGCGTTTAACGAATGTCATCCAGAACCCAGAGATGCTTAACATAGGACTGGTCACTCGTGTTAATGAAAAATGCATTTGAGGCGACAGGCACTTGCGTGGCTGCGTTTTGATAACAAACGACATAGCGGGGCCAGAGCAGGGGACACTTTGTAATTAATATTACAGTAGAATCAGGTATGTAACAGAGGGCTTGACTTAGAATTAAAATCAATACAACAACTGTTGGAATGTGTCACTCCTGGTCCCTAGGCCCTGAGATATTATGCCAGACGGAGGAAGGGCTGATGGGGAGGTGATGACACACAGTGAATATCCATCTTGTGTTAACTTCAGGCAAGAAATTATGCTTAGTGGAATGTGTTGGCAGTTTGGGGACATTTTATTGGCTTTTTGTTAGTATTTTTTTTCTTTTTTTCTCTTTTTAGTGGATGGGTGAACAGGAGGGACTATGGACAACTTCTCTCTGTTGCTATTGCTGATTTTATTTTCAAACAATATTTTACACCAACCAATTACTGTGTTGCTGTGGTGTGGAAGGTTTTTGGTTTTGTTTTGTTTTCCAGTCTTCTTGCAAGTCTGAAAAAATCGAGGCTAGAGTCTATGAAGGTTGTGGTTCTTATGAAAAAACAACGCAACTCCATTTTTCTGACAAAGTACATTGTTTATTTGCAACAACAGGGACGTCTTAGTCTATTTTCAGCCTCTCACTTCTGTTACCTTCCTTCCCTAGCCATTCAGATGGCCATCATCATGTCCAGAGTGGCTGTTGTTGTTCTAACAGAATTGTACTTTGAGGTTTCAGGATGTGAAGATGTGAAAGGTCAAGTGGTATCTGAATTAGGATAGTGGAGAAATTGTTTGTGTATTTCTAGGAAATTCCTCTATAGAAAAAAATATTGGAAATAATTGAAAATTCAATATTTTAACCACTATCATGAACAAAAACTCTGCAATGGGTGGTGAGATAGCTTATAGATGATCAAGATATACGATGCTTTGCATTTCACATCAATGTTGACCTTCGTCCCTGCTTGCTTTTTTTGTGTTATAAGCTAGAATTTCAAGACTGAAAGTATAAATCCATTTTTGTTCAGAAATGCCAGTGGGAATAATATGACAATGATGGAGCTTTTTCTGCACTTTCTGAAATTCAGTTATATTTAGATGTGGTTATTTAGGAAGCTAGGCTAGTTTTACAACTGGTTTTAGCTCCAGCAAAACAAAATAAAGCCCACGGATCATAGTAACACTCCAAAACAGCCTTAGACAGCATCTTTTTGGTCATGTTCAGTACAGCTGCAATCTGTAAACATTATGGTTGGACACTGTAGCAACCAAATACCTCAGCAGCTAGTAAGTGAGAAGCAATATCTATATATCAGATGAAGGGAGATCCATTATCTGTATGCATTGCCCTGAGGCTGGAGTTCAAAGCTCAAGCCAATCTCAGAGCAAAAATCGACTCAGAAATGATGCCCGAATTTCTGTCAGCGCCTGCGAGTGTGACAGAAGTGCTTGTTAACATCCACCACCGAGATCAAGGGCTGTAATTGTATCCCTGCAGCTAGGTGCCTAAATTAGGGCCTCTTCCAGAGTCCAACGAATCCAGTAAAAAAGGCTCTGACTGATTTAATTAGGTTTTGGAGCTCCTCTTAATGAAAAGCCCATCTGCTACTCATTTCACAGGCTCCTGAATCTCTCACCTTCTCTTCCTCTACTCCCCATAAAACAAAATCATGCCTCTCGTGACACCAGTGAACTTCTCAGCTTATTTTTGACTAGGAATACAGAGAAACATAGGAGTATGCAACCTGAATCACTATGGTGGGGTTCATTTGCAGGGGGTTGCAGGTTTCTTACTATAGACAGAAATCTGGACAAATGCACTCAGTTTGGTTATTGCTCCCTTAAGGCTAAGCCTTCAGCCACAGATTCTTGAATGGGTTAATCCAGCAAACCAGGATATCCCAGTTTATTTTAATCTGTGGATATATGGAATGATCCTTAAGGGAGTTTGAACTATATCCTAAGAATAGCAAATGCACTTATAAGTGAAGGTGACGTGTCTTATGCCTTCTAATGCCCATTTCCAGCGTGCATTCTGACTGTGTGTACAGGGAGAGTGAAATGGCCTCCTTCATCGGTGGCCTTTAAATGAATGAATATCTGCCAGGCATGATGGAAGTAGAGGTGATCCTGCTTTAGAAGTTCCTTCCAGGTCTACTTTCTACAGTGCTGAGCACCCAGGCTTGTGCAGGCAGCCAGAGTTTTTGTAGAAGGAGTGGAAACATCTGGTAAGCCATGTCCAGCCCATGCTCAGATGGGCGTCATACAAACCACAGTCTGCAGTGCCAATACAACATTCTGAACAAAATGCTTTTCCATTAGAGCTGCGCAGTGGGATGTATATCAGTTTAAGACTTTTGAACTGCAAATTGTGTTGAAATCCAGTTATTCTTCACCATATCAATATTTGTGAAAAATGGGCTGCCCCCCTCATATGACCCATCCGATGCTCGAGACAGGGACCATACTTTGAGGCTGCAAACAAGGAGCGTGCTTTCCAGTGGGACCTTTCCAAGCATGAAGCGTTTGAGTCTCTTATCCTTCAGTGCCATCTCAGAGCATCTCCTGCTTTTCATAACTCTTGTGTCCCTGGTTGGCAGATCCCAGTTTAAGGCGATTAGAGACACTTAGGACACTTCACCAAAGAGTAAGCTAGAGGTCCTGCTGCCATCTTGCAGATGCATATAGTAGAAGCCTGTGGCAGTTTTGTGTCTGTAGAGATGGAAGCAGAAGGTGGGACTCATCATGTGAGATGATCTGTGGACTTCATGGACCTGGGATGCAGACAGTCAGAAAAAAAAATTAAAGGGAAGGGCTGTTCTGCTCTATACCTTTGGGCAAGCACACTCTTGTGGAATATCCCCCCACGGCGCTGATGCAATCAGCAACCCACATGAAGAAGGGCTCTGAGGACAATTGGCCACAATGCAGAAAAAAATGGAAATACTTCCATAAGTGCTAATTTAGTGAACGCTATGAAATTGAAACATGTTGCAGGGAGGGCAAAAAAGCAGGGGAGAAGGATTCTGTGAGAAATACATCCACAATTACTCATGTGACTGATATTTATATATGTATTTTAGGCCCACCAGCTGCCTCCAGAACAGTGATTGAGGGTCCAATTCACCAGGGATAATTACCTCCGACCCACGGGAGGTGAAGTGTGCTCACTCGGTGAATAGCGCTGATGAAGGGCCATGCAGGGAAGGCCCCAAACAGATCTGTGGAAGCAAATTGTTTCTTAATAGTTTTCAGCCTGTGACCTGTACGTTTCACTAGTCTTAAATGCCACAGAAACGCCAGCCCTGATGTCCTGGAGCTGCACCACCCGGGAAGGATGGTTCAGAGGGGCAATCGGCTGCAGATGCCAGGATGCCATTTGCTTATTCGTGGTGGCACGGGCAAGGAGGGGAGTGGTGAAACCTGTGAATATGAGGGGTGCAGTGCATCACTTACAGACCAGATCTGAGCCATATGTGCATTTTTATCCAGATCCAAGACTTTTCCTATGGGTTCAGGCCTATTGTTGCTGTTCTAATTCTTTCTCTTTAATGAAATGTCTTCATTTTCATTACAAGAAGACATTGTTACGCCTAAGCTCTCTGGACTGCCTACTGGACAACTGGCCTGATCATCAGAGCAAAGCTCCCAGCTCCTCAGCCCTTGGAAATATGGGAAAGGCATATGTTTGTCAGCTCCAAATGGCTGCCCTGATGCTGCACTGGCTCCATCAGATTGGCCAAGAACCACAAAGAAACAACGTGCATGAGCACAGATCACTCCTGCCTGCTCATTGACATCTCCTAATGCATATTTACACTTGTGCCACCTTTCACCGCCTGTGACAGGATTTTGTCCAAATCCTTGGCTGGATTTGGGAGCTCTGTGAGTGAGAAACGTAGTTGCTCTGTTCATTTCTATAGGGCTCAACAAATAAGAGCCAGTGATGTGAAGTGTGTGTGGGCAAGTAAGTGCGTGCGTGTACTCACACAGAATTCAGATATTTAACCTCTGGACGAGAAAAAAAAGGACTAGGGTACTTGTGAGAAACTCATGGCTGTACAGTGGCATCACTTGAGTGGTTATTGAAATAATGATTTATTTTGGAGGTTTTGTATACAAACAAAAGAAGTCTGTGCTTAGAATAAATTATTTGCTTTCATGGGTTAAGTCATAAAGTATCTGGAAGCAAAGAATTGTCAGCTGAAGGAACTGGCAAATAGATCTGAATAACATATGAAATTTGGAGAACTTTGTGATCTCTTCAGACAATATGTGAATATGCATCAGTATGCCACGTTCTTTGAATAAATTATTCCTTTTAAATTATTCACTCAGTTCTAGTGATTGTTAAGATGAGGGGATTTTGACATAAAGTGCTAACTAGTGAGATCAAAAAAAAAGCTGTATACTTCTTTTTTCTTCTTTTTTTTTTCAGAATTTTCTACCTGCATTAGCATCACTTTTCTCTTTTCAGATAACTTTTTCTTTAAACTTGTCTCTCATTCTCTTCTTTCTATCCATCTCTTTCTTCCTCTTTCTTTTCAGCACTGCCTGAAGACAAAACAATTTCTCTGAAGGAGATCCTTTTAGGCTATAATGGGATTAGGCCTTGGAACGGAGATCTTGTTTGGATCAGCTGCTGAACTCACAGGAGTCCTGTTAAAGGCCTATTAAAATTCCATGTAATACCTCAGTAAGTAACATGTGAATCCCCAGCTCATCTTTGGGAATTAAAGTGTGCAGAGCTTACTTGGCTGCTGTCAGGAAGGTTACGCAGACCTAGGACTCATTTATTTGAAGAATAAGAGGACATCACCTGCCTATTTCCTACACCTCCAAGAAAATATCAGAGTTAAATATTGCAGAAGAAAATTGTTTGTTCTTGATCTAAAAGAGCTAGAGCTCTGTGGGGACCTGACTGAAGATCAGCCCAAGGTAGACAACTGACCAGCGACCGTGGCCTTTCCAAGGGTTCCACACAGATACAGGTGACATGTGCATCTCAAAGGAAGCTTTGGAAGATTAGGTTTAATTCAGATTATTTTATCAGAAGCTCTCTGTTCTATAAATTCAGCAGAGTATCTCAGAACAAGTTGAAATAGCTCTCAGCGGGATGGTATCTACTTTGAGATCTCCTAATTCTGCTCAGACAAGAGACACCATAAGAACAGACTTTTTCTCCCCTCTGCAGATACGTTTTTTCTGCTTAGATTTGAGATCTGAAAGTGCTTCCGTTTCTTCCGTTTCTTGTTATTTTCAAAGTTAAAAAGTTAAGCATAACTCTCAAAATGTGCTTGGGTAAACACAGTATTAATACATTCTTATATACATCATATTATATTGATCACCCAGCACTGCATCAAGCTTTGGTGGTGCTGTTATGCTGCCAAAGAAATAATTCCTTCCACCCTACTAGGCAACAGCAAATTGCCAGAGCCTGAGGGGGCAAAGGAAAGGAAAGAAGGGGTGAAATGTGAATTCAGAAATAAACAGTCTTTGATGTCTCTGAAATTAGAAGCAGCTGATCCGAAACCCGTCAGAAGCAGAAGCCCATGCTTCATGTAAGGCTTGCACTTGCAGCTTGACAGCCACTTCCATCTGAGACCTTTGTAACCCAGACATGTCCTCCTTTCCTATGGCATGGCCAAGGGTTCCCCTCCGCTGGGGTGCCTCAACACCCAGCCCTGCTTCAGCATCGACGTGTCAGTGGGGCAGCTTGTACCTCCTCTCACTCATTAGTCTTGGACAATGCTGAAACCTTTTGTAGACATTTCCTTTTTTTAAGAGGATCTCAGAGCTTTTTACAAATCTTTATTGATTAAGCATCAAAACCTTCATCTGATGTAGATAAGTTTAATGCTATTATCCAGATTTTACGAGACAGGTTTTATCGAAGACACGGAGAAGTTAAGCAACTTGGTCAAGGTCAGACATCAACATGTGGTAGGACAGGGAACAGAGCCGGATTCACATGTAGGCACTCTGTGCTCTTCATGTGCATCACCTCTTACAACATTGTATTTCTAGTTATTGTGCCTTTGGAATATTTCAGGCAACGTTATAGATTTTACTAACAGATATGACAAGGGAAATATATTTGCATACACAGAGAAATAATGGTACAGAAGTGTGTTACGGCAATTGAAGGTGGGAACTGGCTGGCAGGATTTCTGTGATCTATTTCTCCTTTTCTGTGATTTATATAGCACTCAGGCTGTCTGTCTTGGCTCCCTTTGGTAATTTTAACCTGAGTGAGGTGAATGCTCCATTCAGGAGGGCAGGATCTGCTGGTAGCTCCTGAGGTGGGGAAGGGAAGATTCAGAGCTGGGATAATGTCTAGGACTTTCATGTGGATTAAAACCCTTATTTTGCCCCTGACCTTGCATGAACTACTGTTGTTCTCTATGTTTCAGCTTTCCACCTGTAAAATGGGAGTATTTGTGACATTTAGCTGTGCTGCAGAGATTAATATGGTCAAGAACGTCGGTGGTGATACTGGAGTGATGGAAGTTTTTTGAACTGGAAAACTATTGGGCCAAAATCTACTGGCAGCCTGGCCGTGGAGCTGATGCATGTTTCCGTGGTGGGGACAGACTCTGCGAGGAGAGGAGAGCCTGTCTGTGACCTTGTGGCACAGCCCTGTACCATTGCCATTCGGCTGGTCCTCTCCTGTCCTCCTTCCCCTCTCTTGCCCTCTTTCCCCTCTCAAATTTGCTGCTGAGTCTGGGTAGAAAAGGGCCTGATGCCAGTCTGAGCAAGAATTTGTCTGAAATGACTCAAATGTGCAGCTGAGCCCTTCCCACCTGGTGGTCTCCAAATGTTCTTTTACCATGTATGAATGCTGCAGCAGGGAGGAGGAGGAGAGGGCCTTCCTCTCCTCACCTGTCCCTCTACAGAAGCCAAACAGGGCTAGATAGGATTGCTGCAGCTGTTACAGGAGCAAAAGCCACCTGAAAGCTTCACGGCCTTGGTCAGGCTCCCTGAGTGGGCTGGACACAGGGATATGGTGTAACTCCAAAACCACATGAACTTGAAGAGCATGGTCTGAGCCCTCTGAGCCAGCCTTGGTCCTATGCCCCTCAGTGCTGCTGTGCAGGAGGAGGCGCCGCTGGTATCTGCCAGACAAGCCCTACAGCCGAGTGCCCAATAGCTTGTGCCCAGGACAAAACCCACCACGTACTGGGCAAGGAGAAGGCTGCTAACTGGCTGCACTGGTGGTGCGTCGGCCCCGAGCTGCCACGCACCCGTCAGAGAATCACAGAGTCGTTTTGGTTGGAAAGGACCTTTAAGATCACCAAGTCCAACCGTTAACCCAGCACTGCCTCCACGGCTTCCCCCGGACAGTCCGGGTGGGTCTTCAGCTGAAGTGAGGAACCAAACTACCAGCGGGACAGAAGCTGGAAGAACATGTCACTGCCCAGCAGCGGTGGGGCTGGGCAGCCGCCCGCGAGCCGCGCGGAGCCACCGAGGGCTGCGCTGGGGAGCTGGGGGCGTCCGCAAGGAAAGGAACCTGAAAAGGAACCTGGCTCCTTTTATCCTCAGGTGAGGCCGTGCCCAGAGGGTCCATCCCTGCTGCTGCCGCTGCCGGGGACCCGCGGGCGGAGCGGAGGCGGGCGGGGAGAGCGCGGGGCCGGGCGGGCGGAGCGCGGGGCCGGGCGGGGAGAGCGCGGGGCCGGGCGGGCGGAGCGCGGAGCCGGGCGGGGAGCGGGGCCGGGCGGGGAGCGGCCACACGGCGCTGCCAGGTCGCTGCTGCGGATCGCAGGTGCCCCCTTGAGCCCCGCGGCGGGATTGCTCGTGCGGGTGTCCGCTGCCGTCCCCCGGCCTTCCCCCGGCCTGGTGCTGGATGCAAAGGGCCTCCTGCGGCAGGGTTTTACGGGAGGTCCCTGCTCCGCCCACCCTCCCTGGTTTGGGGCTGGCTCTGGGTGCAGCCCTGGTTCGCAGAGGAGGCGAAGGCGCAGCGGTTTCCATCCCCACCGCCCCGAGCACCCCTGCCCCGCTGTGCCCTCCTCACCAGGGCACGCATGGGGAAATGATGTTCCATTTTCTGATCCTTTCTTCTTTGCTCCTTGCTGTGCACGGTGCCAACTACGCAGCAGTTTAATGGCAGCTTAAATACAGTTTGTGTTTAGAAAATGGTTTTGGATCCCTTGTAATAGGGAAAAAAATGCGTAATTCTTTAGAACAAGTCTGTAGGCAACTGCGTGGGGCATGAATGAGCTCCTGTCACCTAAGCCTCATACAGCTCACGTCACCTTGGCCTCCGCTGTTTCTCCCCTTCCTGTGAAAGGCTGGCCACATCTCATGCCTGACTCTCTTTTTTTCGTCAGCTCATTCTCATTCCACTAACTTCCACAAAAAACTGTTAAGCTACTTCCTCTCCTATTCCCAACCAGTCCAAATAGTTAATTTGCTAATGCCCAGAGAGACCCCAGTGTGTCAGCTCCCAGGAACTCAGCATTTAAGAGTTTACAGGGGTTGCATCCTCCAGCAACCAGCCGTTGAGCCCAGCACCTCACTGCTGCCTGCATTGCTGCATGCCACGTTGTACGTTTTGATGAAGCAAATGATGCAGCATTCTGCCCTGGCAGATCATCAGATCCAGGAAAAAATCTGAATGGGCATGATAAAACCAGTGATTTAATATGATGTCTGCCCTGCTGTTCCCCAGTTTGGGGGATTCACGTAAGTGAGGAGCAGATGGGATCTCCAGGGGGAAATTCTAGGCTTGCCTTACTGAAACCAATGTAAATTTAGTACTGTATTTCTAAAGTGTTGCTGGAAAGCAGCCAGGAGTCTGAAATCTATCCAAGGTTTTCACCTCTCTGATTCATATATATATATATATATATATATATAAAAATAGTTATATACACACACTTATTTATTCATATATTTCTCATGGGTGGGAATACGAGGTTTCATTCTCATGTGTTTGTGGTTCATCTTGCTTTAAATGCCAGCTGACTCTCCATTTGCCCTTTTTGGAATGAGAGAGAACATCAAAGTCCTGACCAACTGTAACTACCAAGGCAATGTTTGCACTGCTCCCAAGAACAGGCACTGCTAATGCTGTTGTACGAGCCAAATTTTAACTCATGTTATAACCTTCCAGGTCCACAAACTCCTCATGCAATTTGCAGTGGATAAAGACATTTGTCACTCTTCCTTTTGTGCCCAACTGCCTGACATAGTGTCACTACCAACTATTGGACCATCATCCCTCTTCTGCCCCTTGAAGATGGCTGCACATAAAGAAGCCCCCCTTTGCTTCACTGTCCATACTATACATTTTGCAAAGCCCCTCGAGGAAGGCAGGAATGCTCTTAATACAAAATCTTTTACTAGAGGTTGTTAGGGTTGCACCCAGCACGTGGGACATTGTGGCTTTTCATTAAAGCCATCTCAGACCATGCGAAAGGCAACAGCTTTCATCTGGCATGCTCTGCATCCTGTCCCTTACGCTCCCTTCCCCAGCAGTGCACTGAATGGTTTGAAAGTACTACAGCCAAGAGAAATCTTGGCCCTATCCTATCTAATCTCATCAGTTCAACAGAACAAGAGTGATAGAAATCCACAAACCCTACCAATAAAAAGGTTTTCTTTGGTTAGGGCTGACATTTGGCACGATCTTTATCTGTATGTGAAAGTGATTATAAAAAATAATCAATAAGAATGTCCCTTAAAAATCAAAACTAAGATTGGATGATATAAAAACAGGAGCCGACATGAAACAGTTGTCTTTAGCAAGAGGTGTCGGGTCAGCTGACAGACCATATTGATTTCGGGAAGAGCCCAAGGATGGAAAGGCTTCATGTCATTACATGCCACCTCCACTCTTGTCATAAGGAACCTGCATAGCACCAGCACCTCCAAAGCAACAACGATCTTTCAACCAGCCCTGGCAAACAGTATTTATCATGCTGTTTTGTAGGGTTTTTTTCCTGGTTAGGAAGCCTTCCATGTCTTCAGCTGAAGATACTACAGAAGTGCTAAATGTTGATGTGATCACAAGTTTGCCAGTGTGCAAGTGAGATGCAGTAATCTGGATTTGGAAATGAAAAAATCAACATTTTCAAACCTCCTCCAAAACTGTAGTTTAGATATTATTCTTCAAGTTCATCTTAAACAATACTAAGGAGTTAAACTTGGCTTCTTATTTTGTCCCGCATTGCATCTTGTAGCTTTTACTGAAAGTCCTCAAAATTTTTTAAGAAATCAATGTATCCCTATTAAACATCTTGGTTTCAATAAATCAGCATTTTCCAATAGAAAATCTGTCTGCCTATTCTTATTTTATTTTTGATCAGTGCTATATTTCAGAGTGTATTTTGCAGCGCAGCCTCAGAAACAGGTAAATTACTATGCCGGCTCAGATCCATAGTTCGATTAGATTCATATTTTGCATTTGACAGTACAGCCGAGAGGTCATTTCAGAATCCATTGCAAGAAGCACAGGAATGGAGTTACCTGCTCTGGGTGAATTTTCTCCCCAGCCCACGCTAGACAGACATGGTACAGCTGAAGCTGAGCAGTCTCATAAACACTGTGGTCTCAATGGTCCCGGTCCCAGTGATTTCCCTCATTCATTCCTATAGGAAAGCTATTCACTTCTCTTAATTTCTTTATTTAAATGTGATTCTCGCAAAACATCAGAGGTGACATTGATTTACATCACTGCATGCGGCGACTGGTGTACACAGATGTACTGGGCTCCCCATGAAATGACCCCTTGCTGCCCAGGGACTCTGACTCCACGGATAACCTTTCTTTTCCAGCGTGAGCCCTACTTCCCTGGGACTGCCATGACCTTTCCTTTCCTACAGGGAGGAGACAAAAAGGCAGCCGCCTCCCCTTGGATCGAGCTGCTGGATCGTTCAGCAGATGTCTGGTTGTGTGCCACTCGGAAAATGTCACTGCCTGCCGGCAGCTCCAAGCAGGTGATTAATGCCAGATTGAGGATTTTTCTGAGCTACATTTGGATCCTTCTGTTCGCTCCTGCTTAGTAAAATGACAACCTGGCCCACGTGCCACCGGAGGCAAGCGTAAAGCCTGGCACACAGTGGAAGCAGGGGACCTTCCAGGTCTCACGCGGGGAGGATGAAGGTCTTACCAGAAGGCTAGTGAGTTGGAGATGAATGGGTGATTCAGGTAAGGGCAAATCCTGCAGTAGTGGCTCCAGCGAGGGCTCGTGGACACCATCCCTACTCTGTTTGCTTTGCCTCGTCAGCTACAAACTGGTCATTGGAAAAATGGTGCTAATTATTTGGCTGCTTCCCCCAGAAGTGGCTGAGTTTGAGCAGGGGCCATAGAGTTTCAAAAACATTTAGGATGGAGACGTTGCAGAATGCAAGGGATGACTGGAGTATCAATGTGTGTGCAAGAAAGCCTTCAAGGGGTGGTAAGAAAAGTGCTGTTTGAGAGATTAGATTTTTATCGTGCTAGAAGCAAGCAATGAAGAAGGAAAGGTGAGAGATGAGGGAGGAGTGAGCATGAGAAAGTGATGCCTTCTTGAACCAAAAGATATCATAGGAAGCCTCTGTGCGTGATTGTAGGGGAGTCTTAGACTTATGCAGACCTCCACAATAGGAAGATTGCCCAAATAGGCTCAAATAAGGGTTTGTCCCTTCAGGGAGTTTTCTTTTCAGTCTAAAAGGGTCAAACACGATAGTGTGATGTCTCCTGATAAGAGCAAAGAGGATTCTATCCTCACTCCCTTTAGAGGCTTTAAAAAACAGCATTTGTTCTAAAATACAGTTTTTAAGCAAGGAAACAAAAGAACGCAGTACCCTGACCAGCATCCCAAGCGTGATCTCAGTCTTTTTTCAAGTCTTGGTGTTGAAAAAAAAAAAAAAATCAGCACCTGACTTACTTTCCTCCCTCTTCCCAACTCCTCAATATATTTATCTTTCCTCCGCTCCCTCCACATCCCCAGATTGGTTGCCTGCACTGCCATGTGAGGGGCTGTTCCTTCAAGCTGACAGTTCCTTTTTGCAAACTGAAGAGTTGCTGGTGCTGCTGGTTTCTATATTTTAAATCTTTGATCTCATGACTGAAATGAGAGAAAAGAAAATCAAGGCTCTGGCTAAGTTCCCAGCCCTGACACTTTCTGACCTTGAGCCAGTCACATGAACTTCTAATGTCAATATTCCCATCTGTTAAGCCTCACAAATATGCTGTAAAGCAAAATTAATAAATGGGTTTGGGATATCTACACTTGCAGTCAGTAGCATTTCTTTCATGAGTAATCCCATCGACTTGAGTGCTATCACATTGAATAAAGTATTACTCATCATGAGTAAGGGGCTAAGAATCCAACCTTTAATATTTGTAAAAAGCTTGAGGGTTTTTGTGGAAGAAGTTGGAGAGAGAGGAATTCTCTCTGATCCAGGCTACAACTGTGCAGAAATTCATCCACCATTAGTGTCTAAAAGGCAGATGGCACTGCCCTCTTGACTCTTGCACACTTTCCCTGCTAAAAGGGTGATTTGGAGCCTGATGGTACACAGGGAGTAATCACGGGCTATAGCAGAGATGGAGATGGAGAAGAAACAGCAAGTTTGAGAGGGAGGAGTGAATGAAACTTTGTCCTGTCAGTGTCAAACGTTGCATCACAGCAGCAGGGAAAGAATATCCAATATTGAATGCTAATGAAAAAACACACTGGGACCTCATTTAACAACACTTCAAGTTTATCCAACATATCCTGAGGCACACCACCCTCCTACCTTTGCTGTGGAAGGATGCCTTTCAGAGCATCTCCCTTCAGGGAGCTCCTGAGTCCCTGCCCACAGCACGGTGTGTACCCTTGAGGAAGATGCTGCCTTTGGGAAGAGCCAGCTTGGCTGCTGGCAGAAAGGACTGTGTCAAACTTTGACAGCACTAAACTCACAGGAGGAGGTGCTGTGGGGAAGAGACAAGGACGTTAACTTTGAGAGTGAGAGGCTTTTTTACCCCCCAGTCCACCTGCTTATCATGGTGAGATAACAGCTAACATAAGCAAAGCTACAAGTAGCTGCTGACATTTCCCTGCTGAGTCTTTCCTCTCCCCCTACACACGAGAAAATACAAGAAATGCCTGACTTTGATAGCAGCTGTCAGGCACGGGTCATCCTGCCAAGCAGAGCTCTTAAGACTTTTCCCACGGCAGACTAAAACTCTGGAACGGGAGGAGGGACAGGGAGGTGGTAGAACTGGGAAGCCCACGGAGAAGAGCTGTACAACATGATCAACCCCCCGGCAGTGACATGCTCTGAGGCAGTCGATATCACCTCTTTCCTGTGGGCATCTCTGTCAAGATTTTTTCACAGGGAGCCGCTCCACCTGTGCCAAATCAGATGCCAATAGTGTCTTAATCTGTGCCTATGGGATGTGTTTGTGTTCTGGCAAGCTACATCCAAATGTAGATGCCCCCTGATGTGTTTTTGTGTCCGGCCCAAGCCTGGTTTGTGTTCAGGGTTCTCCTAGGACTGAGATAACCTCATGGAAGTGGGGCTATTTTGGGATTAGTATCTCACTTCATTGTAACTCCTGTGCAGCAATCCCAAATTTTGGCTAAGGTTTTTAGTATCTCTGGCATCTGATGATGGAGAGAACAGGCTGTCACCTGGAACTCAACTGACAGCATTTAAAATTGCACAGACACATCTCTGCCACAGTAGAAATCAAGTAACAGTTCTGAGGGCTAGGTTTTGATGCGAGTCATAAAGCAGCACCCTTTTATATGAGCAGAGGGCTATATCCCGAATCAAACTTGTTCACATGAGAGTTCAAATGGATTTGCATGTCCCACAAATAGAAAAACATCAATAGGTCCTCTTGTGTGTTTATAATTTTAGCAAGTGTATTGCACTAGTATCTGCAATCAATATACTATGACCTGACAGCACATGTGATAAACAGGAGGGAGCCTGCCATGGCAACTGATGCATATTTCATATATCGGACCTGATTCTGATAGCTTTTTTGCTTGCATAATCCTCCTCTCATACCTGTTTGAGTCCATGTGAGCTCAGAATTGGGTTACTTGATTTGTGCTTTCTCCAGCATAAGCTTGGAAGCTTTCAGCAAACAAAGATTTAAAATAATCTCCGAGATCTTATTTCTAACTAGGTTGGGCACCTGGCATATCTGTGTCTCCTATAGGCTTTGAGAGAAGACCTTAAATCACTTGGCTGATAAGTTAATTCTAATAGCTCACTTAATGAGTACTCCTTCATGGATATACATCCCTCATGACAATATCTAATGTTAAAGTGCTGTTCTGAAGCATATAGGGGAAGTTAGGATCGGAGTCAGGAACTGGTGAGGTGATGTGGGTCTCAGTCCACTGCACTAGCTACAGGACAATTTTGGCAGTGTGCAGAAGTGCTGCTCAAGATGCTTCATCTCTCCCAATCACCTGGGCAATTTCCTTCCCAATTTCCCCCCCTATTGCAAGTCTTCAGATGTAGATGTGCCCTCTTTAAGGATTGTCCCATTTCCATGCTGTGGGTACAGAGCTAACACAATGAGAAATGGCTATTTAAGCACTCTTCTGAGGTTTATGGTTGTTGTTACTGCCCACGCTTTCTTCCTCAGAGAAATTCAGGGAACTCTTGTTGTTATTTGCCTCAAAGCAAACAAGCAGCTGGAAATGGCACAGGTTAGTTATATTTAAAGAGAGAATTTTTTTCCTTTTATTTACTCTATTTTCTTCTTAATTTGCTCAAGTGACCTTTTCTCTATTTAATGCTGAAAAGAGCAAAACAGAACAGCTGATTGACCTGGATATTTTTTATTCTTGGTTGTTGAACTCCAGGTACTCACACGCAGTTCAACTGACTTCTCTGGGATTTCAGCATATTTGCTTCAGCATAAACAAAATTAAAAAACAGGACCACTGTTCAGTTCTTTACCTTTTCTTTATCTTGCACTTCTACCACCTAGATACCCTTGCGAGATGGTGACACCCTGGTATTGACATTTTTCCTATGTATGACAAGAAAACCTCCCTTATCTGCAGAAATTCTCATTCTTTTCCTTACCTCCTTTGGCCTCTATCTATTTCTGCAATCCTTTCCTTAAGTCCCTGCTCCCAAATGATCATGTTTTCCAGGGCAGAAACATGCAACTGATGTTAGAAAATATAATATCTCTCCAAACAGCTTTACATTTCATTCAGGTCTTTGATGACTACTGTGCATTGAACATGTATCTTGCACTGAGCTCCCCACAGTAGCCTACATCTTCTTTTATCCCCGAGAGGATAAGATTCATTTGTATATGAATAGTTTCAATTGTTCTTCCCAAAGCACGTTATGCGTGCAATGGCCTCAGCAGGATTTTATTGGCTGTTGTACGGCCCACTTACGTCCTTCTCTGAGGTCTGTCTTAAATTAATTTCTTGTCATCTTCTCCAGACCTAAGTGACCTAAGAAGAAGGTGGAGGAGGGAGGAAATCTTGTTCGTTGAACAAACGTTGCCCTTTTTCACTGTACCACCCCGTCCTCAGGCTCTTAATAGGTATCTGTAACAATGCATGTCCTAGGAGTGGTCCCTGGAGCACCTCCCACTATTAACCTCTTTCCATGCTGAGAATTGGACTTTTTATTACAGCTCTTTGATTTTTATGTCATAGCTTGTTTTCAATCCATGAAAGAACTTTTGCCTCTCACCTCAAGGTAACCCACTAAGCTTTCCTTAATAGCTCCTTGTGAGGGCTTTTCTGAGAAAATCTTTTGAAAAACCTAAATAAATCACCTCTGCTTGTTCAGAGGATCCATTATTTTTGTTAACATTCTGAAATGCATTAAAATAGATTGAGAAGCACGACGATTTGCTGTGACAGCCTCCATGCTGACTTGTCCCAAGCATCTCGGGGCATTGTAACTCTGTCTTCAATGGTTTTTCTCTTATCTTTTCTTCAATTGAAGTAAGGCTTGGCAGCCTATAATTCCTTCATCTCCTTTCGCACCTTTATTTAAAGATGGATACAGCACTGGCCACTTTTCAGCCCTCTGGCATGAGTTCTGATTTTAATGAAAAAAGTGACAGGCTTTGTGCTAATAGCTCTACTTCTTTGCTCTCCCATTCCTTCTGAATTTGTGCCTGGTCCCAGTGACCTATAGAAAATTGATGGTCTCATCCAGCAGTCTTTACATGTTCGAGCAGGTCCATTAACTTCAGCAGCCCCTCTTTAACTTCAAAGAGCGCGTCTGTAGAAATGAGTGCTCTCCGATCAGGTCTTGTTCCTCTGGCTGTTATACTAAGCCATGAATGTTTCCATGCCATCTTATGCTTCATGAATTGTTTGACTTTGGGTGGGTTTTTTTCACTTCTTTCTCTTTTCTTGCCATTGTATGTTGAGATTTGGGCATGGATGGATAGCTTTTTACTGTATGTCTGTGTGGTCTGTGCTACAGCAGGTGTCTAAGCCCTTGTATGAACTGTAGACTTCCAGCACACATCCTTGTCCCTCCCTGGCAGTATGTCACCTTCATTACCTTGACAGGAGAACTACGAAATGGAGATTTTTTCAGTCTTTCCCATGGAGACACTTATGTTTCTAAAAAAAATAAAAATTACTTTTTCAGTTATGTCTGTTATGTTTCCTCCTAGGGACTGAGGATTGAGGGAATTCAGTGAACCAGAAAGTAAATGCAATTGCATTCTCAGAGTAAAATGGGAAAGGTATAAAAATATAGGGGAGTGAAAAGCTATTTAGGTTAAGCAACAGTAGCAGCACAGTAGTTCTTGGATATAAAATGTCACAGGTGGACCAAACACTGAAAGAAGTATTATAAGAATAAGTGAAGCAACTCTTCAAATAATGGAAAGGGGACAGAAATCAAGCTGCCTATAAGTTGGTGTTTGATGTGTTTCAGATCAGGGTTATGTATGTGATTGCCTGAGATGGCAGAGAAATAGATTTGATGACACAAGAGATTTCTTTTACCTTTTTGTCCCAATGTTTCTGAGAGTCAGGTAAGGACAATGCCCTCAGTGGCAGCTGATTTAGACCATGGTTAAAGAAGCATATCTGGAAGACAGACAGAGTCCTTAACTCCCCTGGTATTACTGCTGCCTTCTGTGTTACAACCTTGTTCGGTTGGACTGAATGATTAACCAAGAACGTGGATAATCCTGTCCAGTTTACAATTTAGGATGGATGCAGACAACCCAAAGCCTTGAGCGTCTTTGTGTCTAGCCAAGTGCAAGGTCTGCAAGATGGTGACATGTATCCCCTGGAAACAATGCAAACAGTAAGATGGTGTGTTACAGAGAAAATGAGCAGCTGAAGGATGTCACCAGAACAGAAGCACGAATCACATTTCCTCTCCTGCTGGTCTTTATCCTTTCCTCTTGACAGACCATCAGGAACTGCTTTCTCCTTTCCTCTCCACTTTCTCACATGGCATCTTCACAGTCAGCCCTTGGCAAAGGCTATTTGGTGGCCATTCATTAATTCTGGTGTGGCCTTTAGTAATGTCATCTTGGCTCAAATGCTTTCTTGAAATACAGTGCTGCAGATTTCCCCAAATATCCTTGGAGTGTTATATGGCACTGGAGTAATGCTGGCTCTCTTAAAACACAGATGAAGCAAACAGTGCTAATTTATGCCTTGCTTTTTATTCCCAACATAATTTTGATTTTAATGTCCCATTCTCACCACATCAATATCTTTTCACTACTGGCATGTTAAAACAAAAAGTAAATATTTCATCTTCTTTTCTTTCACTAAGATGCTCACCCAGAGCATCTGGGAGTATGCAAATGAGACACAACTGAGGGATGCTGCTTGGGTGCTTTATGGGACATCAGGGCATGAGGATATTGCCCACAAGTGTCAACGTGAATGGAAAATTAGCTACGCTGGATAGTGATGTATGATTTAATATAGCAAAGGATATTTACAGTAAAACAACAGCTCACAAGAATACATTGCAGCATTGTAGACTCTGCCTGAAGGATCAGAAAGGTTTATTTATTTCAGGTATAAAAACCAAGTCACCCTTCTGCTCTGTTCTGCTGGGTATACTGAGCAGGGCAGTGGCCCATTGCTTTAGCTGTGATGTATTCCCTTTCCCCACAAAACCCCTACACACTTTGAACAGCAGGCTATCAAAATTCCAGAGTTCTCATAATTCAAACTGCAGGTGGTGTCCAGAAATCCCACATAAGTGGCCGCTGAACATGAGTAAAGCACATTGCCTTGAAGGGGCATTGAATCTGGCCTGGCTGCAGACCCACAGCTCCTGTGTGCATCAGTTCCTTCATCATCCTTTTGACAGGCTACAGACCTGACCTAGTCCCAGAAACTGTGACCAAATTACCGGCAATTCTGATATCCAGTAGAGATGTTTTTCCATTATACTCTGCCTGCAAGGAGTCTCGAAGCAAAGCTTAGAAGCAGACCCAGGACTGGGCTTATTCACCTGGAAATGGCTTCTTGAAAAAACTTACATCTAACAGCCAAGATTATTTAAGGCAAAAAAAAAAACCTTCAGCTGAAACCTTGCCCCTGCTGCACTCTATGGCACTCGTGCTCCAGTGGGACAAGGGCTTATGAAGAAAGTCCAGAGACTGTTTCTGAGGCATAGATTTCCTCCTGAGGAGCTGGATTTGGCATTACCTTCTGGAACAAGTTCCCGTTTCCCCCCCTATTTATTATCTTAGTATTTGGAAAAAAGGGTCTGGGCAAGCTCTAGCTAATGCTGCCACAGCAAAGCTGATGATAGTTTCACATGTAAGCACACATGCACTTACATGTAAACAAACACTTTCTGCTGTGATGTAACTTGAAGAATGAGACTGCTAAACAACAACCTAGACATTTGCATATTTTTTTTTTTTTTTGAGAAATAACTGACTTTAAACAGTGAGATCTTTTTTATCCCTCCCCCAAACTGGATGCAGTGGTTTATTAGATGTGCAGCCTCCAGCTGAGGTGCTGGAGGGCTATGGGGGGAGCCAGGGTGCCAGCTCGTGGGAACTGGGGTGCAGCTCCCTCCCACTCCATCAACCTGCCCAGCAGGAACCCGGCTCCCTCTCCCCTCACACTTCATTACAGCTTTTAACACTTGCCAGTGACGTGCCAGGTGAAATAAAACCCGAAACAGCTCAGTACATGTCGTAGACTGTTTGTTGGGGACCCAGTACACAATTTGTCTCTGTACTTGCCTTGTACGATGGGTAATTTAGTAGCAGCACTTAGATACTGAGGTGATAGATGCCGTGTAAATACAGCAGACAGATTAAGTTATTAGTGTAGATGTGAAAAAAATTCACAGATAGGGAAGGCATTGAAGCTTTGCCCTTCATACGGTCCATGGAAGGTGTCAATGAATGATCAGCAATCCTTTAAAACCAGTGTCCAGACTCATAACTGAGTCCAAGGAACTTTTACATAATCTGTACAGCATAAGGGAAGGGAGCTAGCCCATATTTTCCTGTCTTTTGCCACTCCTGGATTGGTTGTGTCTAATCACAACCAGACCTAAGCTAGAGCAACCCATTCCCAGAATTGCCACCATCCCCTGGCAGCTCCTAAGTGGTGCCCAGAGCCTGCAGAAGAGAGGCAGCCTGGGGGGGATCTCCATGGCCTCATGTCACGGTGAGAGGGCAATGAGAAAGGTCTTTCTGCTAAAGCGACCACAGTCTTAGGAGTGAGAGAGGAGGAGATGTAAAATAAACCTGACCCTGATTGGAAGCTGTTGAGAGGAACTGCCTGTGTGCAGTAGCTCTCCTATACAAAGCGTGCGGCTGAAGGCTCTGCAGCGGTGGCTGGGCCCCCTGTGGTGCCTTTCAGCTCTGACTGAACACCTCGAGGATGCGAGCCCTTCCACCCACGGCGGGTGAGCCCCGACCTGGCAAAGGGGTGGGTTTCTGTGATCCTGCCACGGGAAAGAGTCAGCTTCGCTCCTTAGTAAAAAGGAAGATGCCAGGGTCTGACAACAAAGAAAATCTGACTGCTGTATCAGAGCATCCATCCGCTCTGGAGCTTATAGCAGGGTTTCTGCTGGGGGTAACTCCCCACTTCGAGCTCTCAGGGCTGAGGAGGAAGAGGCACGTGGAGCACATGTGGCAAAGCAGAGCCCTGCTCATGTCAGGGCACTGCAGCATCCTTCCTCCGAACCCCACACCAAAACCAGAGCCCCTTCAGCCCCAGGGAAGGACCTCGTCAGCAGGAGCCAGGGAGCAAACCCTCAGAGATGATTATGGAATAAGCCAGCACCGGGGAGGGATTCTCACAGCTCCCCGTTGGTGTGAAGCTGGTTTGTGCCCTTTATTGAAACTCTTTGAAGATTATGGGGAGAGTTGGCTGCTGAAGAGCTGCTTCTGTTCTCACAAAATTCCGTTTCTTGTCTGAATCTTGCTCACTCACATCTTTGGCACTCAGTTCCGCATGCCTCTGTATAAATGCAAATCATAACAGTTTTAAATTTACCACCCTTCTGTTTCATTGATGATTCTCTTGTTGTTCACTACTAATTTGGAGTCAATTCTGGTTGGACTTGAAGCCTAGGAAAAATTTGTTTCCCTTGAAAAATAATAAATATTTCCAAGATATGTTTATATTGCCCTTTTTGTTGCACAAAAGAAAGAAGGAGACTGCAGAGTTGTCAGACAATAATCTCTCTTCAGTATGAAGACTGAACGGGAAGCTACTTTCCCTGTTTGCATACAATATATGCTCTTCTTTCATGCAACTCCTTTAATAAGGTTTTGTGATCAAATTCTGGCCTGTTTTGTGTAATTCACGGAGCTGGTTTTACATATGCTTTGTAACTAGAAAACGTCAATGACACATGGAAACGCTTGTGTTTGCAAAATAGCAAATTTGTAAGCAGAGACAAACAGGGCAGCAGTCAGTCTGGAGGAGTGAGGGGATGGGGGTCTGTGTTGTGTCCACAACAGCATCACAGGGCCTGGGAAAGGGGATATATTGAGTGAAAAGTGGGGAGCAAAAAGTCATGTTCAAAGCTGTGTGTGGGAGAAACTTGGACTCATCAGCAACTTCTTGTGGAGCTTCCTGGCAGCTTTTCACTCCTCCTTTCCATTGGTGTGATGGCTTCGTCTGTCTCAGGACTGGGCAGAGTCAGGCCCTGGGTTTCTATTAATAAGAGTATCTGCCCGAATGTCTTCACACTCCTGACGTGTTACTGAGTGTAGGGATTGGGCTAAATGTGAGCAAACCCAACAAATAAAATAGCCTGGGGGTAGGGCTGTGAACTGTGAAGTTATAGGGTGTGAAGTTACAGCTAGGACAGTGAATGAACTGGAATGGGGAAGAAAACTAGATGTGCACACGTGCAGCGTATTTAACACCTTGTAATCAACAGAGGTGCACCAAGATTCGGGTGAACATCAGCACAACCGAAATGACATCGAGGCAGTGCCACTGAATCCACGCTTACCCTTGGACGGTGAGGCACTTCTGTCAGAGAGTGCAAACGGTTTAGAGTGACCCTACATCAGCCCTTTAGCAAGACTGAATTTTCCAGGCTCTTACAGATTCTGCCCAGGACTTAAAAGCAAATAAAGAAGACTGAAGCTTGCCAGAAACTGATGATACCTCAGGGAGAGAAAGTGCAGAGGAAAAACACAGACACTCCACAAAATGACTGTGAGAGCTTTCCAGGCAAATACCTGTAGATGAACATAGACTCCTTGGCACAAAATAAAGATGACTCTGGTGAGTCTTTACAACATTACTGTGCATGACAGGAACTGTAAGGAATATACACATATATATTCCTCATATATATATTCTACATATTAAAGCAAGTGCTTGCACCATTAATGAACAAGGAGAAAGAAAAAAAAAGGAAGACCTCAGTTGTGCAGAGCAATGAAGGAGGAATGTTGTGGTATCAGGCTCAGCACTTCATAAAATACAAGGGAACTGAGGCAGCTCTTCCCACCCCAGGCATCTTGGGCCTGATTCTGATCATCAGCTGAGGGAGTTGGGGTTGTTTAGCCTGGAGAAGAGGAGGCTCAGAGGTGACCTTAGTCATAAACAATTCAAAATCACTTAAAAGCAAACAGGGAAATCAGTAACATCCATCATGGATTTGTCCTGCACAAATAATTTGAAAGTCAATCTAGTTTTCCTCTGTGGTGGGACAGCAGGCCTTGTGGGTGAATAACGCACAGCAGATGTGGCGTACCCTGATGTCAGTAAGGTTTTTGATAATTTTTTTCATGCACTGTTCTTGGAAGCAAACTAGGAAGCATGAAAACAATTTAGATGTAGTGCCATGGGGTATCTAACCTACCTTCTGAGTGGCTGGCTGTCCTGAAGCAGGAGGATTCGAGGAAATGGATTCTGTAGAAACTGGTCCTGGCTGCAGTTCTGCTCTATGTTTTCATCACTCATCTGGATGAGGGAAAGGAGTCCAGTAGTTCCATACACAAGTGAGACTGATAGGGCTGGCAATGCATAAAAGCACAGAATGGGAATTTTAAAGGAGTTTGACACGAGGGAGATGTGGTCTGGACGTACTGCAGGTCAGTAGGGAGAAGTGCAAGGTACAGCACTGTAATACTCAAATGCACAAGTGCATGGGAAAAAATAGCAAAGTAGTTCTCCAGGCAGGGCCCTGAGGGCTACTGTCTGTCAGAAGCTGAATATGACTCTCCAAACATTATACCAGACTATGTAAGGAAGCATATGGCTGATGAGACACAAAGCAATCCTTTTTTGCAGTTAGCTATGGTGAGACCTCAGCTGGAGGACTGTCTGCCTCCAAGGAAGGTGTCCCACTTGGAAGATAATACAGAACAGAGCAATGAGACTGGGTAGAGGTCTGCTAAAGCCCATCTTATAAGGAAAGACTGAGTACGCTGTGCCTGGTTGTCTTCCAGTTGTGAAAGGGAGTGCAGCGTGACAGCAATTCTTGCATGGAGATAAGGTTGCTACAAAAAGGAAGGTGATATACTATTCTCCATCTTCTTATGGGGTGGCTAAAACCCCACCATTCCCATGATAGAATTTTTTTTCTTTCTCATAGGAAGGATTGAGAGGCTGGGATGGGCTGTCTGGGGAGGCCATCGGATGTTCAGTACAGGACAGCCATGAGTGTGCTTGTCAAACATCAGAAATGACACAAGTGTGACTGCTTCTGCCTTGTCACAGGGACAAGATGAACTCCAGCAGCCCATCCCTACCCAGTGGCTCTGGCATTATAGAAGTAATGTTATTGGATTTTATTGTTGTTGGGTTTGTTTTGCTTGGCTGATTATTTACTAGAAGACATTAACTCAAAGTAAAGCGCCAATAATCACCCTACAGTATTAGAAGTTTACCACATTGAAGAATTTCCTTTCAAAAAATGTCCTTAAGTAGGACACTCAATGTAGTTTATGAGGATAAGAAAAGTCATCTAGGGAGCTAGTACAGGGAGGCTGCTCCTGTGTCTAGGATGCTAGTTAAGGATATAAGAGTACTGGGTTTTATTTGTGTTGTTCTGCCATACGTGTCTTGCTTGCTTTTGAACAAATCTGTTTGCTCAATCAGTAAAATGTAACTAGTATTACTTTCTGGTTTGGATATCATGCCTAAAGCCTTTCTGAAGTCTGCCAGGGACTCACATGATATAAAATGAGGGTTCATATAAAATACCTAAGGCAAAGCAATTCAGATATAAGACTGGGTAAGCATTTTTACATGGGGAAAACATATACCTAGCCTGATGATGTGCCTTCAAACAGATGCTAAGTAAAATGGTTTATTTAGGATGATTGATTATAGGAACCCCACTCATACATCCCAAACATATTCTACAATCACATCTTCTTTTCATTTGCAAGGGCTGAAAAGAATTTTCATATCTCTTCTCCCCCTTGTGATTTATCATTTCTGAGGCTAAGCCTGTTATCAACATGGGTTCACTCCAGAGCTCCCAGAAGTCGTAACACATTAGCATGTCTTATTAAACCAAGGCTGTGGTTAGAGCTGCAGAAATAGCAATGCTCTTTCTAAAGGAAAAGAAATAATAAAGGATCGAATTCTGCATTTATTAATTCTTCTCCTGTCAAAGATCTCTTTGGATGTCGATGGGCTTTCCGCTGCACTGTCAAGGGCCACATACAACAATTTAGGTGGTATTGATCTAATCAGATTTAGTCCATCTAAAAGTTAGGTACTTAGTCTAAGAGAGTTAGACTCTTTGTGTAGCCAGTGGAGAGGGCTAGGTATTTCAACCCACCTGATGGTATATGTTCAAGATAGATCAGAAGAATTGTCCCAGAAGTGCCTGTCTTTGCAGCTGCTTTTATAGAAGGAGTCCAGCTGCTCAGCCTGAATTTAAGCTGACCAAGTTTTAGACAGCTTGTGTCAAGTATGATTAAATTCATCCTTAAAGTTCGAATCAGAGCTCATTGGAGTAAACAGGGAACTTTCTGTTGACCTGAGTGAGCCTTGGGCCAGATTTTGATCTCATGAAAATATGTAAACCCAGTACCTTTCCTCCTTGCAGACCAGGGTGTGAAGATGTTGTTCTTCTCTTATACCTGTTTTGCCTTTGGAAATGATGAGAAAAAGGCCCAATAACCTGAATGGGAGACTTGTCTGAGGAAGAGGAACAGGACTGGGCCCAAAGAGCACCATTTCTGAATTAATACAATGTTAAATGACATCTTGCTCTGAGCCCCATGAAAAGTAACAGAAAGATTCCCCTTGGGAGTTAGTTCAGATTTTATGTCAGGCAATGGAGATATTCATTGTACCTCTGCAGATGAATCGTGGTTCCTGTGAGTTTGATTTTGCAAACTTCCTACAGAGATCAAAACTAACGTATCTGGAATGTGATCCTCCACATGATGCTGTGTCGGTTTGCCCCAGTGGGATATAGCTTCCTGTTCATTATAAGGGTCCTTCTTCTAATCCATCTCTACAGAGGTGTCTTAAAGAGCTCAAATGAGTGATTAGAGGCATTCCTGCTGCAACTTTAACACACTTCTACGATCAAAACTAAGTCCCAGGTTCCAATCATCTAACATGGACCCTTGGTGCCGTGGGAATGGGCAGGCTCCAAAACCCTCTGGGAGGTGGAATATACTTACGGTAGCATTAACACCTACACTTTCCTTGGTCTCTCTTTGATTTTATTTTCATTTTTCTTTCAAAGGGAGACAAGTAAATTGCAAGTTACCATCGTCTTCTAGCTGCAGCTAGAAGATTCTGCTTGTCCCGGGGAGGAATTCATGCCAGGAGATGCTAAAGGTCTGAACATTTGTGGTGACTCCCTTTGAACTGCAGCCGGAGATGCTCTGTTGCCCAACAGTACTGAGTTACCTCTTGGGATCGTGATGTGTTTGTTGCCCCGAAGATGAGACACTTTAGGAAAGACCAAGGATTTCTAAATAGTGGAAAAGAAGCCAGGTAAAAATCTCAGAAGTGGCCTGATCTTGTGAGACTGGCTTCTCACATACCATAAATCCATGGTCTCCAAAGTGACCTATCCCTTGCTAATAACAGTTATCGAAATGAGGTGGGTTGTGGCAGGAAATCAAAGCAGAGGTGGAAGGGATATTCTTCATTTAGCCACCACAGTGAGGGGAGGGAAATGGAAAATGTTTGAACAACAGGCTGGCCTCCCGTGGAGGGAGGTAGCATTGCTCCATCACTTGTGAAGCTTAAGACAGCTGGTGCAGAAAATATTTATCACCATAATGACAAGAAGAAGATGAAGGGCTGAGATAGTTCCTAGCTTATTCATCTCTCACTTCTCAGAACAGTAAAATACCTAAAGATGGAGGAACCAGGTGTGTAGCAGATGTAAACAGACAGGACCTAATCATTCCCTGCAGCTACCCTAGCTCAGAGCGGGGTGTCCTGGTGCTTTGTTGGTGTCAGTGTTGCCTGCAGAAGGCTGCTAGCTTCTTTTCCTGAGTAACGCAGGGATGTGAATGTCAGGATGCTGCTGCCTTCAAGAGCAACCGAACTCCAGAACTGGGTGTGTAAGATCTAATGAATGCACTCATCTGGGCTCCAGATGCCACATTTCCCTTCTCACTTAAATCCCTGCAGAGCAGCACACACGCTGCCTGCACAATCCTCCTGTTTCATGCTCAGCCAAAGAACATAGGGAGCTTTAAAAATTGAACCCAATAGGGCATGTCCCCAGGTAAACAAGCCTAGCTATTACTGGTTTCTAACTCTTTCACTGGTCAAGGGCAGTAAGAGGAGCACCTTCTGTCCAGCATCTCCTTCCCCCTGGGTAGATGGGAGTGTTAGCAGCTGCCAAAGATCCTACAGCTGATCAGAGCCTGGAAGCTGCTGACGTACTTTGTTATTGTAATTTCTTGTTCATTGTTTCCTGCGAAGCACAATCACGCTGTCCAATCGCCTGTGGCAGCAAGCAGGTGAAATGAGGCATCAAGGTGAGAGAGAACAGAACATCTACAAAAAATCCCACCAGCTGAAAACACATTAGTACTTCTATTTTCCCCCTTTCCCACACTGAGGTTCACGTCCATCTTCCCTCTACTCCTGCCTGGGCTTTTTGCAAATGTGATGTGAATAACAAACAGCCAGCCTCACAGGCAGCTGTGCTCTTTTGGACACAATTGGTAAGAGGCCCCCAAATATCCTCCACAACCAAGAGAAACCACCTCCATGCCAGAAAATCAGGTCCTGCTTTAGAAACCAGGAAAAGCTTGGGCCCCTGGATAGTGTTTGAAAGGCTGGTCTTACTATGGATTTGCACCTTGGGTATGGGAGTCAGTGAGGAGTCTCTGATGTCTAATAAGAGTAGCAATTGCTCCTATCCCTCAGCAACCAACCCTTTTCCTAGCCCTCCTCTATCCAGCTGCTGCTTAGTCACACAGTTGCCAGGATTTATGTTTGTTTGCCTTTGCCCCCAACTGATTGAAATTTGATGCTGAGGGAAAGAAACAGAGATATAGGCAAATTAGGAAACAGATGATTATTTAATCTTACTTCCTTGAGGAATATTCCTCACCCCTGAATCTGCTTTTATCCCACAGCACTGTTGTTGTTGTTATTATTTTATCTCTGTTTTATACCTGTTATGGAAAGCTAGTCATGATTTTTATTCCCCTAACTGAAAGGATGATTTCTGTATTGGCTAAGTACTATACATACCCGTGCCTCCTTTCGCTGCTGAACCGTGATGCCTGATCCAGCTTAAGGCACAAATGGGCTTAGTTCTTCCTTCTCGCCATCCCATGTCCTCAGCGCTCTGCTGTAGTTGTCCTTGTGTGGACACCTACCCAGGTTGCTTAAGGAAGTTTGCTGTTCTCTTTCATTCTCTTTGTAGGGGAAGAGCGCGAATGAAAAGTACATAATGGAAGACCAGGGAGTGCACAGGATCTTGTGCTATGTCTCTCTGACCAATGGCTCATGTTTCCCGAACTGCTTCATGCACAGACTCAGCCCACAGCACTGGCATGGGTTATGCAGGCTTGGGAGCAGGCAGGGTTGGATGGATGAGCAAGAAATGTAGTAGGCGTGGACCTGAGCAAGGGAGAACACACACCTGTAGAGATGAGGAGCTAGGCCAGGCTGTGAGCAGTCATGGAGCAGACAGAGCTTTCTTCAGGGCAGTTTGGAGTTTTAATATCATGAAATTTGCACATGGGAGTGTCTGGAAAAAGAGAAAGGCTGCCCATGGGTCAATGCAAGGATCAGCTTTCTTTTGACCCTTCAATCCTTGCCTATGACAAGGTGAAATAGCAGGTCTGAGGTGTTCCTTGAGGACTGGGGGTAGTACTTCCATCCTGCTGAGAATGAAGGTCACTCGACAACCCATGGGGACTAACCTTCTGCTCCAAGGGAAGTCCTTGAGGGTTGAAACCTCCTGTAACTTCCCCGTCAAGCTGATCCTGTCTTCCTGGCTCACAACTGTTATCTGTGATACTGGGGAGGAGGAGGAGGGAGAGGGAAAAGAAGGGGCAAGCACATCAAAAGTTTAATCCTCCACAAAGAGTTCAAATGCAAAATCTAAAGATGTATCACAAAAAAATAAAGCTCCCTGAAGTATTTGTTTAATGTTTATCCAGTTCTGAATCCTTTTCTTGGCAAACGGTCTGTTCTTCCTGTGAAGTGAAAGGGCTGGGACTGCCTGCCAAGCGTTTGAAGACTTCAGAACAGTACATGGGAGATTGTATCTCAAGGATGGAAGCAATGCAAAAGGCTACTCCCTGCATCCCAAGTCACAGGTGAAGAATGTTTGTGTTCAGCTAATGAAAAACAGTGGTATCTGCATACACTTTCATATGGGTGCATCTTGCGTCTGTTCATTTCTTGAAAGAAAAGCATCCTGGGAACTGTCTGTAGAGTCCCTGCTGCTTTGCACTTCGCCATCTTTTATTTCTCTATTACTATTATTATTTGCTCCCTGTAAAGTTGCTACTAAAGTGCTGGCTCTGAGTTTTGAAGTCCTTATTTCTTGAATGACAAAGCCTTCATGGATCTGAGCCAAGAGTCAGCAACTGGGATTTATTTAATGGATGAAGTTCTTCTGCACTTCCCTGAGCAACACGGGGACATTGAATACTTGGATTTGAGGACGTTAGAACTTGTCTGAAAAAAATCATGTGCATACTTACATTCTGTAGATATATGCACAACTTCAAAATATACACTAATGTATCTATAAAGGCTTATCTTACTGTTCTACATGTGGTTGTAGACAATACTCTTCCTTAAAAAATAAAATAAAAAGCTCTCACTTTACTGAGAGCTGGTTTAGAAGAAGTTATTAGTGACAATTTTTGCAGGTCAGGATCCTTCGCACTTGAATGTCTAAAGGAAAATTAATTTCCACAAGGAAATAAAACAGGATAAGGGAACAGGTGCGAAAGGGGACAGATAGCTATTTTAGCAACTAAAAAGGGCAAAGCACATGGCCTTAGGAGACAGGAGGGATATGCCTGAATGTCTCAAGCGGTTGGTAATGGAACAAAAAGTCTTTTACCTCCAGGTCAATGGTTCAAAGCCAGCTGAAGACAAAGAATGTGTCGATGGTCCTTAAGAAGGGAGCTGATGATAATCTCAGACTGGTTTCAACTGGAAAGGGAATCCACTTTGCAGCCAGCTCCTTCAATGCCAAATTCTGCCTAGCAGAGAAGTGACTAAGGCACAGAAAGCAAATTCCTTGCTCAGTCCTGACACAGGGCAATCAGAGGTCAAGTGTGAGACACACTGGACCCATGTGCAGAGGCTCCTCCAGCTCTTTCAGGCACCAGAGCTTTCAATCCCACAGCCTTTCTGAGAAGTTGCTTTTTATATAAAATGAAAATAAAGTCTAGGTTACTTTTTTATGGTAGTCTGCCATTTCTGCAGAGCCCTGTGAAGTTGGGCTCATGGAGTCTAATTTTCTAATTTCCAGTGGTTCCAGTTATTTCTGTACTGGCGGCATCGGGAAATATCCCATCGCGTTACTGACAGCATTGTATTTAATGGGCTTTATGTGGCTATATCACACTACCCTGCCTCCCCTCCTGTGATCCTACATGGAGGAAAGGGTGAGGTTATGTGGCAGTGTCCAGACCATGGCATGGGTGTGAGCTGAGGCTGACAGTCATTCCCGACTATGCACATTGCTCTCTTTTTACCTCTGTCCCTCAGAGCAGGCAATATTTCTGGGACCACTGCTACCCTTTTCAGCCTTTTGTCTGTTACTCTCATTTTTTTCAGTCCAAGAGCCCTTGCTTCTGGTGACCAGTGTTGAAGAGCCAGGGCCACCATTGCCTGCCCTTATTGTCCCACTGGTCATGGCTCTCTTCCCCCATTCTGGCATTGTCATCCATGACAACAAGGCATCTGGGACATGACTGAGGGTTGGGAGTTGGTCAGTATAATGGCCGTGAAGAGGTGGGGTGGGCACATTTCTAAAAGCATTTCCTTCCCTTACAAGCTGCTTGTTTTCCCTGATGGTGCAGTTGCAACCACCATCAGCTTTTAAAACGGGCTGTGAACCGTTTGCTCAAATCCCTCAGTGAATCCCTCTGCAAACAGCGAGAAACTCCATTAGCAGCGGCAAAGCTCTTCAACGTGCTCTGTAGTATCTCCTTTTCCTTCCTTCCTCCCTTTCCCCCTCTCCAGCGCTCCTAATTAGGTCATTAACTCCTAAATCAGGCACAACAAAGCTGCTGCCACGGCAGCGTAAGTGTCCCTGCCATGAGGGAAAAGCGGGCTCAGCATGGAAAGCCAGTGCCCGCTCACTTCTCAGCTGCTTTGTGTGTTAATATAACCGCCCTCTGCAGAGGATCCTGTCTGGGGAATGGAAATCTAGTGTTTGCCACTTGTTGAGAAAATTTTTCTCCATAAGCCACCTGTGTTTTATATATATATATATATGTATATATTTTTTCCTGTTTTTCCTCTTGCTTTTCTCCCCCTGCTATCTTGCGTGTGGCAATTATTTTAAGTGAGCCTTCAGCAGCGCACCGAGCGGGCGAGCTGCCTGCAGAGCAGAGACCAGGACTGTGATTGGAGATCTGGAGCTGATAGTCCTCTTCTTGGCACTCAACCATTTCTTTTGACTTCAAAGCAAGAAACAAAAGATGTTTCAAGGACTTCTTTGGAAAAATCGCCATTAGATATGATGAGACTTAGGGCCGTTTCCATGGCGATGGAGCCTTTTTACATTGTGATCATTGCTGCAAAATGGAAATGTTCTTTTGTCTCTGAAAGTCTGTTCACTTATTTATATATATGTGTGTGTGTGTATTTCTTTCAGCAACAAAAAATAATAAAAGGCATTAGATCTCATGGCATGTTCCCTAAACTGAGTTACCTTCTCACCCTGTGAAGTTTTTCTTAATTCTTTAAACTCCTGCATCAAAGCAAAAACTTCACAAGGGTTTGATTTAAGTGAATATTAGTATTGAGGCCACAAGATTAACAGCCTTTTAACAGAGGGTGCTAACATTCAATTGTCCCAGTAGACTGGAGGCGTGATGAACAGAGGGTGATCTGTTGACCCAAAAGAGCAAATCAAACGTCTCCCTATAACTGTGACTATCACCTCTTTTGTCCTACTGTGCTCAATATCTTGCATCTCTTGCTTCATCCTATTGCTTTGTCATCACTGATCAGAGTTGGCCTGAAAAACCAATGATGCAATCAAAACCCCAGGCTTCCACAAAACTGTATCACTTTCCTGGAGAGTAAATGCTTCTGTCTTCATTCAGACATGGAGATGGCTATTTGGGCACACTGAAAATGAACCCTAACCTTCAGATGAAAATATCTGAATTTTCTCTTTCTAATGACCAAATTATTTTTGGACAGGGTAAGAGGAGAGCTGTGGGGTGGTGACAAGTACAGCTCGGGGGCTAAAGAGTGTGCAGTTCCCATTTTTATGGGCATTGTTCTGCTTCTAGTTTATGCCTGTGACCAGAAATGCCAGGACCAAAATACCACAACCAAATGCCACATCTGGCACAGCATTTGTATACACCTCTCCTTTTCATGTGGCCCATTCTGAACCTTGCCGAGGTTATTACTGAGAACTGTGCGTGGGTGGGAGCTGTGCTTGCTCTGTGATGCAAGGGATCCTTCTGGCCCCTGTGCCTGCACGCGCCGTACAGCTCCAGGCTGGATCCTTGCAGCTCTGACTTGTGTCTAACGAGCAAATCCACCCCAGAGTCTTTGCTCCCTCCTGGCGTCACTCTATTCTTCCTCGCCACCCTCAGATGTGCTCAATGGCCTTCCACTCATGATAACAACTGAGGAATCTGCCCACAAAAGCTAAGGTTTCTCTCCTGCCAGTTTCCTCATTTGTTGTCTTATTGTCATTTCACTGCCAGTTAAACGGAGTTTTCTTCCACTCTCTCCTCACGCTCCTTTTGCTTGCATAAAACATGATGCTGTATTGTGAACAATGCAGGAATACATTACATAAATTTCTCTTTGATATCCAGCATGTTTCCTGCTGTAATGGAATCGGAACAGAGCAACCTCTCCTCCCCGACATGTCAGATAACTCTCTATCCGCTCTCCATTAGGACAAATGTCTGCAAGCCTTTGAAGAGCTAAAACACCATAAAGGAAAAAGAAAATGTTAAGGGTGCTCCAGTGGGTATCACTGGAAATAATTGGGTTGAATTAAGCGAAGGGAAAATTCAGGCCAACTAACGGGAATAAAAGAGCAAAGTCTTTTAGGCTGAGAAGTTGTTTCTGAAGCTATTAGCCTGGGGAACAGTCTCAAAGGAAGATGGTGCAAATTTTAAAGAGCAAAATGTATGATTTAGGGAGACAGTCTATAAAGACAGTTGGTGAAAAATGTATGGCTTTGAGTCATTTTAAGCTAGACTGAAATGAAGCACTTCAGACCATAATGCAGTAAAGAACACTTTGTTAGACTGTGCGGAAGATGCTGACCTACTGAAACCCTTCCCCATTGACTCCTTGTGCCTTGATAATTCAGAGAACAGCTCCATGTACACTTACATGGTATACCTGCACAGTGGCTGGCAGCTGAAGTATACCAAAGCAGACCACAAATCCTGGTTGTTATGCCAGATGAACTGGGGGAAATTATATACGTCACTGTCTCCCTGGAGCGGTTGCTTATTCCCTGTTGGAAAACACACACCCTGTCAAGTTGTTTGTCGGTAGGAACCTGAAGGCAAAATTCTGCTCTTTGACTTATGTTCCCTTAACGCTCTCTCCCACGCTGCTCTGGGCTATGGCATAAAACAGCCTGTTAGATGTCACCAAGACATGCCTGAGCAGGTTGGCATCCCACATGGTCTAATCCACACAGATTCAATGAGAGACTGGGAGAAAAGAGCTCAAGTGCCACCCACACTTTCTGATTCTGACTAGCAACTGAGATTGGAAACGCTACAGATACCTTTAGGGAGTGATGGGAGCAAGATGCCTTCTTTCATTTAAAGGTTTCTGCTTTGATTCTTCTTACTACTTCTTTTTGATACAGCAGGAGACCATATTTTTATGTTAAAAAGCCTGCATTTTTTTTTTTCTCAGAAGAAACTAGAGAACTAATTTTTCTCCTTGGACTATTAGACTTCCTGGTGCAGACTCCACAAAGGCAGTGTCTAAATCCTCATCTCCATCTGGTGAAGTTCCAGTTCACAGTTCTTAACTCCATACCTTTGTCCTTCACTGCCAACCTCTCCTTATGTTTCTCTTAGATTTCTTATCCCGAGGACAATTTCTAAATCACAGCTGCAAATTGGGAGTGGAAAATGAAAGGCAGGCTGGGGTCATTCTGGATCCTTCGTTGCTCATGACTTGGACCCAGCTGATGGGTTGTAACTCTCACTTCTGCGTTTCTCTCTAATCTTGTGAAATCCATTATTCTATTCCCAGCTATTCATATGAGTGAGTTACATCCAAGCTTTGCTTTCTGGGACTCTTGTATCTGGACATTTTTGGCCAGTAACTGCATTCATTCATCTCTAGTGTCATGCATCTAAAGCTATTAGTACACGTGCTCTTTCAAAGCTCCCTTGCTCTGGGACTCCCTGTCCCCTTTGCCATCATAAGCACTCAAAAATTCTTCCAGTTTACTGCTTTCATCCTCCCTCCTGGGTGCTTACTGATCAGATCTTCTCAATGACGTGCTAAGTTGTTTTACTGACATTGATGCATTAGGCTGGACTCCATCAGCCTAGCAACCTTTGGGACCAGTCCTAGGAGTCAGGCAGCCAGACAGCTCAACTTGTCTCCATCAATCAGGAAGTGAGACTTTATTGGCCAGAATGAGGGCTACAGGTGTACGCCACTGTCACAGTTTTAAATAAACACGATCAGTTTGCCCAGTGCTAAGCAACTGTTTCTGAGAGTGTGTTGGTAAATGTGTTTATAAAGCATAAGAGTCCAATCCATCAGCCCTCAAAGAGACTAATCAATATATTCCAATTTGATCTTAGAGAAGTTTCGCCTCTGGGAAGTTTAATTTATTTCAACTCATGACCATGAAAAAATGAACAGCCACGGCACTTTGACAAAATAGAAAAAGCGGATGATGTTGTATCCAGCACCCGTTCCGTTTCAATTTTCCATTTTACCTGAACAAATCACCCCTACGACTTGAATGACCATGAAAACTGATCGAGCGATGGAGAGAGGCTGCGGGCCAAAGGGGAGACAGAAGGAATAAAATATGAATGGGAAACATGAGATGCAGGACTTCTAAGACGCTTGGCTGTGTTAGTTTGCTCTGTGCAGAGTAGAGCCAAAATGGAATAACCAGTACTTAAAATGCAAGGTAAATTCTTTTGTATTGCAATTGCAGGAGGTTGCATACCTAATGTCTGACTAGGCTAGCATATAGAAGCCTCTTCCCTGCATTTATACAAGACTCTTCTTGTACGTTCTTGTAACTTTCTCATTGATGACTCTACCATCCATTCCTCCTGATCCCAAATTTAGGAACCAACTCTAAACCCTCCTTTAAAATGTTAGCACAGTGGCTAAACAAAAGTCCATCTGGAGTTGTTCTCCTGAGCCATATCCAAGTGTTGCAGTGTCTGAGCAAATTAGAGCCAGAAATGAGTAGCTGAGGAACACCTGCCTGAACATTACAGCTGGGAATCCTGTGCTTACACCTTCCCATCTGAAGAAATGTTTGGACAGGACCTGTTTTTCATTTTTTTTTCCCAACTAGTTGACTGTCCCTTTAGCAGAACTACTAGGTGAAACCCCGCTCACATGATTCAGGGGTATTTAAGGTAATCCAGTTTTTATTGACAGTGGCTCACCTCTGTTCTAGAGGTTAAGATCACAGTGCTCTAGTTAGATCAATGTACAAGATACTTCAAAGTGTATTTAAGAAAAATACCATGTAAAACAAATGAAACATTTATTTCTCTAACTCTCTAAGGAGTTAAGCCAAGGTGCTTGACATGTTATTTTACAATGTGGTGGGGTTTTTTTTCAACCTGTGCTGGTTTCCAGGAAGGATTTTGTTCAGAATGGACCACGACGCTGTGTTATAAAGGGATATCCTTGGTTTTCATTCAAGATGGAGGCTGGAGGAAGAAAACAGGTGTCAACCCATTATCAGAGATACTCATTTTTCTTCCTGGGAACCATCACTGTGTTTTTTTTCTGGCCTTGCCCTATGCTGTCAGAAAGGATTTGGGGGAGGAGATTGTTTAATGCTAATTTGTTAAGAATTAAATTTAGTGTCCTTAGCAAATGCAAATCAGTTGTTTATACTGATGCCAGAAAACGTAAAATCAGAAATGAGTGTGTTGATTTTCTTTCCTCCAACTGCATTTCATCCTAATGCTTTCCGCTTTGATGCTTCCTCCCCAATCTTATTTGATATAGCATCAGACCATCTTTTTTATGTCAAACATTTGCTTCAAAGCTTCTCATAGCCAGTGCTAGTTGTCAAAAGTTGGAGGCAGCACGTTTCAAGCATTCAGCAAGCATTCTTCTGAAAAGAAAACCACTATTTCTAATGAGCATTTGAGAGTGAGGTGCATTGCAGAAACTGTTTTCTAAGATCTGTCACAAATGATTTACTTTTATTAGTTTTAATGGCCCTTAGCTACAGGCATGGAATATAAGTGAAAATTAAGATATTTTTCACAAGATGAAAATAGATCTCAATCAGAGACGGTGGGCCTTTCCCTCCCCTCACTGATCCCCTCTTTATTTTCATTTCTGAATAGACAACCCTGCTCCAAGGAAATGACTTTATAGTGTTATGGCAGACACACATCCCTCTACCAAGCATGAGCTCTGCTGACATCAGAGGCCCTTTTCTTAATTGTAGACAATGTTATTCATCACTAGCACTTGCGTCATTCCCACTGAAGCGACGTCATATACTTTACCAGGATTTGGCCATAGACAGGAACATAGCAAGATGTTTCTAGTCAAAACCATAAGTTTGTCTTTTCTGCTGTTGAACTGAAGAACTAATTTGAAACCAACATTTATTAATTCCAATTCATAATTTCTCTGTCTCTCTTCATTTCTCCCTGCTGCTCACGTACTCTTTGTCTCAGATAAAAGCATGCTCTTCCTCTTTGCATTTTGGCCATGTTGTTCTTCAGAGATGTTTTTATTTTTAGGGGGTTTTTTAGAATGTGTTTCTATAACAGTTTTTATCACCTCATTTTGGTTTGTATTCAGTGGAGAAAGAGTAGTCTAGCTAAGCCCAGACACTTATATTGTGAGGGCCGCACCTAGAGACTCCCAGCACGAGCCAGGCTCTGCCAGGCTTGCTGCAAATATGAGCAAAGCTCCAAAGGAAAAATGGTTCTTCAAAAGGATCTCTCCCTCATTGCCAAACCCCCTATTTTGTTTCCAGCCATCATACCATGTTATTCTTATTCAGCAATAGCTTTTTATGTCATCTGCAACCCACAAGGGTGAAGTAGGAGTATCTGTTTCCTACTACAGCTCCTCTGTATCAAAGTTTAGTAGACTTACTATGGCTGTCAGTACATGGAGTTTGTTCTTTGGCTTCAGCAATAGAGAAACTCACTGTATTAATTGTAAAAGTTCCAGATTCAAACCTTCCTAAAAACCCAAGAACCATCAGTTTCCTCTCTTTTCCTAATCTATAGCAGTTTTCGAGCTCCAGTCTAGATGAGGCATAACCACTTGTAGTAAAGAACTGTCATAATTAAGGAAAGTCACAAAATACAGCTCTTCCTATTTAGTCTTTGGTTACAATTTCAAAGCTAAAAGCATCATTGTTTTTCCCCTTAGGCCCAGTTCTTCATTCTCCATCTGGAATGTGCTCATTGAACTGGGTCTCTCCAGCCTCTTTCATCATCCTCAGTAATTAAGCTTTTACAGCTAGAACCTAACTGATAACTTTATTGTTGATTAAAAAGAAAGACAAGCTATCTCCAGCTCTTGGCCCACAACTTCCATCAGCTGTGTGGTATTAAGAGAACAACCACTTGTTTTCTTTTGGGAAATAAGCATTTGGGATCTGAATGGAATTAGCCAGATTGGGCTCTTGGTTCCCCCAAAGAACAAGGAGACTAACTCGACCAAGTCAGAGTAATTCCTCTGGATTTACATCAACAGGGCTGGGAACATGGTTTGGTCAAGAGAGCAGATCAGTGGAATAAAACCGAGCTAATTTTACAGGGTTTCTTCTCTGAGTGCAGCCACAATTTAATGGTCACCTATAATTAGTTAATTCATTTACTACTATAATAAATGCTTTGCAGCCCTTATAAATGTCCATTAAATGTGTCAAATCCCTTCCTCCTTTTCCTCCACACACATACAATTTCCTTGGCAAGTGAGAAAGTGTAACCAAATCAAAAGGTGAAAAGAAGGATGTTATATGAAGAGGGCATGCTTTCCCCTGTCACTCAAATTCTCATGCTTGAATGAGTAACAAGTACTCTGTAATGATGTTTTAAATGCAACAGATTCCACCCTGAAAAGAGGAAGCAAAATCTTATCCCTTTTTCGTAGTTATGGTTTCAGTGGAGCCTCACTGATTTAATTTCATGGAAGACCCAGTCCTGGCTTTGACTGGAAATACCTCTATAGGTAAAGAATGACAAAATAGTAGAGGGATAATAGCATCTTTTCATGAAAAAGGTTCTGAATTTGGTCTACAGAGATACCTCATACTTCAGGGTTTAGGTGATCGGTGACTCCTAGAGCCTGGAGGAACACCTAAAAATACAGGTCAGTTATTCACCTTTCTCTCCTGAGCTCTTGCAGCTTCTCTAGCATCTGTCTCTCCCTATTGCTCCATCTCTCTCTATTAAAACACATGAATGGTGACTCTGCCAAATCCTGTGTTCACACATCGCTCCGTATTTCTGGAAGCTCAATGGTGAAACTCAAGTTAAAGCAGTTTTGAAATCCTAAGCTGTATTCTTTTCGCATCCCAGCTACATTTTGCAAAAGCTCAGGAAACGCTCTGGGTCTGGCCACCAGGATCAGCCAGACAGGCCAAGTTAGAGCAGCCCATGGGTCACCCGTGGTTCACTGATGGAGTGGAGCAGCATGGAGGTCCCCTCCCTCAATGCAGTGGGGCACTGCAGAAAATCCAATCAAACCCTTGTATGACCTCTTTCCTGTTGGCTTTTTAGGAGGATTCACCACCCAAGTGTGGCAGGCAGAAGAGCCCTCTGCTCTGATAAGACCAAATCCTCACTTGTTTAGCTGGGCAGTGGGCTAACTGCTTCTGCTGGGGCTGTGATGTCCTAAACACACCTGTGCAAATGCGATCTGCTCTGAAGTCCGTGGTTCGACAGATGTCCACAGCATAAAGGAACAACCCTTAATCTGTCACTTGTATAAATCTCCTAAATCCTACCTTAATCCAAACTGTGTGCTCAGAGCACGCTGCATTCATTGTCTTGCTTGCTTTCGCTATTTAAATACACAGAGCAGACAGATAGGTGACCAACAGGCAGAATCTCAAGTGGTGGGCTGGAGAATGTAACTTAATCTGGGTTTGAAACTTCTTGTTTAAATGTTAAGCCCAGGCAGCAGACATTGCCGCTTGTCCACTGGGATTCCACTTAGGGAAAGGGGGGTCATTTCCCCAGCTCCTGCTTTCAGCATCTAATTCTTTCTCTCTTTTTGCTTCCCTCAAAAGAAGTCAGAACAGAGAGATGGCAGGAGAGTAATACAACAAACTATAACACATTGTGTAATTGAAATGGACCATAATCACTAATATTAAAGACAGTGAATCATTCTAATCGAGCCATGCTCAGCAAACAATGAAAAATTATGTGCCAGAAAAGCTAATGCTGGTTTTAAAATGAACAGAAATGAGGCGAAATGGAACCTCACTCTTTATTCATGAAGGTCAATTTAACGTGATTATTTTTTCCCTGGCATCACAGCTTCGTGATTACTGTTGTATACCTCAGTGCTATTTTCTAACCTAATAACAGTAAAAAATAACCAGCTGGTGATGATTCTGTTTAAAGCAGAGACTAAATGCTCACAAAAACCTGCCATCGAACAGTTGCACATGCTAATCAGACACAGCTCAGCCAGATTCCCAATAGAGTCCATATTTTGCAAATTTCAACTGGTTGACTACATTGAGAAATTAGATTACGCCTCGGACATCCAAGACTCAGAGTGATCTGCGTTTATTCATCCCTCCTGGGTGAAATCAAACCCTCCGTCGACCCAGCCAGGCGCTTTTAATTCATCCCACTCCTTATCTTCCCATAATATTTACCGTCGTGCAGTACTATTGCTTTAGGGACTTGGCGTTCAGTGGAGGCGACGGGGTCTGATTCTCCCTGGGCACATTCTCACTTCATAGGGCGGAAACAGCTTCGACTTCAGTGAAATTACTCCTGGTGTCGGCCAGGGACAGCGAGGGAAGGGTCTGTCCCCCCAGCATATGTGGCCCTGAAGGAGGGCTCTGCTGATGACGTTTGGAGGAAAGCTGACGCCGCTAATAATTGATAATTTCCAGACTTGCCAACGAGAGCTGTGAATATTGAGGAAGGGGGTAGGAGGAGGGAGAAAAAAGTTAATTAAAAAAAAATGCCCAAACGTTTCTCTGCTCAGAGCGAAGTGTTGTTTATACTGGAACAAAGTAATGCCTTTTGTTTTGTTTATTTCTCAGCTGTCTGTAGTTCTTAGCAGCAATGTTACTGAGGTTTATGCTATACAAATACAGATCTTTTTAATATATAAATAAATGTATTTTTTTACACTTACTTCATTTTTAAACATTTTGCTAAAATCCCAGAGAGACAAATTAGTAAAGAGGCAGAGCTTTGCCAGGGAGCCTTCATTAGATCAGCACTAATAACTTCTTTCAGCAGCCATGGATAGCTTCTGACATCACAGCTCAAGCTTGTCCGAAAGCTAATTATTTTCCCTGTTATAAAACAAAGGTTCTGTATCAAAGGCCCATAATGTGACACGGCACACGCTCCAGATGCACTGATTTGCAAAATAAATCAACTATGTCAGGGTGGAATTTGGAGGAGAAGTTACAACAAATTGCAATTATTTTTGCAGTGGTACACTATTTTAATGCATTGTCAATTTGTTAAATGCAAGACACCATGTGTGTCTTATTCCAGGTTGCTTACGGCGGAATAGAAGAGGAAAAATTCTTATCTGTCAAAAGGAGAAAAATCCTCTTCTCCTTCCCTTCACCCCCTATACAGCTCCTTCCAGCCTACAGATGCTGTCGTAGCAGGCTTTATAAAATATTTAAATGGTGTCATAGGAAGGCAGACATAACTAGCAGGAGCAAATGGTTGGAGCCCATCCCTGGCAGAACAAATGAAGAGACATGTTTAATAACAGAAAGCATTCAACACCTTTCTGCTTTTGTTATCTTGTTTAGACTGTTGTTAAGCCATATCACCAAGTAACACAGTAGTGTGAGAGATTTGTTTTGCTTTGTTTTCCTTCTCCATAAGGAGACAATTTTCTTTCCTGTTTCCCTTTTCCCTTCGTACCATTCTCCTCCCTGAACAGTGCCAAAGCAGTGGCAGCGGGCAGACCCGCCCTGGCAGGCACAGGGCCACGTGTCAAGATGGTCAGCGAGACTCAAGCACAGGATTTCCCAGGATCCTGCCTCCACCAGCACGTCTCACCCCGGGTCCTTAGAAAGGGACGGTGGGATGATGGCAGGAAAGGCAAAGCAGGTGGAAATGCAGGAGATCTTGTCTGCATGGGCTAGTGTCTCCAAACGTTCCCCAGCACTCTCAAAGCACAGATGAAATGGGCACATCTCCATCACACCTCAGGCGCTGCAAGAGGTGATGTCTTCTGCAAGGCACGGACAGCGCAGCAGGTAATGAAAGCACTTTCACTCCCAGTTTGAATCCCATCCTGGCCTCACGATGTTGGCCTCCTCCTCTTTCTTTGTGATTGTATTTTCTGTTTTCTTATGCTTTTCCCCTTCCTATCCACTCCTTAATTTATTTTCTGAGTGTCTTCTCCTTTTATCTGCTTGTGCCTCTGTGTTTTCAGCCTCTAATTTCTGCCACATTTCCTGTTTGAACTTCTCCTGTTCCATCTCCTTTCCCGTGTAAATGTCATCTGTTTACTTTACTCTTTGCAAACACTTTTCCTTTCATTTCCAGGGCTTGTTTCCCTTCGATTTGTGTCTCTCTGCATGCATATACACACATATAGATACATGCATATATATATACACACATAAATCTCGAAGCCTTAGCCTTTTGCATTTCAAAACTAGCCTGTCCCCGGAGTCAGTTTGTTATTCTGGTCTCATTCATTTTATTGAGTTATTTTCTTTGCTGCTATCAGTCTCTAAATACAATCCAGTAAAGATACAGCAATGATTTTTGACAACCTGACCTTTCTCTGCTTCCTTACACTTGTTTAATTAGGTACCACATGCAGCTGTGACTTGATCTTTACAGTTTTCCAACCTTCCCCACCCCCTACCCAGAGGAGGGGGAATAAAAAAAAAAGAGAGAGATGTTGCTGAAAGAAGGTCATTTTTGACAGGTCTGCCAGTTATTTCAGGTGTCGGAAGGCCAGCAAGTTCTGCAGGAATGGCAGGCCGTGCTGTCTGTATTTTGCTTAACAAGTTAGAGAAAACTTTTGGCTGGGGGAGGTAGGGAATTAGGTGATTTACTGGTCTGGTTAGCGCCTGTAGTGATTTAACCTTCAGGTATCCAGTTTAAACACAAATCTGACAAACAAGAACGGAAGCTGGGTAAAGATCTGCTGGGTCTTTGCTTTGGCAAGCTGGGGTCTCTGGACTAGCTGGGCTGTGGGTGCATGTAGACAGACAGGAGAAATGCCCCACAGATCCTTAGGTACGGGAAATTACTGATGCCCTCTTCAAGGGGTGATGGCAGGAACCTTTACGAGAAGAAAAGTTTTGTTTCCCAGGTGAAATACATTAGTCTTGGTAGTCTATGAGTTCGTTTGTAAAATCAAAGATGCTTTTTCAGCTTCTGGTGGTTCATATGAGTATTCAGGCTTTCAGCAGGCACACACCCATCTCAGGAACTCCTCAGCGCACTGTAGTGTGAGTCCACACCCTTGTCAGCAGGTCTCAGCCATGAGAACCAAAAGCCAAAACGAATCATCTGCCCAGGAACTAGTATCCTCATGGATGTTTTGACCATGTGCAGGCAGGGAGTGTGTGTTGCCGTTGTCCCACAAGAACTGCAATTACGCATTCACACCCACCTGAATCCCTCTTCATCTGGCAGAAAGGTTGAGGCAATGTGATGTCTGCAGGGTGTGGTCACATCTCCCTGCGAACTTAGTTGTAGTTTTATTGTTCAGAATGATCCTAGTTCAGCAGTGGTGGCTGGTAGATTTTCCCATTGTAATACACACAGTAACTCAAACAATCTGCTACAGTACCGTTCAAAGCCCATGGAAGACAACTGGAGTCCTTCAGCTTTCCTATGTCCTCCAGCACAGATCCTTCTGTCCTGACACAGGCAGATCTCCCACTGACTTCCAGGTGCATGCATTACTTGTATTTTGGTATGGATATTATTTAAGCAAAAGGACATGACAAACTGCCTAGTAACGCTGATTAATGGGTGCCCCTGGGGAATAGTGAGGCATGAGATGAAGTTAAATAACTTCAATGTGCATTACTCAACACTGCTGCACCACCTGAAGTGTCTCATTGTGCCTAAAAAATGGATTCCCTTTTAAAAAGGAACATTTTTAATGTTTCACATTAATTTTCTCAAAAGTCCTTACACTGTGAAAAATATTCCCTGTGGAAAGCTCTCTCCCCACCTCCACCATCACCGCCTCCCACCAAGCCTTGCCCTACAGGTGTCCAATGTATCTTTGACAAGGTGAAATAGCTCGGTGCATGTACTGATAACCCACTTGCCTGCCTTGATTTATATTGCGCACTCATGTGGTGTCGCTTTGATAAACCAATGGATTTCTCATGTGGTGCAAAGCTGACTAAAATACTTTCTCACCGGGCAGGCCACCACACAAAATGGTTCTGAGCCCTTCAGCTGCATCCTCGACTGCCCCAAAACACCACAGACATCGGTTAATGCCTGCACAAGCTCTGACCATCCAAAGTTCTCTTTGGTGCTAATACCACCATTGGTTTGCTAAGCCCATCCTTGTGGGCACATAATCTGCCCTGAATTCGGTGTCATTATGCATGCCTAAGTGGGCAGCTCCCAATGTCCTTGAGCTTCACAGGAGTCCATAGCAGAAGGACTTGATGTTTTTTTTTCCAGTGACTTGCAAGGCCGGCTGCAATGTGATTACTCAAACGTCTTAAGTTATGCATGTGTTTTTCCCAGATCTAGAGGAGAATTTAAGTCTATGTGCTAAAAAAAAAATCTTCCTGATGCTTAGTTAAACAAATCAGGTACTAGTAGTAGGCCATAGTTCTTTTCCTTCTGATTTTATTTTTATTAAAATTTATGGTTACTAAAGATCAGAGATTTAATACATGGATATGTAACAGCATTCTCTGATTGTATTCACAACAGACACCAGATACTACTATCACACAGTTCATTCTTCCACAGAAAGATCCATGCACAGATAAGAACCACTTGGTCATTTATCACACATTGGCCCTCAACAGACCACATAGATAAATACAGGGAACAACATTTTCCAGAAGAAAAAACCCTAAAATATTAGCACACATTATATAATAAAGAGTGATAATGTCTTAGTTTAAAAAAAAAAAGAAGGGATTGAGTTATAGGGACACTGGCAGCATTCTCTTAGTATAGGAGGAAGCACTTGGAACTGAGGGGTTTGATACCTAAGGCTAAATTTTGAAAACGCTGACATTTTCTTCCGTGATTCATAGAAATATCTGTGTGCCAAATCAGCTCAGGGACCCACGGTCTTTTGGACCACTGGAAATCAGGATTTATTCCACTGAGATCTGTGGAGTTTCCATGGTTTAAACTTGATGCTAGAAAAGAATGGTGGCCCATTTGTTTTCAGTAACTCGCTTTTTGTTAACCTCTGTCAGTTTATTAGGAAAAGAATGAGTATTTAAATAGCTGTCGTTCAGCTGCAGAGACCCCAGTGCAGGTGTGAGTTCTGCACCAACAAAGTGAGCCTTCGAAGGGAAGATTGCCCTTCTCAGGCAATGCCCTTGGGCAGGCTGCATACTGCTGTGCATAACCAAGTCCCCAGCCTCATCCTAAGGCTAATATCTTGCATGATGAATTTCAAGACAGAGCAAATTTCGACAGTCCCATGATGAGAAGCTGGAATTTGCACTGCAAATTCTGGTGCAGGTGTGAGGGGTGCTGACACGCAGGTGGTGGGGCTGGCTCACGTGGCAGTTGTCACTTCTCCCAGGCACTGTGGGTGGGTTTTACAGTGACTTCTCAGCAGCCTTACCTGTCCTTAGAGTAGAGGATGTGACAGTTGAGCTCCCTAATGCTCAGCATCCTGGGTAGTACACTGCTCCCTTGGGGTCATGGTAACAATTTGATTTACAGAGTCCTTACGATCCTCTGTTTCATTCTGAGGCAGGAAGACTTCTGAAAAGACTATGTTTAGGGTCTAATCATCTGCTTCACTTGCTCAGCCTGAAGTCAGCTTTGTTGCAGAGTTGAAACTTCACCAGCTAGTGAAAGGACCCACCTGGGCCAGTGAGGATACTCCACTGGGATCTGATTATTGTTCATCTTGAAGATAGGGCAAAATAACCATTGAATCTTGCCTTGCATCTGCAAGCGCTGTGGATCCAGAGCTCAGCACAGCCTTGTTAAAATGTAATGTAAGAATACGAACTAAAGGGGAGCTGTTTTCTGTGCCCATCAAGAAACACTGCAGACCTTAAAAAGTCTGGGAGGGAGGCTGCTTGGTTTTAAACATTACCAACTGGAGCTTTTAAATTAGTCATTTATCAGAGCACAGAGGCAGCCGTTGCTCATAATTGGCCTGAGGAGAGGGCCTCAAATATGGGGAAGTGCAGATACGAGTCCTCTGTACACCCTTCTCCAAGTCCAGGCTCAGACAAGCACTCCAAAACTGAACCTGATCTCTCTGAAGTTTTGAGATGTAGATGAGGTATGTGCAGGGTCTGTGAAGGACTGGTTTAGTAACAGAGCAGTAAAAAGTGATATCTCGTCTGTCAAATGCTCCAAGCAGGTCTTCAAGGTCTGCAGACACTAAAACCACATATCTGAAAATGATTGAGTTACTCAAGTAATTATTAAATTGGATACCACTCAAATCTGCTCTGCTCTTTATTATACACAATGATTCACCATTTATAGGGCCATAAATTAATTTGAAAGAGGTGTAGCAAATCCAGGCTGGGGACATACTGCAGAGGTTTGGAAATGAAGCCAAAGCTGTGAAGACTGGCTCCTCTCCAAGGGGCCGAGCTGTGAAGCCCTCTGACCCGAGGGCAGCCGGTGATTTGCGACCTGTAGTGCAGCCGCTCCGGCAGGCACCCAGCACCTTGCCAACCACCCTGGGCTGCCAGAGTAGGGCTGAAAGGGGATGACAGACACGTTAACAGGGGAATAAAGACTTTGCCCATCTACCAGAAGTCTCCCTGTTCTTTTTCATCTTGCCCTCTTATCCACTCTCTCAGCCATCTTCTCTGACTGTTGGTCCACCAAGCCAGCTTTCCATCTGACAATACATTTTTATTTTCTTAAAGCAGTTCTTTACCAAGGATTCACTTGAGTAGTTGTTTGTTTGTTTTCCCTTCTGGGAAATGGTTTAAATTACCATGCTTTGATCACCTATTTCCCCTCCGCACACACACAGACAAGAAAAATAAAAGCAGTTCCAGTGAAAATGGGGTCTATTTTGCAAACAACCTAGTTTTTGGAAAAAAACATAATGGGGGAAATGCTTCATCAAAAACATTTTGGACATCCGCTTGTTTTCTCCTGTTCTTGTTCCCTTGGCAGCTGGTAGAAGCAGATTTTATAAAATTGCCATCCAACACTCAGAAGCATCAATGGGGTTTGTTAGACTCATGAGTTTCACAGGGCAGACACTGTCCAGGGAAAACATCTTGCTGCTGTAGCTATTTTGAACTAAAATCTTTGCCTCCACAAATACCTTCCTTTGTTCTTATACAAGCCTAAGTGAAAAGCTTTGCTTTTTTAAGGCCTGGATTAGTTGGGTACAAGTCAGCCGGTAACAAGGGAGTGAAGTTCCATCACATCTGTTAAAGCTGATCCATCTACTCAGTTGCTCAGTAAAACAATCTGGTAATTTTTGTCCAGTACTAGATGTTCTTTCTGGACTCTACTTCTGCTACCTGCAAAAGGATTCTCATTTTTTGAAGAGATGTGTCTGTCAGAAAGAAAAGAAAAAGCATATTTTCTGTGCTGCTCATCATCTCTGAGCAAGAAAGTAGACAAAAAACTCACCAAAATCCCATGAATTACTTTATCCTTCTAATTGCAAAAGTCTTTGTTTTCCCATCTGTCAGTGACAAGGACTCAGTTTTGCAAAACTGTTGAAAAAAAGAATTGGGAGTTTTTTGCCAATGAGAACGTGGAAAGCGTTAGTGAGTCTGCAAACTTGGATGAAATTCAGTTAAATTTTGCACTGTGAACTTGAAAACCTCAGTTTGTCTGAGAAAATATGTTAGAAAGTGAAAAAGCAGATGCTGCTTTCCAGGTCTGTCATTCACTTTCTAAATGTATTGCTCAATAATCACTAAAATACAGCTTTCTCAGGTGTTAAAACATCTGGGTTTCGACATCTCTCTTAACTCAGATCACTGGGAATTCTGAATTGATTCACCAAGTTTCACAGAACAGAACAGGTAACTTGGCTGAATTTAATCTCTTTAGCTGAATGTCCGCGTTTCACCAGCTTTAACTCATAGATCTGAACCGTCAGCAAGCATCTCGTGTGTGTGCACAGAGAAAGACAATGTTTTGCAGGAACATACCACAGAACAGACTGAATATCCAAACAAACTGTGTTTGCACGCTTGTCTGTGGCAATGGAGGGGGGGACTGTGTGGGCAGTTAAAGAGTTGGCACTCGCCAGTGGTTGTCTGTACCAACCATACCTGCGAGCCAAACAAAAGCTGCGTATAAGTTTGACCCCCCAGGAATGTCTCTCAGACACATGGTGTGGTCTAACACAGGGGAGGGGGCTTTTTCAAAGTTCCTTTTACTGTAGTTGTTCCAAGGTACTTGACACCCAGGGCAGAACTTCAGGAGCATTGCAGCAAACACCACCCTTGAATGCAGAAAGACCTTGGCCACCTCCTCACTATTCATCTTAAAATATTGCCAGCACTGTTGCAGCTCACTCAAAGGCAGGCAGGAATGTTGTCCAAAATAAGGATTCGGCTTTAAAAACAAGTAATTTGCTGGTCACTGATTGTGTGTTAATTAGTATCGTTCTGTCCCTGCTTTAAGAAAAATGGTCCACAGATGGCTTCACTATGAGAAAAAAAAGCAGTTTTTGTTCTAGCAATCCTGTTTGTTTCCTGCCACCACCCCTCCAGCTACCCTCTAATTGAACAAAGTGGACTTAATTTGAATTAAACTGTCAAAAATCTTCCACTTAAATTGATTTATCAGCCTTCCCGGCTGAAATGGATTCATTTCTGCACAATATATATGAAGTGTGTGTTGACGGATTGCATTTCACGGAATGGAAACATTTTTTATGCATCTTCATTAGATTCAGCTCAGGTGCAAAGGAAAGGAGGGGAAAAGCAGGGAGGAGGGAGGGGGAGGGAAGAGTAAGTGTGCAAGAGCAGATGAGGGAGGAAGCATGAGACAGAAAACTCCAGCTTGAGAGTAACTAAAATAGTCTTCATTGACTTTGTGTGTTCAGAGCCCATGCAATGTTCATGTCGCCCCCGTATACCCACAGGCATCCTTGGTGACACTTCCAACAGATGTCAAGCAGAAATCTTATGCAAACTCTAGGTCCCTTCATCAGAGGAGGTCCCTTCTCCATACACTACTAGATCTGACCCCCAACACCTCTCTCCTTTCCTGTGTATTAAACTAGAAATCTCTCCAGCATCTCAGGTCTGGACCCGTGTGTGATTCCATTCAAACTCACTGACATGGCTTTTTAGGGCTCCAGCTAATGAAAGAGTTAAAGAAAAGATTCCTGCTAACTTGAAAAGAGATAGAGACACTCCCATAAGCAGCTGAGCTGCCTGCTCTGAAGAACCTCCCACGGGATCCATGACCAGCAACATAGGATGGGATGGAAGATAATTGTCCTTTCATTTGGCATGGCTCTGTTTGGAGAAATGTGTACTTCTACCCACAGACAGAGGATGCCACTTGACAGTCGAGTAAGGGGTACGCTGGGCTGTCTGAGATGTGGTGGACCAGGAGATCGCTGTGGCTGTATGTCTGAGTCCCCCTCAGGACAATCAAATCAAACCTTTCTCCAGTGAGACGCTTTTCAAAAGGAGGCTTATATGGAAGAGGTATTAGAGAGAGAAAAATCAAAAGCTTCAGCCAGCTCCACTAAAAGCCTTTCAATTATAAAAAATTGTTATTGTCTTTATTTCCACTCTTTTCCTGACCTAGAGTGTGTTTAATGCAGTAGGAACCATTTGACAAACTCAATTAATTTCCACTTAGAATAAGGTATTTAATCTGAATAGTTTTAGATGAACTGGGGCAGGTGCAGTTTGACTCTCTGATTGATTGAATTAAACTTCTATTCATTTCTAGCCATGCCAGATCCAAAAATTTTTCAACAGTTTCTGTCTTCTGTTCGTTCTGCCTGGCATGTTTTGTTTCCCTCCTTCTGGATGTAAGAATAGTGGATGGGATTCAAAAGGGGCATCGATTTCTGAAAACAGTTGAAGTAAATGTAACAGGCAGGGAATACCAGAGGGAAGAGGTCTGATGTGGAGAAGGCAAAGGAATTTCACTCCTTACGGGCAAGGAAGGCAGTGACAGGGGGGCTGTTTCTTGAAAGCTATCTGGACAGGCTTGATGATCAGGGAAGTGAGGGATATCTGTCCAGCCAATTGAAGCTGGAAGGGAAGGATTTTTCTGGAAGATTTAGTATGTGGAATGCTGGGCACATAGTCCTGTTGCAGGTAACAAAACCCCTGAAAACAAGACCTGTAGTTTGACTGAAAATCCTTCTCCATTGGCCTCACACAAAGCTGATCGAAGTCATCAGGAATGTTTCCCATGGTTTCGGTGGGCTTTGGAAAGGTCTTAAGTCAACAGATGTACAATTTCTTGTTGTGAAACCTGCCTGCAGAAAACCAGGGAGCTCTGCCACTGATGGCTGCAGCAGTAGCATTCAGTCCCATATTTGGAACCCACATCTTTTCTGATGAAGGTTGCTACAAGGAGATGCCAAAATCTGCTCCCCTTACACCCCCACCCTCATGCTCTTTCACCAGCAAGAATATGAATCAAGCCCTGAAGAGAGCTGTCAGTGAGGGATGATTTTCCTGTGATTATTGCCTGGGTGAGAGATTATGCCTTGTTCTTTTGCAAACTGCCTTATTTGCAGAGCAGAACGCATTGGGCTCATGTCCAATTGATACATTCCTCTTCAAACAGCAGATCCAACTACAGAGTGAGATGCAAATTTAATTATTCCACATGTAGGAAACAGAAACGGAATCTCATTGTTAAATTTGTTCTCCTACGTCGGAAAGATAAAAAACAAAAAAAAGATGCTGAAGTGGCCTGTGTGAGCAGAATACATTTCAATCCTCAGAGCTGGAGAGAAATGAACTCTGTTCCTTCTGCAGAAGCTTCACTGGATAGAATGATTTTTCTTTTTTTTTCTTTTCCATATTCAGCATTATGATGAGCTGCTGAAACGTCTTCCTCATACGCGTGTGTATGTGCAATTCCCACCCTATTTCCAGGGAGTGTTTTGGGACCACTTCACTTCCCTTTGAAAGTGGTCTCCCGGGATGAGACCCAAGCTTGTTGGGCCTTAGATAGTGGGACATCTAGATCAGAGCTGAGACAAATGGTTTTCCTTAAGGGATTTGTTCCACTTGACTTAGATCAGTTAAAGCTGCTTAGGGGACCACTGTGCAATCTGTGGACTCTGTTTCCTGCTGTCCTTTACAATGGGGTGGGAGACCTCTCCCATGGTCCCATTTCTCTACTGGTGTCCATGGTTTCTGAGAGAGAAAGGGATCTGTCTGGAAGGTTTTGCCCTCTTTCTTTGTTTCTTTCTCTGTCCACCAATTGCTGCAGCTTCATGCCTCACTTAGATAATTCTAGTTGCAACAGAGCACAGATATACTATGGACATTATACATGAAAGGAGGTTTGTGATAGGGAGCACCATCATCTTTGGTACTGAGTGACTTGTTCGTCTTGAGTTCATAGGCTTATTTGTGTAGAAGTGACTCCTGGGTCTACTTTGAGGACAAGTTGACTTTCCTTCCATCCATCTCAATAGCCTCTGGCTCCAGGAACTGGTACTTCATAGAGAGGAGAACCCAGAAGGTTCCTAGAATCATCTGCTGCAAGAACAGATGTGATTTAAGGGCAACCCAAGCTCAGAGTTTGGTCTGCTTACAAAAAGGGCAGTCTTGTGCATGTCTGTGCTTCAGGTCTGTCCCCTTGAACTTGCAATTCAGGGACCACATCTTTTGTCTCAAGGACAATTTGCCTTATCTTCTTTGGATGGTACTTGGAATCCCATTCATAAGCCAAACATAACTGATGAGGTCTGTCCTAACAGACAGTAACAGAGCCTAGAGCCACTCAAGCTCACCTGCGGTAGACTGACTGCTGCCCCAGAGCCAGCGTCACACTCTGTCCAATGATGGATCAGCCATGCTAGACCCATTCGTTACAGCTCCTATCTTATGATAGCAGGACTAGATCCTGTACACTATCACCCAGAGGAAAACTCCGTCTTTTGCCTCCCAATGCATCCCTCATAGCCATAAGCTATTGAGTAACATCAACACTCAGTATGGATGGGGAAAATGTCCATGAAAGAAGTCTGTGTAACAGATAACATATCACCCCACAGAGCAGAGGCACTCCTAGGGCACTAATCTCCTGCTGTTCATTTGCAGATGCCTGCAGGATCATCTTTTTCCATGAGCTGCCTGTAATTTACTTCTGGAGGCATGTTCCTTTTCTGTGCACAAACATATCAAGATGATCTGCTTTGTCTGAGCAAATTTCCCTACCAGGAGCAGAATGAGGGGCGAGCAGGACTCTAGACAAGTGCAGAGTGTGATGGTATTTAGATCCATGCTGTGCATTGGCAGTGTCCTTTTTAAAAAGGGTACCTTTCCTGAAATGATCAAGCAGGATATGAGTGGCAGGTATTTGGTGGTTTTTAAACATGGATTGTTTCTGTGATGTGGTTTGCAGCATAACCCCCAGATAACTGCATAGGTGAGGGGGTGAAGAGCTGCAACACAAGGGCAGGAAGAGGCAAGATTTTTTTAATTAGCTTTTACACTGGAAAAAGTGTTTGTGTGGCCACACTTTTAGCTCAGGGGAGTCCTTAACCCAGCCTTGCATAGCCTGAGCCCGCTTACCGCAAAAAGGAAAAGGAGGTAGTCAAACAGGGGAAATAAACACTGGGTCACAGCTAAAAGAACATCATTTTCTACCAAACTCTTTCTGTGTTTACCATATTAAATGATCAACACATTTGCACTGTATCAGACTGTGCAGATGTAGCATTAAAAGGTCAGCTGTTAACCTGCAGAAGCAAAGAGACTCCACATCTCTCTCTTAAAGACGATACTCCATTCTGAATGGGTCCCCATGGTGCTCCTACAATAACATTAGTGCTCCAAGCGGCTGTATAGCAGCTCTCATTTGCAGTGCATAGAACCTCTTCATTAAGACTCAAACTCCCACTGTGACGATGGGAGCTGACTTTCTTATGGCATTTGAACAACTGGGGAAACTGAGACACAAAGAGACTAAATTCTTTCAAAAAAAAAATCAGTTTCAAATTCCTTATTGTCAGCCCCTCCTTCCACTCTTCAGGTTGATTTCCACATGTTAGAGTTTGTGGGACTAAATACTGAAAAAAATAATGAAATTGGGAAACTTTAAGGATCATGGATCTCTTCTGACTAAATTGTTCATCTGTATGGTCAGTAATTGTAAAACAATTAAAATGAGAATGTCTTTTGATGCAGTGATACCTGAAGGGACAGGAAAATCAAAGGCAATGCAAAAGCAAGGTGTTTCTCATGTCTCGTATTCACGTGATATAGGCTGCCTACCCTTGGGAGCAGCTTATAAAATAAGAGCTGTATTATTACTTAGCCCATTTGGGACAGATAAGAACTAATCTCCCCTGAACCTCCCTGCCAGGCCTGATCCTTAGAGCCTGGCAGGCCCATGCATTTGTTTACATTCTAGTTCAGAAAAGGATTTAAGACCCTGTTTATCTTTAAGGCTCCTAGTAGATGCACGAACTTTCAGGTATTTTTCATTGAAGAACGAGCCCTTCAGTGAATCAAAGCCTTGTTACATCCCTGTAGCAGATGGGAGAGGTGAAAGCCTGGCCCCACCTGCCCAGCTTGCTAATGGAGCATCTGAGCCAGAATACAGATGTTGCCACACTTACCTCTATTTCACAGAGGAAACCAGGAGAAGGAGGTTTGAGATTTAGAGCATATCTATACTCACAAGACTATGCAAATTACTTATTACTCTGGCTTCGAGCCTGTGCTTGGAGGTACAATATAGGCTAATTAAAGACACAAGAGAGTATGGGGAAGATGCGCAGATTGGAGGAAGCTGTAGTGGTGTGGCAAAGAGTGAGGAAAGAAGTCCCAAGCTGATTCCTGGAGAGAAAATTGACACCACAAACCAGGTTTGCCTTTTTTTTTTCAGAGAGGAAAAGCACAGCATCAAAGCACTGAGCAGAGCTGGTGCAAAAGCAGAACGGTCACTGCTGATGCTGGTTATCTCCACAACTTCAGCAACATGGGAAAACTGGGACAAATTTCTGTGTGTGCTTTCCCAAAGATCATGTCTCCCTATTCAGCCGTGCACAGCCTGTTAGCGAGTCCTACAGGGCAAAGAGTCTCATTCTCCACAAATGGTGTAGCAGGTTTTCCAGTCTTTTGACATATTGAAATCATGAAGGCATGGGATGTGTTTCTGGAAGATAGGCTTCAGTCGCACACCTTCTCTTTCTAGGGTCAGAACAGGGACAATCACTGGAAATTCAGCAATGTATAGTGAGGAAGGAGTCAGGCCGAATGACCCAATAACTTGTCCATGTCTCAAATACATTAGTGGTCTTTGTATGCCAGGACCGTCATGACTCTTTTATCCACATGTTAGAGGCACAGCAAAGAAATTGGTATGAAATTGTCATTCCTGCTACTTCTACAAGCACTAAATCTTGCTTTGTTTTTCCTATTTTCTTTTCTTCATTTTTTTTAATAGCCATCCAGGCTTCTTTACTGAAGCCATAAAAAATACAAGTTATGAAAAGCAAGAGAAAAAGGCTATTTCTAGCAGAGGAACGTGTCTCTGTATGTGTTTGTGGACTGAGCAGCACAAGAGGGGACCTGATCGTCAATATGTTTGTAGGATGCATCACACAATAGAGACCTGAACTGAGCCCTCTAGGCACAACTGTAATGTAAATATTAATTAACATTAATAGTCTGTGGCCTTGCCTGTCAGCTGGAAGCCAGCAAGACTGTGCATGGCCAAGTAGTATTCATTTGTTGTTGGAGCCCTGAAAGCAGAGAGTCTGGCGGTATGATGAGCACAGCGGCTTTGCTCCCACGTGCCCACCCCGCTCTGCTTCTGGATCATTCACAGGGAGGGAAATCACAACTGGCATGAGATGCTGGGGCTGTTTCAAAGAGCACGGAGGACACAGGTGGGAGATAGGCTCACTGCTGAGCTCTGCACCCTACTGTGGGCTCCTCATGTTGCGATCTCTAGGTATGATGCCATCTATTTGACATGCTGGGAACACTGTTTGCAAATGGTGGGTCACACTACTAAAAGTCTCTCTCATTCTCCTGGGCAGGTCTCTGCTAGCTGCACCTCATTCTGCTTGCAGCCAGGCACACAGCAATCATTTTGGGGGCTCCAGCTGGAACATCTGAGGTTCCCACTTTCTCCCATACTGTGGGCCCAGTTCTCAGCAACTGCATTTCCCCCACTTTTCCTCTCTCCTTCTCGCTGCAAGCACCTCCAATTAATTGCAGCTCATCCAATTAAAGGGCTCCTGCATGTTAATAATTCATGGCTGCTCGTCAGAGCTGTTGGCTGGCAGGCTAGGCAGCACTAGGGTTGGGGCTTCGGTGAACGGAGAGAAGTGAAATGCAATAAAGAAAGGAAGAAATCAATAGTGTAGCACAGGCTGTACACATCCAGGAGACTCTTTATTATATCCGAAAATTGCTTTCTGTGATTGCTACCATCATTACTTCTGTATTTATTTTTTAACGACTCGTCCATCATGAAGCCCGTATACATAACAAAAAAGGCCAATTGCACTAAAACAGTTAAATTCATTTAATACCTGGCACTGGGTGAATGCAGTAATGAGTTCATTTTGCCTCTACTCCCTCTTACGGTGAAACTTTCCTCATCCAGAAGCCAGTTTCCTTGCTATCGCTGTAAGTTAGAATAGATCTACTGCTTTTCCCTCTGGAAATGGACCCATCAATGATATTCATGGGAATAACTTGCAGCTTAGCAGCTCTGACATTAGTATATAAAGGCAGTTCCCAGGACATGAGAATACCAGCAGAGTATTCAGAGGAAGCTTGAGTGTGGTGCTATTGCAGAACCAACAATTTATCAGGGCAAGGAAGGAAGGAAACGGGACTGGAAACCTCTCCCGAGGTTTGAGATGAGTTGGCATTAGGGAAAAGGTTGACAAGATAGTCTGGGACACGGGCCATGGAAGCTGTGCACATTAGAGGGGATATAGTCTTCTACAGGGCAGATCTGAAATGTGAGGAAAGTGAATTGCAGATTTTGGTATGTGAGCATAGTCATAGGGAGTAAATCCAGACTGGTAAATGGCCAACCTCTTTGTTGTCTCAGAACAAGGTACACAAAGACTGAAGGGTTAGAAGACAAAGTCAAAGGTAGTAAAAGTAGAAATAAGATCCACTTTTTTTGCTAGTGATGACTGAAAGAAAATACTCAATGAGGATTTCAACAAGGGTATGCGTAGGTGGAAATCACAGCAAGACTCAAAGCCTCATAAAAGGTATGCCTCAAACACTGGGTAATGGTTTACTGCCAATAAATAACCCAGTAAAATGGTGTGGACTATATTGAGCAGGAAGTCAGCCTAAATCAAATAGCTGTGTCCTCAGAAGTCTTCTGTCTCTGGAATGGTCTCTCTTTAATAGGGGTCATACCCTCCTTTTATAAGCTTGGGGACTATGAACAGGAGGTCAGATGTACTGGAAGCTGGGGAACTCCTTGTAGCCTTGCACGTTGGGGACATTTTGCTTTAAACCACATTTGATGGAAACCATAAAAAAGCCCACTGCTAATGTGCGGTACAATTGGTAGTATATGGGGGTTGTAAGCTTATTTTGAAAGAAAACATGACTTTGTGCAGCATCTACTTCAATAAGACTTCAGACTTGGCCTTTCCACCACATTGCAAGTGCATGATATTGATGAAACACTGTTCCTGCATGGGAGTGTGATGTGACTGAATCACAGATTTTAAAATATGCAAGAACTTGGAGAGAATAGTTAGTCTCTTTTTAATGCAAGTGATTTTAGTACTGATTTGAGAACCCTGAGGAGAACGTGGAGTTCACTCTTCATGGCCCATTCAGTCTTTGGTCTCTCAGCTGTAATTTCCAATTAGTGCTAATTTGATTGTGATTTCAGTGGTGTGGATCATGATGACCTTTTATACCCAGCTGATCTGGCACTGCAATTTGGTGGATCTTTCCCAATGGACAGTAGATAATTTGAGACTCTGCCACCACCACGTTACCCTTACTTAAATGTTTTGCTCAGACCCAGCTCTTGGTTAGCCTGGTTCTGAAGGTGTTCATGCTAACATCTGTTCCCTTGTCGTTTCTGTTTCCAGACCCCAAAGCCACATCCTAATTCCTGGCTTCATATACTAAATATGTACTGTACATGTCAAAGACGACCAAAATAATGCAAAAAAACCCGTATAAATCAGCACAAAAGAAAGCAAGAAAGGCCAAACTGCTTGAAACAATAAGGGACACTTAGTGGAGAGCTGTGATTTAGGAGCGGCATGGCACAGCTCGGGTGGCTGAGGAGGTACCCTCTGGTCCAGCTCATTGCATGAATGGCTCATTTATCAGCTGCTGAACATGCTCAAGGGAAACGGCAATCACTGGTGGTTTATTTTAAGATCTCAGGAGGCTTCTCAGTGATCGTGTAAGCATCTCACCATCCGTGCACGAGAGGGCAAGGCGGATCGATGAGTCTTCAGCTATGACACCCCAGCCTCCTGGCACCGCCGTTGCGGTAACTGCCCTTCCTTGCATGGGAACCAACTCCTCTGCTCAGGGATGGCCGAGATGAGAACATAGGCAGTCCGGCACGTGGCATGCACACCACGATACAGCCAACTCTCCTAAGCCACAGCTGTATTTCCACACCCTTTTCTTCTTTAAAAAGAGAAGGGGAACCATGGACATTTTTTTCAGGTTTTTGCAATATCTCCGTTTGTCCACTGTGTACGCACAGATCAATTCCGGAGAATGAAACCAGCGTGAACTTGTACCATTGCTGCGCTTTTAAACAACAAGAACAAAATAAACAAAAAATCTTAGCAGAAAACCAAACTTCTGGTTTTTTTTTATTTATTATTATTTTTATTGACACTTTTATGAGGGAAGAATTGATCACGTCTCAACTCTAGAGTTGAGTTCTTTGAAAAACCTAGCTTTTAGCTTGCAGTGAGAAGGTGGAGAGATGGGCACAGATGATGCCCCACTTCCAAACACCTCTCTGGAAGCTCCAGTCCAAATCCAGTTCTCTTCCAGCATCACTTTGTACAATACAGTTTTCCACTTGATTCTCTCTGCTGTTTGCTCTATGTGTCTGTTAATACATAAGCCTGTTCTCTTTTATCTTGCTTGTATTTTTGGCTTTTTTTTTTCCTTTCCCTGCTTAATACTAAACTGCAGCATGCGCATTGTGCTTTCAGCTGCCTGTGATCTGTCAGCAGGCCCAGGAGCTTAGCCTTAACGATCTATGTAAATATTGTCTCAAAATTACAAATATTCAGAATGGCAGTAATATACGGGGATTTTGTTAAAGCATCTTGTTTTATGGGCTTAACTACAGGCTGGGAAGCATGGAGATGTTGACGTGTTATTTGTACAAGGGACACACATTCACGTGTACACAAAAGCCCAACATTGTACAAATAGCAGTTCAGGCCATAAATATCACGGTAAAATTGCTCCCAGATCAAAACAACCCCCAAAAGAGACATGATCGAAATGAAGTCAGACTGCATTACTTTTGGGGCACACACCCTTCTTTTTTTTTTTTTGCCTTTATAAGTGGGTGGAAAAGAAATCTCTGGTGCCGAGAAGCCTATTCTGGATCAACACATTTAGAAACAAAATGTACCTTTGTATCTAAAAATCTGAGTGTCATGAATATTTAAAGTGAGGAGGAAAGAATGATTTTGTCAGTGTGTAAAGCAGTCCCAGAGAGGCTCGAATTCTGCCTGGTTTCTATTAGCTTTCCTTCTCTGTAAACAGACTGAGTCATTTACTGCAGGAGAGGTGTGTGAGCACAGGGAGGGAAAGACACATGGGTAAAAATAAAAAAAACCCCACCGCCATGCAAATGGGTGGAAATGGATTTGCTGTGCAAAGCGCTGCCTCCGTCCTCATTTCATGGTGTGTTGCTGGGTCTGTACAGCCAAGTTTAGCTGCAGTTTTCAGCCCAACAATGTAATGAATTTGAAAGGTCTCCTGCGCTGCTAAAAAAAATATGAAAGGTACCTGTACATCCTGACTAACCTCCCATAGAGCAAAACAGAGGCCCAGAGCCACCCGAGGGGAAATCTTACATTGGTGAAAATGTGAATCAAAAAGCTTTCCTATCAGCTCATCCCCAGTTGGTTGAAACCGAACCTGTTCCCTGTCGAAAGACACTGTGGTTATTGGGGTGTGGTGGGTTCCCCGTGGACCTCGTGAGCTACACGCACACCATGAAGCCTCCAAGCTACAAATTTCTCTAGAGGCAGGAGCTGACTGATCCAGCACAGCAGGGACAGTCCAGAGGATCCAGTTCTGTGATCCTGGCACAGGGGAACCTCTGGACTCAGGCAATCATATCAGCACCTATTCAAGTCAAAGGTGGCAAGCCTTTAAGTTAAGCATATCTCAAGACTTCATCTGTGTACCAGGGCACCAGCAAGTTCAGCTTGTTATTCTCCATTGTGTTTTCCTCTGTATTTGCTGAGATAACTCTACATTTTGTATTCTTTATTCCAGTCTTTGGACTGCAGCAGGGCTGGGAAGGTGCAAAATTAAACCTGCCTGTGCCTCCTGAGCTGGGAGTGGGATAACTTCTGGGACACACAGAAAGGGAGACTAACGTGGGGAGAGGAGGGGTGCAGGCTTCCCTTCCCCACTCTGCACGAGCACGTCCCCGTGGTGGGCAGGGGAGAGCATGGGTTTGGTAGAGAGTGTGTTTAATAGCATTTTGCCCCTTCCATCTTTCCATTACTCCAGTTTTCATATGAGAAGGGGCATAGTGCTCATATAGTCCACCTGGACCAGTCCTGCTGTTTCACAAATGGAGCTAGTTTGGCATCAGCAAGCAGCTGAGATTTTTACCTTTTCCTTCCTAAGTTGCTTTTTTCCCTCCTGCCTTTACCATGCAGGTGCTTGGTGCAACCATGAGTCAGAGCCTTTGCGATGGGCTGCTTGTACCAGGCTGCCATCCAGAGGGGAAAGATACAGTGCTGGGAGTACCAGGCACTGACTGGATGGGGAAGACATACAAAAGGGATAGCTCTGGTCAGGAAATCAGAGCAGGACTCTACATCTAGGGCAAGGACGGGTTTTGAAAGGGGTCAGACGTTTAAAGTCGTTTTCAAGATCCTGATGTCTTGAACCAAACCCTTGCTTCAGAATCCTTTCTGATGCAATTCCAGATCATGAGCAGCAGCAAAATTTGCAAATGAAAAGAAATAATAATAATTTCTGTACATGACACTTGTCACTGGAAGATTTCAAGCACCTCACCCTCTGAATCTTTACAGCTCTGCTCTCCCTGCTTCTGGGCTAATGACTCAGCCTCTGGCCACAAACTTGAGCCTTTCCATCTGTAGGACTCCAGATCTAACCCCAAACTGTGTCACTCGAGCCTTTCTGGGGCAGAGATGGCTAAAAGTGCAAACAGGACATAAAGCAGCTGGCACCTGTTGTTTGAGGCAAGGCCTGTCTGGTGTCTGCAGGCACACTTGGTCCCCAGACTCTCAATTGCCATCAGTAATGAATTCACTCCGACAGGACAAGCACACCTATAGAATCAATACCTATTCACTTTCTCCACCCATGGGTTGTGTGTACACATGCGTATATAGAGCTAGGCACATCTGTGCCCACATTCAGGACCTTTCCAGTGACTACATATAAATATATGCCGGTGTACCTATGATATACAAATACAGAGACAGTGTGCTGCTCTCTGTATGAATTTTTGCTAGGTCTGCCTTTTGCAGTGTGATCAATAACAGTTCTGGTGCAGAAGGTGAGCAAAGTGCCTTGTTAAACTAATAATTGCACAGGAACCAAATCCTTTCTAATAAAATCTTTTAAAACCTTTATAAAATTTCCACTCTAAGGCCAGTTTTCCTGGGAGACCTATAATTATTGAGAGTGGAAAGAACAGAGCATAACTAGCCTCCCTTACCAGCCGCCCAATAGACACTAAAACGGGGCTGCACCGAGAAGGTGGCCCCTGCGGAGCCTCTTGATTGAGACACAAACCTGTAGGCTTGTGCTGTCCGTCTCCCAGCGGGGTTTATAATTAAAGCTGTATTGCTGTTTATATTCCAGCAGTACCTGTAAGACCCACTGCACAAGGTGCTGTGCAAACAGAGAGACAGCAGGCTTGGTGCAAAGGATTTACAACTGTAATAGATGCAGTGTGCTGGGGGCGGGGGGGGTGGCTGTGGGGAGGGGTAGGGAGGAAGAAGGACAGCAAGTCTTTCAAGGTTGTGTGTTAACAGAAAACAGAAGTCAGGGGCCTGATTGCCAAGCAGCTGCCACTCTGCCAGGCCATACTGCTTCTCAAATTTAGTCTCCAAGAAACCCACGTGGGGCTTGACCCAGGCACATCCATGTTATATTTGTGCGTGTGATCACACTACAGGGCAGAAATTATGCTTTTTAGCTGCAGATGAGGTGTTTGGTATCTTATCAGGTCCCATCTGACCATGGGAATCCCCTGAGCGATGCTTATTTAGAATGGACTCTGCTACTGAAAACCCCAGTGCCCCAAGTGCAGCTGGGAGGCGGGTGTCCCTGCGGTGTGCTGGGGCTGGGGAAGGGCAGCTGCTCTGCACCGTGGCTGCGTATCATGGAGGGCTTGCTCCTGGCTAGCAGGTCAAAGGCAAATGTGGGAGTCACAGAGTGGCTAGGGTTGTAAGGGACCTCTGGAGACCATCTAGTCCAAGCCCCTGCCAAAGCAGGCTCCCCTAGAGCATGTTGCACAGGGTCTGCGTCTGTGGCTGTTGCACACGAAGGACAGCGCTAGAGGATGCTGACGCAGTGGAGAAGAGGAACCCAGCAGGCTGAGGGTAACAGATGGGCATCTTGTACAGCAAATCCCACCGCAGTGGGTGCAGTGAGGATCGCTCCCAGCCAGAGCAGCCAGGACAGCGTGCCAGTGCCTTGTTCACTGGGGACTCCTGCCTGCACTCCGTGGGAAAAGGCTGATCGCCTTGTAAATGAGGTGCTGTCTTCTCTGGAGAGGCCATTGTTTCTGTGAGGCTTTTCATTAGTTTCAGTGCCATCCATCCTAGGCGTATTGGTAATTTGGGGAAGAAAGGCAGGAAACAAGAGAGTTAGTAAGTCGTGGGCTGTGTTTGGTTAAACAGTGTCTTCAGGCTTCAAAACTAATGCATATGGAAGGGGGTGTTATGTAGGGACACTCAGCTTCCTTCCTCCGAGTTAATTAACCTCCTTCACCTCCATGCTGTTATAGACACAAGCAGTTCTACTGCGTATGTCAAGGGCATAATTAGTACAGACTGAGCAAACCACACACACAGAGTGGAAGCGTGCCTGCAAGATGGACAAAAGTGAAAGCCAGGCATCAGCAGGGACGGTGAGCCACGGCACAGCTGACCAGGTACGGCAGGAGCAAATCTGAGCTGCTGGAGGGAGAGATAAGGGCATGGATTGGAGGCTGCATCCACCAAAGGAGAGCAGATTCAGTCTCTGGGGAGATGGCAAGGGGTAGGAGCAGCTTGGCATTGGAGGAAAGTCTTCCTTGGTTCCTATTCATTGTGTCCAGTGGACTCAGACCTCCAGCATTTCCAGCTTTTTGGTGCTCAGAGGACACAACTTTCCCCCCCTCACTCAGTTAGCATGATGACAGCTCCTCAGGTGACCCTTCTCCATCCTACAGGAGAAGGTCTGCACCCTCCCTGCCACCTCTGCAGCTCTGCCCAGCCCTGACCTCCCAACATCTCTGCAGACAGCAGTCCAGACCCTGTCACCTCCCAGTAACCCAGGTTCCCTATGCCCATCTCTCAGAATGATGACATCTCTGCTGTCGTGAAACCGAACCTCCTTGGCAGGGAAGACTGAGGTGGAGTCCAGCAGTGTTTCACTGGTAGAGGGAACCGGCATTGCCTGAGGGCAGGTCTGCAAGGATCCCTGTGAAGGTGTCCACCATTGTTTACACAGCTCATATCATGGGACCGTTGTCCCTCACTCCTCAGTCTCAATGGATCCTTCCATGCCTGTTGATCAACTCCATCCATGCTGGTTCCTCTTCTTCATTCCACTTCATCTATTAGGTTCTCCCATTACATCTCACCTGTCATATAGATTGCAAGCAGCCTGGGGCAGCCCAGTGCAGATCCCCAGTGCTACTGTCATGCAGATCTCTGTGAACAGAGGGTGTGAGAGGAGTGAAACAGAGAAGGCTAATGATTCCCTGTAAGGCCTCACCTCTTCTGCAGCTCACAGCTTCGGACATTGCCTCCTCCCTTCTCCCCAGAATCACAAAACACACATGCAAAATATTCCCAATTTTTAAATGCTGCTGTTTTAGAGAAACAGAATGCTTGTTCCAGCTGCAGGCACTAAATCATCCCTCTCCCCTGGACGTGTGCTGAGGAAGTAAGGCCAGTGATGAATGGGGCTGTCCGTATTTACATTGGGAGCAGAACAGCTGTGTGGATCTCACTGTGCAATGAGTACTCTCTGCAAACTCGGCATCCCCCTTGCTTCCTCCCGCACCGCTTGGTGACAGTGACTGATTGTCCACTTTTGCAGAGTACTGCCCAGCAGCACGCGTGACTCCCAGCACCTCTTGAAAGTGAGGGGGGGGGTACCTAACCCTCAAGTCATGAGAGTTGCTGTATTTCTTTGGTGAATCTTATTCCCTGCGATGACTTTGCAAACAAGCAGGCCACAGAAATAAAAGAGAAGTGCTGGTGAATTGGAAGCACGAGGGAGAGGAGAACGGGTAGCCTGGCTGTTTCTTGCAAGGAACTACATCCAAGATGTTGAGCAGCTGTAGCACTTTTCATCCCTCACAAATGCCCAAGGTAAATTTTGATGCCAGTATGCTCTGTGTAATCAGACTGCAGGTCTCTGCATAGAGCTCTCAGACTGTGGGGTTTAAGAAGAGCTTAAAATATTGGCAAGACTTAAGTAATGTATGGACAACCAATACAGGCTTCCTACCCTTTTCCCCACTGTTTCATCCCCACCTTGATCTACACTGTTGGCTGCTACCTTTGTTTAGTGGCCCAAGGTAGAAGGAAATATTTTGTTCTTCCCCCAGATCTCTATGCAATCCTGCCCCTGAACTTTGCTTCTTCCAAGGAGATTCCCATACTTACAGATCTGCACTTTTTCCTCATAACCTGTATCCCTGTAACCCAGCAGGAAAGTTTCCAGAGATGGCCATAATCTGTCAGGCGCTTCATTGCAATTAACACATCTCAGCAGAATGCTTCACTTTCACTAAATCTGCATATTCTGAGAGGAAAAATATGACTCCCAAATCAGTCATTTCTGATTGGCTCTCCATTATACTCCTTAGCTCATGGAGATGTGCTGGTTACAAGCAATAGTATTATGGAGAAGGGAATAAGCTGTATGGCTGTCTACATCCCACACACCTGGAGATGAAATAAGAGGCTAAAGAAGGAAAGATGCTTAGATATGACTCTGATACCTTCATCCAGCACTTCACATGAAAAAAGACTTAAATTATAGCAGTAGGATGGGTGGCTCCACCGCACAGAGAAGAGGGGTCCTGACAACGTGTCTGAAGAAAGGCACTTGGCACTGTGGTTTGGAGAGATAACACTGTATGAGGCTGTCACCTGCTCTAAGTAGATCCAGGCGAAGAGGAGAAAAGAAATAATTACTGGCTCCATTTGTATAGCCTGCTTCTGTAGCAGACCAGAGGAAGGGTCACCTTGAGACCCCAAACTTGGCATAGGTTACCTTGAGGTAGGATTTAGCCCATAGCTACCATCGTCAGTCTGATCCAGCCGGACACAAGATGGAGATGGACTAAGATTCAGGGCTCTGCAGTCTGAAACACATCTCCCCCCCGCACCATCACGGGCTGGGTTAATCACTGAAGGGGGGAAAGAAAGAACTACAAATGGAAAATGGCATTTTCAATCTGCTGGAGTGTCTGGGGAGGGGGAACAAAGCTAGACTCCGGGAAGGGCAATGAGAAGAATGGCAGGGAGCTGGGAGCGGCTCCTTGCCTTATTCCTATGCTGCTCCGCTCCACACTCAGATAAAGTGGTCCCTTCTCTCCAGCCTTCTCCTTTCTAGTCACACACTCAGTTGGTTAATTCTCTCCTCGTCGAGATCAGAGATTAGATAGAGCCTGGATTTATAGCTAGTGAAAATAAAAAGAGCTGCTCCTATCAAGGATTCAAATGATTAAATATCCCACCATAGAAATACTTTTAACTTCACTTACAGTACAATTTCACTTACACGCTGATGCAGTTGACAGCGCTAACAAAAGCTGCTTGAGTAATACGGGGCCTGGAGAGAGAGAGAGAAAGAAGCTGGAGGAGAGAATGAGAGCAAGGGATAGGGACAGAAATGGAGAGAGAAAGAGAGAAATGGGATTAGATAGTGTGATGCAAAGAGAGGAAGGGGAGGGCAGGGAAAGGGAAGGAAAGAAGGAGGTTGGCTCTCTCTGGCTGCAGCATTAAAAGTACAAGAGCTAAACCAATTAAACAATGAAAGGAAAGCAAAGGATTAAATGAAGGGCTATGTAAAACAGCTCCTCTAATCCAGCTCATTTACCGCTCTTTATTCTCCATTTCCCTCTCATGGTGATCCTCAGATTCAACAACGCCAGACCCGTAGTGCCTCGCGCCTCGCACATGCAGGGTCCTGCTGGCACCGTGGCGTGCCCCATTCGCTCCTCTTCCACCCCTGCCCCTGCCCGGTGCTGGCCGAGGTGGGGACAGCAGCGGTGAGGGATCAAAGCACTGGCCTGGGGATGCTCCTGGGCAGGCGAACGAGTTTGTACCGAGCTTTGGTCGCACCAGGGTTAGACTGCTCCTGCTCTCTGGCCAAACTCACCCAAGGACAACCGCAGCAATGCACCGAGGGCTTTTCTGTGAAATGGACCTGCCCTTCTCTACATCATCACCAGCAGGTCAGAGGAGACACTGTTCCTCTCCAGGTGCTGCTGGAGAGCCCCGTTTTGGACAAAGCCTCTAGGCTGCTGTGGTGATCCGAAGGACAAAGAGGAATTTTTCAGGGCAGTTTCTGCTCCTGCCTTCTCTGTGGCTCCTTTTTTCCCTCATTACCTTCTTCTTCACAGATTTACAGACACAGGAGCTGTGAGGTCTGGAGTGGACACATATGCAGCGTGCACAGGAGGGCTGCACCTCTCACTCAGTGCCCATCGTACCAGGGACTGCAGAGAGCAGCGTGGGAAAGAGCATTTCCCTGCCGTGTGCCCCACCTCCTCCATGATCTGCCAATGCTGGGGTCCACCAGAGCTTCCCAAGCCTGCCGTGTGGGTTGGGGGGTCCTGCAGAAACTGTGGCAGTCATGGGGATCATGGCAGGTAACTAGAAGGAAACTAACAGGAGATTGATGGGGACCAACATCACCTACCGACCTTCTCCTGTCCCTCTCTTTCTCCATTTGCCTGATGTCCAAAAATCATTGTTTCTTTTCTGGTTACTCCTTACAGTTTGGATCTCAGCCTCGGGCAGAGCAGAGGGATGGCAGAGCAAGTCATCTGGGGAAGGGCTTGAGCACTGGGGGAAAGCGGGGTTTCCTGGAGGAGGTTGTCTGTGCCTGGTCACTGTCTGCAGGGATGTTGTGCTATTCGGAAATGACTTTTTTTCCCCTTCAGCACTCCAGAGCTACAGATCATTTGAATTCACCCTATCCTTTCCTTTCAGGAGACAGAAAGGCCCCAGCCGTACTTGAAATGAGACAGATGCTTATGGAATTGTGGTTTTAAAAGCATTTTTCAGTTGAGTTCTTCCCTTTTCAACACAGAGCAGTCCAATGTGAGTTGACTAATAAATGCATTATCTTTTTTTTTCCTTTCCTAGGAGGGTTTGATATGGCAGCTCCATAGATCAGCCTGGTCTCCAGGGATATTTCTGCCCTAAACAAAATGGAAATTGTCTGCCCCCTCACAAGCCCTCAGTGACTCATACAATAAAGAGAACCCATAAATATTTGGGTAATTACAGTCCGTTCACCTAAATTCCATAAGAGGCAGAGCACTTTCTCACTTCATGTCCTTAAATAGCTGCCGCGTGCTGCTGTTTGCTGCTTGTGCGTTGCCATAAGCACCCAGTTCCCCCTTAATGGTCAGCTTCCAGCTATAGCTGCTGCATTCAACTCTTTCTGAGTAGTTAGCAACGGTTGGGAATGTTTCACAACAAAAGCATGAAAAGTTTGCAATGAATGGTAAGTTAGATACTGTATTGCTTTATACACGGTGCACATAGAGCCTGTGCCTTTTGCCTAATGCCCTGTGGTGGGTCACCGCGACCACACCGCAGCCACCTCCTTGACGTGGAGACCACGCAACCCCTGCACCTGGAGCAAGCATTTGGTGAAATCTGCTGTAGCCAGACTCTCCAGCGCAGTGACAGTCCTGAGGTGAACGCATTTTATAATGTTATTATTACTGTGGTGTTAGTATTTTACTGTTTGTTGTCACCACCCTATGAGGCAGATCCAGCTATACGTATATCTGACCCGGGTGGTCTACGGTCCTTTGTATGTTCCCTGGAATGGTTACACCAGGCTCATGTAGCAGCTATTTGGTGCTGCGTAAAATTACTGGAAAGACCAAAGTGGAGAATATATATTTTAAAAAGAGGGATTCAATGAAGGTTTGGGCTGTGTTATTTCCTCCCCTCCCTCCCTGCCTCATCAGCTCAGGGTGAATTACAGGGTGTGCAAGAACATTTTCAAAAAACCCTCCTGGAAATTAGCATGTCTGGAGCAGCATGTCTGCACGCCCCAGCAGTCTGCCTTTCCTCCGTGGCTCATCTCTGCTCTTTGACGGCCTCTTGCAGCGCAGCTGATGGCCACAGTGACAGGAGGGCCACAGGTTGCCTTTTGCCCAACCCAAGGCAGTCAAGTAGACATGGAGTGGATTTGCATAAAGTGCCTTTCTTTCCTAACTTTCCAACAATCACCTCCACTGTGAGAAAACTGAGCATCTTTGGCTTGCTCGGACCACAGGCACCCGGCAAGCAGAGAAGTCACACTACTCCTGCCAGAGGGAGGGATGGACAGGTCTACAGAAATACGTTTGGTCTGGTCTACAGAGGGGAGCTCTCCAAGGAGCTTTGACTGGCAACCCCAGCGTGGGAATGAAAAGCTGTTAAGCTAGAGGAACCCACCAAGGACAGCCTCCTGCCTCCAGAGGTAACCAGGCCCAGCTGCCTCCAGAGAAGGCTTGAGCAACCCCAGAGCCTGGTACTGGACCTTGTCAGTCACAAAACTTTTTATTACAACCTACTGCGTTATCAAATGCTTCATTTTATCCATTTTTCATTCCCCGCTCCCTTTTCCTCCTGCTACTTAAAATTTGTTTCTTTCCTTGCTATGGGTGACGGTGCTTCTAATCAGCACTTTCCTTGTCTAATTGCCTCATTGCGAGCTTCTCCCTGAACCTGTCAGACACGAACTCACACTTCTTGCCTTACTTGTCACAAGAAAAATTGTTCTTTTAAATGTGTCTAGGAGAGGCACAAGGACATTGAATACTCCAGGGAGAGAGAAGGATGGAGGAGTGACTGACTGCAGTTACTCATTACATGGTATTTCTAAGAGCCTCCCCCAGCTTACCTGGAGATACACAAACAGAGAAAAAAGAAAATTCTCTGTCTCAGAGACATCACAGTCCAAAATACGTTGACACTGAAAAGTCCCTGCGGAAGTTGTACCTGCTGTGGTTATAGCAGAGGATGAGTGGATTACTCGGTGAAACAAACCATCCATGGCAGGAGGGATTAGTTTGCATGTTAGAGGAAGATTTGGGGACTTTAAATACTAATACCCCATTAATGATTAATGTGTTTATCGCATAGGAACCTGCTTGCTGACCTATTCACTCCCTGTCTCAATCACATCAGATGTGCTAGTAGAGAAAACAGTTTGTATGTTTGTGCTGTGGCAGTGTTGCATTCACGTAAGAAATTCCTGTCCTGTTTGTAACTGAGCAGAGCTCTGAGTTTTACCTCCCACATTCAAGTCCTCTGTTATCCACCTAAATTAGATTATTTGTGAAGCACATTAATGTTCACCCCTGGTGATAGCAGACGAGTCTTTCAGGCCAAGGTATTTGTGGTTGTCATCTTATCTCCTGATATGAAGATAACAGTGTTCTTCCAGCCACTGACACATTAGCTTTAGTGCTGGTAGATTTGCCTATCAAAGGCTGGCAGAAAGATAGAGCAGGGCTAGATGTTTGTGTAGCTCAGCTTAGCTATTCCTTGGTAAGATAAATGATGACCTTGGTCTTACCTCCACCTGCTTTGTCTCAGACTCTGCAGGTGACAAGGCTGATGTCACATCCTCAGGTCTTGCCTGAAGTCATTTGGAGGGCTCTGACTTCATGGCAGTTGTACTGGTGACATATTGGACTTGTCCTTTACACTTCAGCCCACAAGAGCAGATTCTCTCTGTGGCACAGGACAAGCCACTTCACGCCAGGGTCCCTCTTACCTCCTCAAGTATTAGTCGGGGAGTGAAGTTTTATTCACAGTAAATAATATCTTTGTTCTTCTGTGCCTTGCCTACAAGTGAAGAGATCGCAACTGTTTTGCCTTTGTGTTTTGGAGGGTTTTTTGGGGATGGGGTTCAGAGAGGACCCCATGGCAGTGGCATTTGCAGAGTCTGCTCTACAGACCATTGGCAGGAGAAAGTGTCCAGGAGCTGGCAATGGCTTACGTCTGGCATTGCCCTGTCCTTGCTGCCTCTCACGGGGCAGCTTTCAAGAAGTTTCCCCAAGTCCTCCCTCTAGACCATTGCTTATGATCGGTTGCAGAGTTGGGAGTGCTGACTTCTGCAGGTGAGCTGGTTGCAGAGCAGGTATGACCCCTGGTGAGGCGAAAGCACAGAGATACTAGCAAGGCACAATTAGAGGGTGGAGTGGAGAGCGGGCGAGATTGACTGTGGACCACTGCTAAGTATTTTACCTGTCAAAAAATGACTTTAACCTGCACATTTAGGCTAGAAAAATATTTCCTCAATCAAGGAAAGATCTACTATTCACAAGGACAAAGCTAAGGCAGCATCTTCTTCATGTCGCAGAAAATTAATTTAAAATAAAAAATGTGGCGAATTCAATAGCAGGAGAGGAGGAGAGAAAGAGAGAGAGAAAACCGTGCCTGTGCATGGTCTTTAGTTCCTGCCCCTCATGCCTCTGCACTGCAATGGGGATATGGTATAGCTCTTTTTTCTAGGAGCAAAATGTATGTATCTGTGCCTTAAAGCCCAGTTAAAAGCTCCCAAGGTTGATGGCAGTCTCAAGAGAGAGTTTACTTTTAAACCACCTTCCGTACTGATTCACTGCTCCCTTCCCAGGGCGGTACCCAACAGTCTCCATCCCCTCAGCCCCGCGCACCCCGTGAGAGCCCAACCACCCCCGCGGGGGCTGCGCTCAACCATCTGCCCTCCAGGTCGCCTCCAGGGCTGAGACCTCTGCCGAGCTCCTGCACAGTTCCCCCAGATTTATGCTAAGTAAAACAGAACTGATTTTGGCCCTTTTTCTTATTAGACCAATAATTCTTCTCCTACACTTTTCAAATCCTCTGCTGTCTGAATGTGGGATACAAATGACTCAACCTATGCATTTCGTGTCATTTGTGAATCATTAGGCCTCGCTTAAGCGGGTTTGCATCACTCCACGCTCATCTTTATAATCCTAGCCTAATTCTGGGCTTTGGCCAAATAGCATTCAGGCTTCACTTCTTTTCCTTTGCCTTCAGTTCTTTATGTGTTATTGAGTTATTCAGGCACTTTCCACTGGGATGAATTGGAAATACACAATGGAAAATGCAGTTTCTCAAAGGAAAAATTTACATTTGCTGAAGTTTGTTTGTTTATTTTAAAAATCAACATGCAATATATACTTTTGGCCAGAATAAGACTGATTAAAAATAGAAACATGGCTCAAATATTTCAGTTTTCTAAATGTTTTGCTTGAAAACAATGCAACAAAATACTAAATGCCTTTTACTTATGACACACTAAATGCTGCCTCATAAAAATTGTAAGTTGGACACCTATTCTCCTTTAAAAGCTGGGTTCTCTGGAGAAGAATTCCTCTTATACTTTTGATTCATGGTGTATCAGGCTCATTACAGGACTCCAGGATATTTTTGAAAATGCTGTTTGGATTTCTGTTATCCCTATTTTTGCAGCAAGCTGGCACTACTATAACTCCAGCAAGCAAGCCATCACTAAAGACAAATAGGTGTTTAATACTTAACCTATCTGCAAAATTTCAGGGAAATCCAGTAAATCAAATCAAAATATTTTGATTCATTGGGCGTATTTTTGTTTTTCAAAATTGGAACTAATTGCAATGGAAATATCCAAAATAAAATGTTCTTTCACTTTTGAGCTTTTTTTTTTTTAGGTTTGCTTGTCCATAATAGATGTGTAATTAAAGTTTTCATTGCAAGCTAGGGTGAAAACCTGGGGTAGAGATTCTAAATTTAACTCTGTGATACCTTTTATGATGACAAGAAATGAAGAGCCAGCAAAAACAGGAATTAGAGTGAGACTCTTCCCATGCATTGATCACAGCGGGCCCATACTAGCGATGTTTAGAGCAATTTTGGGCAGGTACAAAGAAGGGATCATCACCATTCAGTCTGAGAACAAAAGAAGCACAAAGACATTTCTGCCTAGTGAAAACCAGCATGAAATTTTAACTGTGCCCAGCTTCCATCTCTGTCTTTGCAGAGCTTTTGGCATCTCCATCAGAGGTTCATGGTGGTGGGATAAAAAGTCTGACTCACTCTGGTGATTCCTGTGAGCTACAGGACTGCTGCATTTTTAAGATGTGCCTACCAAGATGATTCTCATCTTCTTCATAGCACTCGGTGACTCCAGGGCAACCCCAGACACCCCCATCTTCATAGATCTTGTCGCCTGGTCCCTTATGTATTACCCATGGTACATATCCATCTTCCCACTCTGGGTACTATGATAAAGACAAAAGGCTGCACTATCACCAGTGCTTTTGTGGATATTTTTATCACCATATTGATTTTGAACTAGTCTTGTTTGTCTGAACTCCAGAGCTGGCAGTCTGTGGACATCATTTCAATCTGTTCAGCACTCCCAGGCGTAGAGTGCCCTCTTTTTATTCTTAAGGCATGCAATAAAGCACAAAATTAATTCCATGCCTGATTTATGCCCAAAGCCACCACTCTGTGTTCTTCCAGCTGAGATTTGATTTGATTTCATTAGATTCTTTCCCATGGAGGCAAATAATTTTCTTCAGGTTTAAGTTCGAGTGTTTCTGGGTTTGTCTGGGGTTTAGGGTTGTTTTGTTATTGTTGTTAAATAGCTGAAAAATGCATTCTCATATTCGTCTGTATAGAGCTATTCAAACAAAAATAAAGAACATGCCTTTTTGAAGTCAACAGCACAAGTTTTGCATAGATGAAGGTGTTCTATAACGTTTTTCTTTGACTCTTGCTTTTTACTGACTGTCCTGTGTCATTAAAAGGTATTGTCATGAGATGCTTTTGACATCTTTGTGTCAGAACTGGCAAATTATTTAACTACCTAGATTCTTGCAGGCCAGCATTTACTAACGATTCCAGTTTAGCAGCTATCATTTTTTTTAAAAATACACTAGACATGCCTAGATGGGCTGGCCTATCCTACCTGATGCTTCCAGCAGGAAATAACATATTCCCCCCGTTCTGTTGATCCTACCTTTGAGAACGGACAGGTTTAACGATATGACTGGGAGTTAGCAAACCCACGTTCTGCGAGGCCAGAAAATAAAGGCTGTAATAACGCACATCGTCTTGTCAAAGCAATAGCCTGCACCCACCCTTCATTAAACATGCATGGTCTGACTCCTACTACGTCTACGCCAGAGTGAGTCCTCGCTGCTCTTGATCATGTTACCCCAGCTTAAAAGGAGTCTGAGTGTGGCCCTGACAAGATGTAACACAAGAAAAGGGAAACCAAAGAAAAAAAAGAAAAAAAAAGAAGAAGAAACACTGAGATCAGAAGAGGGCAAGCTGGGGAAATAACCAGAGGAGAAATAAGATGATGGGGGAAAAGCAGCACAAGGTGATGACAGAGCTGAATTTAACTCAGACTTGAATACTTTCCTATATAACAAGACTAAACTGTCCTTGACGTTCATATGGGCTCCACCAGCTAAAGAAACATAAAGAAAAATGTCTGAAACATTTTTTAACACGCTGCAGTTCTTTAAGGAGCCAAAAGCAGCGTGTGCCCCAGCTGGGTACATCCTAACCAGCAAGTTGCCGTTGCCCAGCCCATGCGGTGCTTGCTTCCGCCCTGCCTGATGCGAGAAGGAATTTCATAGAAATCAACAATTTCTTTAAGGTCTGAGATCACAGCTTGCGACTAATTATAGAAATAAATAACTGGTGACTGGAGCCATCTGTTCTTTATTTGGCAATGCCTTTCTTCTTCATGAAATTAGCACACCTGCCACCTACGCGTCTTCCTGAGAATGGGTCACTCTGCCCTCTAAACCACAGACGAATCGCTGGAGCACAGGCAGCCCTCTGGAGATGTTGCTGCTTATCCTCCTTCTCCTCACCCCCAGGGGAAAATAATTAATATGCTCAATTGAGTTTCATTAGTTATTCAGGTTGAGGAAAAGCAACAGCTACAAGGTACGGTAGCAAATAGTTATTTATCACCACGGTTTGAACCTCATTATCGGTGTGTGGGGTGGAGGGCTTGGCTCCACGGTGCCGCACCCCTACCAGCGGAGCAGGAGCCTCGCCGGGTGTTCACACAAGCCACGGGACACACGCAGTGAGCAGCAGACCCTGATGGGCAGCCCAAGGGGGAAGTGTGGTGGCAGGAGGTTACCCCGATACGGACCCCGCAGGTCCCACGCTGCTGCAGCCTTCCCGCAGCGCTCCTCCCCGCAAGCGCTTCTCATCTCACGTCAGAAGGGTGTGGACGGACGTAACCCAAATCCATACAATTAAACAAGAGTTTTTCCCATGTCTTCAGTGGGGTTAAAATCTGGGTTTAACGTGAGAAATTCCATTTTTGTCTCTCTTTTTCTTCCCCACTCTCACATTTCCCTTGTTTTAATCTTTCACATTGAGGTGTTCTGTACCACAAAGATAATGGGAAGGAATTTTAAAAGGATTATTAATTTTACTCTTTTTTTTTTTTTTTTTTTTTTGTTTGACTTTAAGCTTAAGTCAAAAATATTTCAGGTCTTTAGAGCCATAATTAGACACATTGTCCTTAACCAAATGCCAGATAATTTGTACACACTTGAGGTAAATCTTTTGCTGGAAAGGTAGGCAAATATTGAAATATGTAATGAAAATGAAAAGAGGCATGAATTAAAAAAAAACGCTGCACAACTATTTTAAATCTTTGAAATTGCTTTCTCTTGTCCCTCTCATTAGTAAATATTTTAGTTATTCTTGCATTGAACAAATCCTCCTTTCAGGGCCTCTGTGTGTCTTTCTCTCTCATTAACTTTCTTTTTTTTTTTTAATTTTAACAAATCATAAAGACCTACTTATTTTTACAATTCACATCCCATACAAGTCCAGATGCAGGGATCAGAGAGAGAGAAATAGCAGTGTGTTAATTCATTCTGGGCAGGGATTTTTTTCTTCCTACCTTTAGAGGAGAGGGAGTTTTCTTTTGGCTGGAAACATCCAAAGTAAGTGCAGCACTTTGGGAAATAGCACATAAAGGGACTTTAGCAGGAGGGAGAAATGAAAAAGGATGGAAAAGTCGAGCAGTGACAGAAGTAATCAGAGAATTTACAAATTATTTTTTCTGACAATGTAGACAGCTCTAGGAGGCTGCCTTCTCTTTCAAGATAAAGTCACTTGTCATTCTGTTAGAAAAAGACAAGGGATGTGTCAGGAATTATTTGAAATGTAAAGTATTGTTTTTAGCTTCTTTTTCTCTCATTGTTGTAGTAGCAAAGTACTCTGTGCTGGTGGGGAGGCTGAAATTACAGCAGGTAAGGAGGGCTGCGGGACCAAGGGGGCTCAGAAATTCCCAGGGCTGGGATAGACCATGGAGAAAGGAGGAATTTGGGGACCCACAATATTGAAGACATGGGGCAAAGGAGTAGATTTGTAACAGGAATAAGGGAAATTGGAATAATCAATAGCTCTGTAATGCTGATCAACTCAAGAAGTACTGCGGGTGTATAGGGCAGCAGGGGGGGTGAGGGACACAGCTCAGCATCGGTGATCCCCTAAGGACACAGGGCTGCACACATAAGGAACCATCAGAAGATGCTCAAATGAAGGATATCAGTGCATCAAGTATTTGCCTACCACAAGGCCCCCGATACTCCTCTTTTGTCTGAGTCCTCCCTGCCTCCTCCCCCAAGCCTCCAAGGCTGGCTTTCTTTAGTGCTCTTCCTGCTGTTCCTCTTCCCAGAAAACTCCTCAGTGAAGTTTCTCGTCTCTTCCCCAGTGTTGCTTGGAAGCACCACATGAACGCAGACTGCAGCCCAGTCACAGACCAGCGTTGCTCTGTATAGCTGCTTTTTCACCCCATGTGCCCCGACCATTTCAGAGTAATCCTACTATCTGAATAAAAATCCCCCAAACCTTTCTCTGGGCACCTCAGAGGCACTTGCCTCCTCTTCCCCAGCCCAGTCCTCCCTGCTCCCAATGCAAAGGAAGTTTCAAACCAACTTTATATTCAGTGCCAGCCTGCTGCAAGCCCCGGCTGCTGCAGAGATGCGCTGCTGATAAACTCTGAAACCCAATGGCACAAGAAACTCCAGGGCCTGGAAAAGTTGGTTTCCAGCTCCCCCTGGGGAATACACTCCCTTCTGTTCCGTGGATGGCAGCAAGGGTTACCCAGGCAGGTAGGGCTTTGATCTTCACAGCTATCCCAGCTTTCCTTCTCTTGCCTCTCCCTCTAATGGCTGCAGTTAGCAAAATAACACCGGTGGCAGATAAGCATCTGGTAACCCGTGGCAACCAAGTTCCTTTAGAAAATGGTCTTCCAGTAATTTCATAAATGAACAGGCTTGGTTGGTTGGGGTTTTTTTTTTTTTTGGTTGGAAATGGAAAAAAAAAAGAGGACAAGAGAATAGAGAAAGGCACCAGGGGTGTTTGTGTACACACACGTGTCCGTGCGAGCGTGGACAGGTGCTGTAGGCAGCCCTGCATGCTGCAGAGAGGGATGCTCGGCTGCATCCTCAGGTCAGACAACATGGGTTTGCACATCTCTGGCTGCCTTTCTCTTTCCACCCCATCACTCCACCCAGGGTCTAGGAGTTTGGGTACCTGACCAGCAATTTCTTCCTAATATCACTGCAGCAATGGTGTGCAACTGCTAAAAACCCAGTTACAAGATCAGGCCGACAGATGAGATTAGAGAGATGTATAGACAGGACGGTAGACAGTGAGACAGATATTTCTGCAAGTTGCTGTTACAAGATGAGGCTGATTATATTCCATTCTGGCTTTGATTAGATTGCATAAGCAGACAGACCAGCAGAAATGAGCTGCCTGGTAGAGCAGGACATTTAACTAAAGGTCAAACAAAATTGCCCTAGAAACTGGTAGATAGAGCAAAGTGTGGAGGTGGAGTTGTTAGGGCTGGTTTCTGTTAGACAGACAGGAAGAGAGTTTAATTGCTAGAATTTTTGAAAAATTTGTACTTGCCTCACCTCCAAAATGCCCTACATACACACACCCTGCAGCACTCACCTTACAGCGCAGGGATACCATGCCAGCACCCCAAACCCTCACTGTATGGCCACAAACACCCCAAACTCTCACTGTATGGCCACAAGCATCCCCTGCTGACCATCCCTTGATGTGTGCAGCTGACCTGAACCACAGAGGAGGGAAAGCACAAGCTTCCACTCCTGCCCTCCACTGCTGGGATGGAAAACCCAACAACAGCCGTGTAACAGGGAAATACTCTCCCTGTTTGTAAATGAAAGTAATCAACAAAGCCAGAACTGCAGGGGAGCTGACACTCACAGGCTGTGTTGACAGCATCTATATTATTTTTTCATCTATACTTTTTCCCCCTCTAAATTAACTTTTCCTTTAAATACATTTTTCCAGCAGGCCAAATAATTGGATTTTTCTTTGTTAAAAGAAGGGAACATAAATTACTCCTGTTGGGTGCAGATTAGGTTACGGGATTTCTTTTCTTCTGTCACCGTCAATGCCCCAGTGTCAGAGAGCTTTAATATTTAATGCATTCCTAATTAGTCTCCATTGGCCCAGGGCACTTAACAAAACCTGACACCAACCATCGAGTCAAGTTCATTTAGAGAGCACAATTACCCAACCATCATTTCCATACTGCAGCTGGATTACCCATGAAATTCCCTTCCAAACCCCCATCCTCGCTCCCACCTTCCCACAGTCGCAAGTTAATTACAGAAAAAAAAAGGGGATTTGATTCCAGTGACAGAAGATACAAATTATCTCATTTGGTCAGGGCAATGACATTTCCAAGACTCTAATCGCTGGGAAGCTCTGCTGCGTTGAACGGCATTTACCGAAGGATATTGCTGCTTGTGTCACTCTGCTGCCTTGATGCCTTGTTGCTTTGCATGCTCCAAAGATCTGAAGTTCATGCTTTCCCAATGCACAGGCTGATCATCTGGGACCGGAAGAAAAAAAGCATCTGGAAAGAAAAATAAAATATAACTTTAAATAACAATTATTTGCCCAGGGAAACTTAGCCTTCAATCACCAGGCATGATAGGGCACATGCAGGGATTAGTTGGTGGTGATAGATGGCGAAGACAGAGGCAGCAATAACGATCAGGAGAATGAGCTTTACAAAGAAACTGGGGGATGAAGGGAGAGCCCAGCTTCACTGCACTGGAAGCTGAGCCAAAGCACGGGATATCCGCCCTCTCCAGCTTTTGGGACCTAACCCTGGTGTCACCCAGGTGCAGTTCTTGATAAATCCAAGAGAAACAAGCTCTGAAGCGCTCTCTGGAAGCACCGACCTTTCGCTGTCGACTCTAGGGACACTAGCAATGCAAAGTTCAGCTTCATTAATTCCCATCTAGAGAAATACTTTGGCTCTTTGCCCCAAAGAGCCCTTGGTATAACTGAGCTGGGCAAAAAAAGGAAGCAAAGAAATGCACCGGGACTTCACCGTTCTGGAGTGCAATAACCCAAACTCCACCAGCCAAACACTAATCTCCTCTGGTGCCAGCTCTTGTTGCTACCAATGTCTCTGTGTGGCAGACTTGGGCTAAAAATTGTCATTTAAATGACAAAAATGCTATGAACTGAACCTTTTTTTGGATGTTAATAACACTGAAACCAGACTTCTTCGTGGGGATGCATTGGCTTGACCTTCATTTTCAAAGAATAACCACAGGAGTCTTCTCATGGATAATATCAACAATTACAGAAGATATAATATCTGTAAAATCTGTCGCCCCATGACTAATTTCAATGACAACAACAAATACAAAATGTATGTTGCATGCTGAAGATTAATTTAATTTGAAACCTTAAAAAGTGGCCAGTTAAAAAAACATATAATATGAATTAATTAAAAATTGACATCAGTTTCCTCTTCATACTTACCACACTGCTCATTGAGGATGAAACCTATCACTGCTTTGCTAAATAAAGAGTTATAGGCTCCACGATGCCAAATTTTAAATTGCACAATCAATTGCAACATTTGCAACTGAACCTCTATTCACAAATCACACAGTGTTGCTGCTCCTCGTACATGGGTTGCCTGAAATTGCAGTCGGTGCAATTTGAAATGTTTTATCCAAGCTTGTTGGCTTCAATGGAAATTTCTTCTCCCCAGTGCCATGCAAATATTTATCTCTGGGGATTTTTTTTGGAGAAGAATCACCCAGCTCTGCTATCTATCTGTATCTGTTCAATATTCAGGAAATAAATCCCTCCACAGCTTCTAAAACTTCTTAAACCGAGCACTAAGAAAGCCCATTCCATGAAATTATGACATTTCTCTTCAGTGAGTGAGAAATAACCACTTGTTGTTGATCCTGTGTATGCATCTTCATCCTCCTCACGCAAAGAGGCAGCGACTGAAGGGTTAATCTGGAATATTAACTTGTTAGACTGTTGATCTGCCCTGGGGCTATTGGGAGCTTAAATAGCCAACAGTTAATTAAAAATAAACTGACACTTTACTTTAAGGATAGTTTTAATAACCATTTATAAATGTTACATTAAAAATTCATGCACTGTTATCAACTCCTGCTAAGGATTTACAGCACAATGGAGGTGTTATGAATGTTTTATAGCTTCTGTGGAAAACCTCCTCCTGAACAGATATTTTCAGAGGTCTATATGTCTTTCCAGGGCTGCATCATACGTACCCAAGACAACAGCAGCATGGCAAATACAAGCAGCTTCCCAAGATGCCAAGGGCTTAAGTTTAGACTTTGCTCTGCAACTTATGCAGCCAGAGTATCAGAGGCCTCAATTATCTCAAGAAAATGTTGAAAAAAAGGCCTCCTGATTTCTATTCTAAAGCAGCCCAGTCTGCCATGGTCTGTAGGAACAGCCACATGTAGCTTCCCCATGCGATGCGCAGATCAGCTCAGTTTTCTCAGTCGGTACATCACAACCCCCAGGAGGGTCACGACAAACAGTCGGGGGCCTCCGAAAGTGCGGAAAATATGATTACAATCTAGAGCAGAGAAAACAACCTAATGCTCCAGAGTAATCTTCATCAGCCTCTCCAAATGCATACACACACAAGCAAACACGCTCACAAACACACCCGCCTGAACACAAACACATACTCGCTGTGCATGTATATAAGCTTATCACGGGTAAATTTTTTACTCCTGTTTGCAGCTGAGGAGAGGCAGCAAAACTGTTGTGCTTTGAGTAAGCCGTCTTTGACCTGGAAAGCATTGAGAAACTCTAAGCCACGCTGTTGAGTCAGGACTCCCGGGTCTTCCCTTCCTGCCTGGCTGTGGTTGCGGTGTGTGATCTTACCTTCCCTCCCCATCTGTCAGGAGGGAGGATAATCCTTCCCATTCATGGTGGGCTTGTGCGGATAAACCCGTGAACGTGTGGGAGGTGGCAAGATACTACAGTGATAACTGCTACCGAAAAGATTATAGATAAACTGAAAGTCTTATTGTCATTATTAACCATTTCAAAATGAGCTTCCTTTGACAATGTTGCTGCCCCTTTTGCTTTAACTCTCTGCAAACACTGGCATGATTGAAGCTGGCTGTCTACACGCTTATGGAAAACAAATTTAAGCTTATGCTTACCTGCTTATCTGTGCTGCTTCTAGCTCGTTCTGTGTATCACACTGAAAATGACATTAAGCGCGTGAGATGCTGCGTGCTGGAAGGAGAGGAATCAGGCTGCCAAGGCCCTGTGTGGCACTGAGGCACAGAAGTGATTAAATCCACAAGGTGAGGGCCTGACCACCTCCTTTGTACTTAATACCGTCCGTGCAAACACAAGTCCTCGCTGTGCATGCACTGATGGAGAGCAACCTTCAGCCGCTGCAGCCAGCCACCAATCAAACTGGCATTAACCTTGCTTGCTTTTTCCTTTTCTTTCCCTCCCCGTTTTGCTGTGTTTTAGAGGAAAGGTTCTGTTAGGATTGGCTGTGGGGCCTGGCAAGAAAAAGGTTAAAACTGAATGAAAAATACTTGGTGTCAGGCAGGTGCCAACCTCTAATTAGGGTAATTGATAATACAATGTTCACAGGTAGCAGAAGCCCTCAGGCTGCCATGCAAACACCTCTGAAGAGGAGATAAAGATGAAATAAGCATTTGTCCAGGTTCAACTCATCAAATTTGCACCCTGAAAAGCATGCAAGCCAATGCTGGATTTTATCCTCCTGCCTATAGCTGAGGTATATTCCTGGCAGGATCTCCCAAGCACCCCCTTCTCCTCTCACTCCCTTTCCAGAAAGGTGGAGGGCAGCATCCTCAGAGGCCAAAGCTACACAAATGTAAAACCTCTCTGAGCTGCAGGGGAGTCAACGTGTCACCTACAGAGGCGTACGGTATGGGCAAGGCATGGCCCCACTGCCCAGCTGCTCCCACGCTCCCCAAAGCTCGCAGGGGCACCGGGCCAGACCTAACACCCCTCAAACGAGATGAGAAAACTTGGGCTGATTTTAGTGGGTGTGGTGACAGGCACAGAGATCCTTTAAAATGTTGTCCTCTCCATCCTGCATTCCCACTCACTCTTCCTCTGTGCTATTCTCTGAATTATTTTCATTCAGGGCAACTTCTCTTTTCCCTCCAGTGATGACAGTTTTGTTCTGATGGAGTCGTGAGGTTCACTAAATACAGTGAAGGTCTGTTTCTGCAAGGACTTCAAAAAGCTTGTTTCATTTGCTTGGGTCCTTTCATCCTTTGTTGTCCCCAGTTGTGTTGGACTCCCAACTGCTACCCAGCCTTATCTGCTCAAATTTCTGCTGAGGACTTGGAGGCAACACAGTCAAAATCCACATGCGATACCCAATCTGAAAGCTGCTACACCCTGACTCACACAAATTAAAAGCAGCTCAAAGGGACTTTACATGCACACACACACACACACACAGAGCTGCCTGTGGATGCCACTGTCACACGCTCTGAGTTTCACCTGAAGATACAGGAGGATGATGTGTGCATGGACGCGCAGAGGATGAACATCCCACGTGCATGCACTCAGGGGCTTCCAGCTGCTCGTGACCACCCCAACCAACACTCAGAGAAGGCCTTTTTGGGCATACTGGGCACTAACAACCACCTCTGCACCCCCTCCACAGGCAGAGGGCACTTGGACATGCTGCAATGTGCCTTCTCTCTGCAAGTCCCAGTTTTAGCCCGGCTGCTCTCAGCACTGCCTGGCTGTCCTGGCAGAGAGTCACTCACTTCCACATGGCACACTGCAAAAGCCCCACAACGCCCATGCACACAACGCTGTGCATTTCATTCCCACACACAACCCTCCACTTCTTTAGGAGCACAGAAAAGGTAAAAAAAGGAAAAAAAAACTATGTAGCTTTGGACTGAAACTGGGCCAGGCCATCCCATCCCTCCCCAGGGTTATCCCCAGCCCTGTAGCTGTTGCCCAGCCTCTGGCGATTTTATTGCAGGAATGTGCCCCTTCACAGCACCCCATTCTTGCTCCAACTACGCTACAGCTGCTGTGAGCCAGGAAAAACTGGTGTTTTATGGATCCACTTTGCAGCTTTACACCAGATTCTGCGAAATTTGGTACCTGCGCATGCACCATCAAACCCAGACTTCTGGTAAGCCTATGTAGATGCACGGACACAAGCGGTGATGAAGAGGCTTTCTCATACAGAAAAACACATACTCCACAGCATTCCGAGTCCCTACCTGGGCCAATTTGCTCCTTGTATTATTGCCACGGGAGGATTGTTGCCATGTGTTCACTCATCCAAATCTCCCTGCGGCATTTTTAATCTAATCTTCTCTGTAACTGCAAGGTGAGGGTCATTTATAGCTATTTTTCATAAAAACAATATTTCAACCCAAATAATAATAACGCAGAAGAGAAAAAAAAAAAAGAGAACCTGAGAACTTGTTGGAGAGGAGAAAACAGCATGAATAAAGCTCAGAGGCTTGTCTCCCTCTACCGACACCCAGACAAGGCAGACAGGAGTCAAACTCCTTTCCAAGGAGAAAAATACAGCACCGAACACCACGTCTTTTCTTTGCACTTTCTCTCTAGCCATGCACACACCCGTGAGAGAAGCAGGGACAATGTGAAGGGTTTTTTAGAGAAAGTCTCTCCCGTTCACAGAGGATTGTTGCACGTGCAACGTAGAACCAGCACCAGAATGCACCTAGCTCTTTTTGCCTTCTCTTTTTTCCAAGGTAAGATTGTTCACTACTGCATATTCCTTAGTGATCTGCCTGATCTAATTTTCAAAGTCCCAGCCACAGATTTCCCTCTCAGCTAATTAATCTGTAACTTGCTCCATAGCTTTCCCGCAGACCTCCTTCAGTTCAGCCTGCAGCATCGCTGCTCTGTTCCACTCCAAAGCCCTAATCCAGGCTTCACGCTCACAGGGAGAGGCATTTCGGCTGACCAGGAATAGCAGGGAAGGCTCTGCTGAGCTTTCATGTAGGTGTTTTTGGCATGAGGGGGAGGAAAGAGAGGGAAAGAATAGTCACGTATGTGGATCTGATTTCAGGATGGAGCCTTGGAGGCACAGACACCACCTCCCTCTGTAATATCTCATTCCCAAATTAATTCTATGCCTTGTACCTTGAACACGTGTGCGTGGGGTAAGGGAAGAGTTGGAATTATTAACTAAAAATTTTCATGAGAGTAGTTTAAATCTCTAGACTTACCACAGTCTGCATCAGGGTCTGAGACATTATTATCACTGTCCTCATGATTTTTCAAGAAAAAAGGTTGCATTATACTGCTAATATTTATATCCACAGAGCGACCATGGGTTTGGGGTTCGTTGGTACTAATCTTGGCTGAACTGCCTAGATCTTAAACATCTTCTAAGTATCCATGATGGTTTCTTTCTGCTTGATGATCTGCCTCTTGAAATCTGTAAGAATGGTCATCTGTAATGAAACGAAATCTGTAAGAATGTTCCCTAAGTCCTGTGATCATCTGTATTGAAAACAATTAGGGTTTTTCAGTGGCTTGGCTCTCCAGAAATTACTCTTCTTTTTTTTTCGGTTGAAATGTTAAAGGAAATCAATGCTGTTAAGAAAAAGACATCATTATTTGCAGGGGGAAGGGCAAACATGGTCATTTTTAGCCATCATGAAAACAAAAATTGCTATCCCCAGCTTAAGTATTATTGTGATGAAGTTGTTTTTCCAGTCAGAGCAGCGTTTGTGCTGGATACTTTACAAGTACACTGGTTTACCCGTAGATAAGATCTCATTGGCATTTATATGCCTGGATGGGAAGCAGTGTACAGTCCTTATATTATCTCTATAACTCTGCAGAAAAAAAGCTGAGAAATTTGCCATTTATGTTGCTTTTGCTTTTCATATACTGTCCCATTCATATACTGTCCCGTTCATATGCTATCCACAAGGAGCAGAAACTGCTCTACAAAGTTTTCAGCCATTACATGGAAATGCAGCCACCTCTGGAAAGAAATATGGGACCTTTTGGACAGCTGTATTACACAGCACTATAGCACAGAGCAGAAGAAAGAAAAAAACATGCCCATCTAAAATTGTGAAGGGGAGACCAGGGAGAAGACAATAAGTAAGTAAAATGGAAACTAATAAGATCAATACCTAATTCCTCTAATAAGGAGGTGGAAGGGGGTGAATGACCACACATGGATAGACAGTGGATGTTATGTTTTATACCAGAAATTTTCAGCCTGGATCAGAGAAGCTGGGGCATCCACAGGGTTTTTCTGAGAGGTTTTGAAAGCCAACTGAGAAAAGCAAGCCAACTGCAAGGGCTTATTTTAGACTTCCACCTCCAGCAGGCAAAGCTTTAGGGGGCTTCAAATCCAAACAGGGTGGAAATCAGTATTTTCTTCCCAAACAGGTCAGCCAGAGCCCATCGACACCACAAGGTGGGGTTAGTCCAGCGTAGATCCGCTGCCGACAACCACGAGGTAGGGAATGGTAATTGCAGTCCCACTCCCTGCAGCGATTTCTCCATAGAGGTTTCTTATTGACCCAGTGCAGTTTAGCTTGTGAGATGTGATGAAATCATAGCCAGAGGGTCTATGGCAGTGGCTGCAGGCTATTAAAGCTCAGATGCCATCCTTAACTTGTGCTGTGGGCTCTTCTTTATTCATGACATGACAGGCAGAGGATGAGGTGTCAGGCTAACACTAACGTTTCTTGGCACCCATTGGTTTGTATTGCTCACAAAACTTTGCCTTATTTAGGAGACGATTTGTGTATTTATAATTAATATGGATTAGATATTATTATCTATGCAATATGGCAGGCAAGCAGTTTAGAGAGGCTAACAGCTGTTCAATAATGCAAATGATGCACACATAAATTACAGTTTAGTAATGGGATATTATTACCAACACACACAAAAGTTCAGAGCCCAGGGGTGGCAAATATAAATAACCACGGCATGGAAATCTTCCCAAGCTTTCCCTAGACATGCAGCTGAGGTGCAGGGAACAGACCCAGGCACTGGTTCCTCCTGTATTCTCCAACCGGTCTCACTGTTCGCAGCAGTTATGTATGAATGGAAAAACAGCACAGCTGGCCTCAAAACAATCATCTGAGCTTCCTGTGCTTGCTCCTAGCCAAAAAACTCCCAACGCTTTTGTTGGCACCTGGAGTTTTTGAAGAAAGGCATCGGATTTGACAAGCATTTAGTTGGGAAGGTTGGTCTGTTCTAAAAATACTCCCCAGGGAAGGATATGGCTGCATGGCCTGTTCTCCAATTTTTTTTCTCAGTGGAAGAGATGCTGTGGCCCCACACACATCTGGGGATCAGCTGGAAACCCCAGCTGGGGAAACCCCGCACACATCTGGGGATCTGGGGGTCAGCTGGAAACCCCAAGGCACTCACCAGACCCTCCCAGGCAGCACAGGTGAATGAGACCTGGATTGATGTGCTTGTCCCTCTGCATGTGCAGTGAATCTGAGGCACTCTGGACAGGCTGCACTCTGGACAGGCTGCACTCTGGACAGGCTGCACTCCTTCCCTATGAACCGCATGGAGCACAGCACATACTTCTCTCTAGGAAATCCTGGATGAAAATCCTGGCTCCATTTTTCACTCCAGTCACAGAGACTTCTGCTCTTAGGCCCTGAGTTCTGCCAGTAAGATGCCCTAAGATTTCTCCCCAGATTTCAGGCTCAGCGATACCTTCAAAGCCCATTTCACCTATGCCCAACCTTGCTCAGAGATTCCTCTTCAGCAGCATCCTGTTAAAAGTCCTGAAAGCTTCAGCTGGAGCTTATGCCTTATTAGACACCAAAGCCAGTCTCCAAGAAACCAGGACTTAGTGGTTCTTGTGTCTTCAGGACTCCTTACCCCACAAACACCAGGGCCCTGTTCAGGAAAATGTACCCCTCTTCTACAAGAGATCTGCATGGGAGTATGTCCTGCTCTACCAGCACTTATCTGATTAGTACCTCTGTAGGGATGCGGGAAGCAGGTAACCACCTTCCCTAACCCAAGCTCAAAAGCAGAGCACAGGGAGGACTTGCTCACCTCCTGATGACAGCAACATGTTGATCTCCTCTCTAGCATCCTGCAAGGGACTGGGAAAAAATGGTTGCCAGCCCCACAGCTGGGAAGTCTTGAGAGAGGTAAAAGTGAAGCAGAGAAAGCACTGCAACCCAGCGTAGCCTCCACCATATGGGTGATGAATGTAGTAGGGTTTGGCACCAGCACTCACACAGCTCCTCTTGTGCTTGTTAAGCCTGCCTAACTATATAAAATACACTGACAGGAGTCCTGTTAACAGAGCAAATCTAAATCAGCTCCTCTGCCAACATCCCAGTAAACAGCAAAGGAGTGAGAGAGAAGCGGGACACCATGGAAAGGTTTTGATTTTGCACGTCCGAATCAGCTCTCACACAGAAAAGGTTAGCTGGAGATATTTAAATGAGGTGAAAGGGAAGAGAGGAACAAGGGAGATGTAGAAGCAGAGAAAAGTGAATAAAAATTGCACTTGTCTTCAGACCTAATCTGCACAGGACTCATTTATCTCTGTGAGTCAGAAGCTCAGCCGCTGCCCATTTCCTTCACTGAATCCTCCTGCAAGGTGGTTTACCTAAGCTGTGGTACCCAGTAACTCCTGCTCTGGGTGACAGACAAAATCCACAGGTCTTTTTTCCATCCCAACTTGTAATTCAGCCTGCACTGACAATGTGCAGCAGAGGGAAGAACACGGCATTTCCCCAGCGTCGTAAATAAGGATGAGATTACTGACAGCATAGAATAGGACTGACTACTGCAATATTTAATCTGCTGGGTGGGCAATTCATTAAAACAGATATCTAGGGCTTTAATCGCTCTGCCAGGCTTCCATCTGCCTCCCTCATGCTCCCTCCTGGCTTAGGCCAGGTCTTGATGTAGGAGGGAACAGCTTGTGAGAGGCACTTTGGGGTCTGTGTCATAATTCACTGGGTGCGTACAACAGCCACCCTCCAGCTCTCCTAGCTCACAGGTCAGCTCCCAGCTTTGTGGAGCTCACCAAAAGGCAACTTGAGAAGTCTATTTTTCTAACAGATTTGATACATTACATGGGTTTGCACCATAGTTCGGGTGAGGTTCCCTCACCTCTCAACCACAACCTGAGAGTGACATCACTGCACAGCCTCAGAGCATCTCCCGGACGTAGCAGTGCTGGGCTGTTTTATGAATGTTGTGGGAATTAAAGACAAGTAATATCTCAAACATTCAAACTGAGGAAAACCTTTCCTCTCTACTTATCTTTCAGCTTTGGCTCCTCTTGACACATCTCCTTCCCATATTCCCTTCCCGGTCAGGTATGGCTGTATTAGGCTACCTTTACTAAAGCTAAATGCTCACCCATTTCTCAAGCAGACATGGGGCTGTCCAGCCACCAGCTTCCCTGCTTGCTGGTAAGCAAGGGGAAGGCTGGGCTACACTAAATGATTTAATGTCTTCACTGCTTCTCCCCACTGACACTGCCTCGAGTGAATGGTGGGTCCCCAAGAGACAGGAGAGAGGTCCCAGAGGACAGGCAGTACCTCCTAGACGCCAATGCTGGAACTCAGACACAGACGGGCAAGGGGAGAGAAGCGTTCAATAAATTCAGATTCCCCTTGAAAGACTTGAGAAGGCTCACAGAACCATATGCCAGTGGAAGGGAAAATATAAATATCTCATAATGAGATAGGCACTTGAGTCTCAGGAAGATTAAGAGAGAGATGCAGAGAAAAGAACGGATGGCAGTGGGGCAGACGGGGCAGAGGAAGTATTTCTCTGGTATTTCTGCCATAAAGACTAAAAGATCCCATGGGTGACAAATTAAACATGTTATTATTCCTGGGCAAGACGCTGTCATTTTTGTTTGCTAAGGCTCCCAATTCTCTACCCGCATTTTCCAATAGCTGGCCTACATGGGGAGCAATTATGGCTGGGCTGAACTTTGAGAGGAAAGGATCCTCGGGTGGCTTCATGCCCACTGGGCAGGGAATTCGGGTAGGCTTGACTGAAAACAGACAGATGGTCTTGGAGTTCTATGGAGCCAAGAACAGGGATGAATTAGAGACCCCTTCTTCCCCCAAAGAGAGCAACAAAGCTGGTTTTATGGAGATGAGCATAAATCATGGGAAGAGATGTGGGGCACATCGCTTGAAGCATCACTGGAAGGAGCTCTCTATTGTAGTGAAAAAGGCAGTGCAATAATGGGTCAGAGCACAGGATCCTGCCTTTACTTAAAGAAAAACGGTTAATACCAATTAAAAATAGTGATGTGGGTTTTAGTTACGTGACAGCTGGTACCCACCTGGTGCCAGAGTGCAGAGGCAACTGGAGAACTGCCTGCGGTGTGCTACCTTCCTACTCCCAGGTCTCCTCCTTGCAGCAAACTCATCTACCCAACCTCCCTGAAGAAACTCCACAGACACAAAGATTAAGGAAACATTTAGCCAGCCAGGCAGGAGCACTGTCCCAGTGAGAAGTCCATCTTAACCAGTGGGGGTTCAAAATTAATTTGTCCGTTTGATTTCCAAGAAGTTGATGCCTTCAGTGCAGTAAATGAGTCTCGTAAATGGAGGTCACAGCAGGGCCTGTTGTTTGCTTTTGCTCCTGTCAGGAGCCAAGCGTAAGGGCTTTCACATGCCATTCTGCATTTCAAAACAGTAATGGCAGCCTGGGAGCCTTTAAGTAGGCTCTAATTAGCGCTGATAGATTTCAGGGTGCTCTGAGGCTAGGTTGAGCAGCCTTTGCAGAGCTGGGAGGCAGTCTCCTTCATTGCTTGAATGACAAAAAGGTTCATTGGGACTTGGTTTTGAAACAGCTCAATAAAAGTGGTTATGACATGGCCACAGGCCTTGAATTAACAGCTGATCCAACAAAGAAAAGAGGTGAAACAACAACCAATTAATGTTTCTTCCTGTGCCATCTCCAAAAGACAAACTTCCAGAGAGCTGCAGGTTTGGATTTCAGCTGCTGACCTGCATTTTTCCGGTCCTTCAGTTCTGCAAGGTTGGGAGTGGTTCATATTAAAATATGTACCAAGTCATAAATTCCTGGTACTTTTTAACCCCTCTGTGTTTGTTTGATAGTTTATGAACTGTTGCAGAATTATTATGATTAGGTTAACTCTCGGTAGCTTATGCTTTTAACTTGGCATGCCTCCAGTTGTGACAAATATGTGTGGGTCAAAAGGATGTGACCTGTATGTCTTTTACTCATAGGACTATAATTCTGCATGAGTTCTATTCCAGTGGGGGAAAAAAATCCTAAGAAAGTCAAGAAGCAAACTGTTCCATAAGAATTAATAAATCACAGTTTCTGTGTATTTGTGTCACTTTTTCACCCCCAATATTTTCCCCTTAGAGACACCTTGCTAGAGGCATTTACGATCTTAATCACCCACTCTGCATTACCTCTGGCATTGCTCCACCCACACGAGCCCTTTACTGTGAGCTGGATGCTTTTACTGTAAGCTGGGATGTGTTATGTTGGAGCTATAGCTGCCATGACTGGCTGGCCCATGCATGCATGATGACCAGTCACAGGGTTCCCCACTACAGTCCACTACAGTGGATCATATTTGGTCTTGCTCAGAGGATTAAATCTCTCTTACTCTGTGCTATGTGTAGAGAGGAGTATTCTTGACATTAGTGCAGTGGAGGGGCAGGCTATTGGGTGGTGAATGGAAGCACACCGGAGATACCTTTGCTTCTTTTTGTCATCTTCGCATACCCTCTAGATGCAGCCACTGCATCCCAGGGAATATGTGAAACACCATCTGAAAATGCCTCTTTGCAGATTGTACACTCTGTGTGCCCGTAGGTCACTTAAAGCCATGAGACCCAGACTCATCTTTTGACCAAAGCTACCCTGCTGCTGACTCAGCAACAGTACAACCCCCACAACCAGATGGAGAACCTCTGTTACACACAGCACATACACTGGTGTCTGCCCAAGTTCAAAGAGGGTGCACTGACTTTCAGGCATGAAATAAACTGGAATCCTGTGCTCCTGTCTTATCACTGCAGTGGTATTAAACAAAAAAAAACAACAGCAAAAAAGTGTTGTGTTTGGGAAGTTAATGCAGAAGGGCAAAGGGCTTTATCTACAAATGAAAGGTATGCAGGAATGAAGAAGGAGAGGAAAAACCCAAAAACTTACACAGCTTAGGGAAAAAAAGGGCAGTTAAGAAGGGATTTAATTGATAATGGTTTAGATAATGTCAAGTGAAGTTTCTATTCTCAGCCCAGATGAGTGCAGATGATGAGGCAAAAGGACTAAATGTAGAAATTAAAGAAATACCCATTCAAAGCTAAACTGAGAAACCTTTTGTCACACAGAGAATCATAAGCGTGTGAGAAGTCCCAGCAGGAGAGGTTCTCAAGGCAAAATAACACTGGGGGCATTCAGGAAATAATTAGCTGGCTTCCTGGAGGGAGCAAGTAGATGTGTGTGAGGAAAGGAGGAGTGTGTGAGAGGAGTGGGACAACTAGAATGAGATAAAATTCTAATAGAAAGAATGGATGAGGAATGAGGGGCCTTTAACTCATTCCACACAGGGGGAAAAAAGTAAGCAAGTAAGTAAAGGAAGAAGAAGATCTGTTATGTTCAATTTAATGAGCTTCTCTGGAGTGGCAGCCTAGGTCAGACATGTGAAATGTGGCTCCTAGCTCAGTCGGAGATAAACTGTCCCCAACTCAGAGCATCATCTCTGCAGGCGGCCACTTGTGGCAGAACAAAGTGACCCATGGGCTGCTCCTGATCCCCACAGACGGTGCATGTATGTTGGTAGGTGTTTGCCCTTCCCCGTTCATGGTTATGTCATTCAAACTGTCCCCAGCTGGAGCCCTTGGGATGGATTTGCAACTCTTGTTAGGTTGGACCTGCATTCTCTTGCGTTGATCCCCACTTGAATCAGAGAGAGCTGCATTAGTCAAAAATATTATTACCGCTATTGATGCTGTTGTGAATCAAAGCATTTCTGTAGGAACAGCCCTTCCAGCTCTCATGGGAGGAACTACCCATCCCATCTATCCAGACACCACATGCTGATACAGAGAGTTGCCCTCTCAATGTGCCTGTCTCTCTCAATTGACTACAAATGGAGGTCACATAATGAACATACTCTCAATGCCTGACTTTTCGGTGGTTCAAACTGTGAGAGGCAAATCCCACACCAAAAGTAAAAACTCCAGTTTTTACGGTAGGGCTCTGGGTTTTTTTTGCCTGGAATTTCTTTGAGCGCTTTGATGTCATTACCCTTTTGCACGTACCTTGTGATAATTCTTTTGCAGGAAGTTTCTGCCACAATTGCTCTAATCTCAGTAGTTTCTCATTTGTTACTATAAAAGTGATAAATGATGATGCTTTTAAAATTAATTTCCATTCTAGCAGCTTGTGACAGCCCCTTTGTCTGTGTTACTTGGGACAAGGTAAAAAAATTAAGAAGGGGATTTCATGGGTTTTATCCTCAGTGCTAACACACAAGAAAACCTAAAACAGCAAGGAAAAACTAAGCACAGCCAAAAGGTGCAAGAGCCACAGAAAGACATATTAAAGACGTTTTTCTGTATCAAATACATCCTCTGATTTTCTCCCTTCACAACCATACCGAAACCGAAGAATGTTCTTTTTAAGAGAATATGTGGAAGGTTTCTGAGCTCTTAACTTTGAAACTCCTACATATCCTCCAAGCAGGCAGCAAACATCTTACCCCAACTACCTGTCAACCCTTAATTGGAGCACTCACCTTCAAGGAAAAGAGTTCAGTCTTTGGGCCTATTCAACTGCTAACGAGGACACCAATTAGCACTACATGTACTAGTGGCTTTTGCTGTATAAGTAGGGGTCCACTAGGGACCAAAGTGAGAGGGTCTCAGGATCTGACCTGACCATTTAGCTCAGGCCAGCTACCAGAAGAACAGAGGCTAATCGCTGCAACCTGTTACCAGTCTCTGCTAGATCTGAACCACTGCCTGCGACTTCTAGGTGCAGTCCTGTCCCCATGACAGTCTTTCCCCCTGTCATTAGCTGTCCCTTCTTCCACAGTCTTGCTCCAATCTCTGTCTGAAAGAGGCAATCTGTGCCAATCTCTGCCCTTGCTTTGGTGCAATGTCCTGTTAATGACACATCCCAATAGAAGTGGTTTGTAGGCTGCAAGCAACGGCTTGTATGGAGTGTTTCAGAGCTGCCAGCTACTAAGTATGGATGGGATGGAGTCTGACCACATGGGTCAAGCCACTGAGAAGGGGCTGGGAGAGCCTTGCATATACCTAGGCAGTCTGAGACAATGGAATAGGATATTAGTCACGGGCAGAGCTCAGACACCACTGCTAGAAACCTACCTCCAGTCTGTCTCTCAACAGCAAATGGTCCGCTCAGCATACACACCATCCTCTTGGGTATTTCCTAGCAGAGTCTAAATCACCTGCTGAAAGCAACCCCAAGCTCAGGTCTGTCTCCAGGCAAGGGAGCTCCCCACTCTTCACAGGTGTACCATTCTAGAGCAGATTTCACAAAGAGCAATCCCTTCTCCCCCAGATGGCCGTGGCTGTCTGCTGGAGGACTTGAGGCAGCTCCTTCCCCACACACTTCCCCCAAAGTAGGGGCCATCCCACATCGTCCCAGCAGGAAATCACTGTGCCTGAGCAGGGAACCAGTTTCCTCCCTTGCTGCTCTTCTGCAGTCTGTTTCCATTCCTTTCTATCACAGCCTACCAGTGCAAACAGCGAACGCACAGTCTAGCAGCAGGCACAGCTAGGAAAAGGTCACTGAAGCCTAAATCACGCTCTCAGACTATCTCTAAGGAGATGGAGGGGAATAGGGCACTGTGGCTGCAGGCTACAGTTTAAACTGGACAGAAAGACAGAAGAAAAGCTAGCATCTTCCCCCGAGGCCCCTGACAAGGGGTAAATTAATGAGGAGATACAAAGACTGGAGATTAGCATTTGGGCTTGTTGAAAGAGAAGAGATTGTAGGAGCTCTGGAAGGGGACAACCGAGAGTGTATAAACCCTTTAATCTGGCAGATAGCGGCTGTCAGGGATACATGTTCCAACCTGCTCCATGACACTGTAGATCATGTTAGCCTTTATGCTGGTTTAATTGGAGCTTTGCAGTTGCCCTTGGTCACTGCTAATTGCCTTAATTGAAATGGCACGCACCTGCGCATGTGGGAATACATGCCTGTGTGGGTGTAAGAGGAAAATACATCCTCAGCGTTCCTAGCCATTGTCCGATGAGTTTGGGCTGAATTATGTGATTGCATCAGCTGCCTGCTGAGCTTTAGAAAAGCTGGTTGGATTTATTGCAAGCTTATAAAAACCTGGCTTTAGGCTGCATTGGTTGCACTTGGTTACTTAAGGGAACGGGAGAATAGAAAGAGAAAGGAGCAGTTGCCTGGTTTTGTGACGTTCACCCTGCTGGGGTGGGATCTCTATCTGCACCCCCTCTCCCTACACCCAGCATATCTTTTCTAGCTGATTAAGGCTTGTATGTGCAGCAAACAGGAGCAGATCAGGAGCCCCCGTTTTATGCAGGGATTTTCTGCAGGCTGAAGGCAATGAAACAGGGTAGTACCGGGAACCTTGGAAATATCATAAGATATTGAGTGGAGGAGGAGACAGAAACTCATCTGTCCTCCCTACCTCTAAGCACATGTGATCTCATCAAGAAATTGAACACGTAACTCAGTGCACCTCTGTACCCAAACTATAATTGCAAAACATGGTAGTAGGCCTTAGCACAGTGACGGGTGTCTCTTCTCCCTAGCAAGTGCCTTTTACTACAACCAATTGTCTATAACGGTGTGAATCCCCCCCAAAAGCAGAGTCCATCGCTCCACAACCTTGCTGAAGGTTCTCACCTCTAAGCAGTCACATGAAAGCTGTGACTTGAATCAAGGGAGTCCCATACTTTGCCGTGAGAAGCCCAAGCAAAGGGCAGGACTTAAGAAACATCTCTGTACATGTCCTTCCCATACCGGCAGCTGACTGCCTGGGATCTTCTAAGGTCTTTTGTTCTCCCTCATTTCACAGGGATATGAGGTGCTAAACTCAGGGCCACGGACTCTGCTTGTGCCAGTAACCTAGGAGCTGGGCTGCCACAACACCAGGACTAAATCCTTTAGTTATACCTGGGCCTCAGACTCTCCATCATTGCAAGGGGCTAGAAGCTTGCACGGATTTTGGCATAAGGAAGCTTTGGCAGCCCATGAAGATGCATCACTTTGAGTTAATTTATAAGAGCTTGGACAGGGAGAGAGTTCATTTAATTGAAAGATGTAATTATCAGGTGTTGGAGGCAAAGGGGCTCATTAATTTCTGAGACATGCTGTTGACTGAGCTGTCCTCATTTTCATTTTTCACTCCATATCAAGGCTGAATCCATGTGTCAGGGAGGCTAGAAGACGTCAGATCACTGTTAGTCTTCTGTTTGTTTTATTTTCCACAGGGCAGAGGTTTTTCTTTAGACCAACAGTAACCACAGAGTGTGTGGTCCTGCCCTGCATTGTATGACAACAGCTCCTGTGGGGATCTTGGCATGATTTCATTAGGACCTGGACCCAGAGGACTCACAAACCTTCTGGTAACAGGGTAGACTGGGCTAAGGTGGAAGGTGATGGATTACACAGGCCACATCCAGTGATGGAAGGGAAGCCATGAACTCCCTTCATGCAACTCCTGACCTTCCTTCACCTTTAATGCTTACATTCAGCCCTGAAATGAAGAGGACCACGGTGCTTAGAGGATACAAGGGCTCCTACAGGAGGGAATCCCATGGGGGACCAGTGAGAGCTTGTGGCTGTAGGCTGGCTGTGTCCTTTGCCAAAAAATGCAGATCACAAACCTCTCCATCTGGATTTTTACACCCACCCCACTATTACTCCCTCCTCACCTCTGCCCCTAACAGAAACTGAAACTACCCTGCTGTCACCCTCCTCGCATTGGTATTCCCTCCACCTTGCCAGTCTGCACTTAGATTTATGATTTATTTAGAATTGGATTACACCGAGGCTCAAGGCCAGCACTCCCTAATCCGTCACCATCCCCGCCACGGCCATACACAAACATTTGTTTTAGCTGCGTCAGCATCTCTGGCTCCTGAAGAAGGACGCCCATTGTTAATTGCTATAGCAACCACGATTCAGGGTTTGGGCACTTTTTCTTTTTTTTTTAATACTCCTTTCCCTGTCGAAAATCACTGGCATTGTCAAGTGATAGATATTTATAACTTAATGTAACAGTGGCATGTCTAAGTTATGCCGTTGAAATGCATCACAGCCGGAGTTGTTCTGTTATTTGTTTTTGTGCTGAATAGCAGCAAGTGCTTTAAGTTATTGTCCTCGCACTCCCATAAAAAGGGAAAAGAATGGATGTATAATTGTTGCTCATATTTATAGCAATTGGATGCAGAGTGCCAAGGTGCAAGGAAGCCTGCTTTCAGCAATGTCACCCAAAATGATACTGAGGACCATGTTCCCTTCAAATACGCTGATCATGAATGTCTATTTGAATTGGGAAATGAAAGTTTTGGGCTTGGATGAACGAGCTGATTATGCCAGGGATATTTTTGGTCCCAGCTGACTAAAGTCTGATGAGCTAAGATGCGAGCATGCTAAAAAATGTGGAACCAACACAAAAATAATGAGTAAGCCCTTTGAAATTACCAAGCACAAGTGCAAACCAGGAAACAATCCATCTTTAATGCACCATGACACACATGCAAAGAGTTTGCACTCAGCCTTTTCTTACTGTTTTCTAGGTAAGGCTCTGTGGAGATTCATTCTTCTCCAAAAACCCCTCGGGGAGGCATGGTGCTCTGACCACACACCTATTACCTGTTGAGACAACTCAGAGAGGACAGGCCAGGAAGTCACCAGGCTATGGTCTTTCCTCACAGACTCTGCAGCTGATATAAGTTTACACCAAATACATGTGTGCACACATCACATGAATATCAAATGGCTCTGCTAAGGAAAAGACCAGAAGTTGAAACCCAGTTTATTACCCAGAAATTTTTGAATTTGATACCACACGGTCATGTGCAATGTCAAGGCTGAAGCATGCTGCAGGTCAAGCATGTTTGTCAGGTGCCTTGCTGAGTCTTGCTCCACAGACAGTTGCTCTTGCTCAGCGGGAGATTTTGTAAGGGAAGCAAACCTGAACACAGCACATGCCACCGAGTCAGGGGTCCACCTGCTGTGAGGGGGCACAGGGGTGCAAGTGACCCCTGAGCCAGAAAGGAAGCTACAGCACAGATTCAAGTGGGCTGGAGAAAAGACCAAGCAAAAAAAAAAATCTCCTGTTGTGAGGACTGGAAGAAAGGCAGGGAAGCCAGGGCATGAAAAACAATCTGTGGCAAAACAAAGCTGAACGCAACATGAATCCGGTGGTATGAGAGGACAGAGGCCTTCATGGGCTGTGCTGTGAAATATCCAAGTGGCTTGTGACTGCAATAGGGCCTCTAGTCAGTGGCCTTTGCATGCTGAGGGAAGCTCTGTCTGCAGATGCAACAGCAGCACGCTAAAAGGAAAACTAGAAATCAATGAGGGCCAGACAGGAGTTAAGATCTTATCGAGGTCATTGGATAGATTAAAAAACATGTAGAGACACAGAGGAGATTTGGAGGAAAGAGAGAGCCAGAAGAATGGGTAAGCTTTCTCTAGAGAGCTGGGAATAGCCTTGGGGATAACAAGACTTACACGAGGGACACTGCTGCAGCCACTATAGAGAGCATCTGAAGAAGGCAGAGCCATAAGGGTGGAAATCAAGGAGCCTCCTAACAAGAAATGCAAGCCTCTGTGTCACCCCTCTGTGTCCAGGTTCAGCTATTCATGCCTCATCTTCCCATGGTCTCAAAGCCTGGCTTCTATGATGCAGTTATTGCTTTGGTGATTCCAAGCTGGTGGGGTGTGGGAGTCCTGCCATACCCTCTTCTCTCCAGGGAGAGAAGAGGAGGCGACAGAGGAGAGCTGTGACAGGACCATGGACAGAGACCACAGTGCGATGACACGGGCTCACGTGAGGACCTGTCTCAAAGGAGAGACATCCCTCCTTCTCCTGGACCCATTCTGGGATGAGACCCATTTCTCTCCTCTCAACACTCTGCTCACAGCATGAGCCCTCTCACTGCACATCCTTGGAGGAAACCTCAGGTAGAATACGTTCATCTCCTCCAGATTGCATTTTCCCTTTTGCTTGCAGACTACTTCTATCGCTCGGCTTCTTTAATGAAGTCTTCCCCAATCTGTTGTGGTTTTGGATAGTTTTTGGTAGATCAGGTCACCATCCTTATGCTGAAGGGGAAAGCTCCCCAGCTCAGGCACTCTTGTGTGAGGCACCTGTCGCTGCTTCCCTATCGCTGCTAGGTGGGCCGGGCACTGCATAAGAAATGGCTCATGGAGCTGGGGTGGAATGAGGTAGGGGGGGCAGGGCATTTTCTTAAACAGCTTTAAAATCCATCAGTGATTTGATTTGCTTTCTGAGAATGGTTTAGCTCAACAAACAATTGCAAGCTACACAGTCGCAAGGTAAAATGAAAAGCCCATGGGCATTAATTATATATATAGATATTAAAAAAGAAGCTACTGCTTAATTATTGTTTGCAAATCTCGGTATTTAAATTGACTTATTTGCAAATGTCTGTTTAGAAATTGACTTTGTAATTATAAAGTCGGTGCAGGCATATCACAGGCCCTGGAGGGGTCTCTAACGAGGAATGATAATGTACCAGGCAAAGTGAACTATCCTGAGCTGCATTTTAATAACTAAGAGGTGCTTGGAAGGGGGAGCGGAGGGTCCACAAGAAATCCCAAAGCCAACAAAAGAAGAAGCAAGAGACAGAGGATAGAGAGAGCTGGCTCCACAAAGCAGAGGGCTAACATGTTTGAGAAGAGGTTTCAGGGGAAGCGCATCTCTTCCTGAAGCCCCTGTAATAGGAGTGAGCTGGCAGCAACCTCGGCTTCAGCTCTTGAATGAGAATGAGGCAGTCTGCTGGCAGCAAACTGCCGGCTGCTGCGAAGCTGTAGCTCCCTACCACAGGAAAAGCACCGTCCAGCATGTACCCAGCTGTCCCTTCTCCGCGAGCACTCCCAGCAGCAGACGGTATGGACTCATGTTGACTATGGCACATTTGCATGCAGGACTGAGTGGGCAGTGTGAGGTGCCCATTCTCCAAGATATTAGTAAGTAAGGTGGTTCCCAAACCTAACACACCTTTTCTGGACTTGAAGCCGTGTTAACCAAACTCTATGGTTGAGGGTCATCTACAAGAGGGTGTGGAGAGTGTCTCCATGTGTCTATGGCTATGCTCTGTCTTGTGAAACAGGTGACCTCTAATGGGATACAAGGTGTTCTGGGTGAAGGGTGGTATATTTTACCAGGCCACAAATCCTTGTCAGTCCCACAGCATGTGCAATAACTCTTAAGATTTACCTTCAGGACGTGTCCAAGAGGTATAAGTACATCAAGGGTGAAACAAGACTGTTCTTTCACCTTTTCCTCTCCATCATCTTTGACAACAACACTGCTAGGTTTCCAGATCTAGTGGTCTAGGGCATTTCTTCTTTATGGACCATCGCTATTGGCTTTAAAAACAGCCACTGGCCCATGATTTCTTGCATAGTTCATTAACCAAGAGGGAACAAAGCTTGGCTGCTAAGTGGCACATTAGCAAGATCAACAGCTGGCAGGGTGCAAAAATAATAGCCAAAAAAAATTATCATAAGCAAAAGCTCTGGGTTTTTGACGCGTCTGCTATGCATAGTCATGTTATCCCTTATTCGTGAGCATTCAGGTGGCGCCAGTATATTCATGAAAATGTGGCAGCTTAAGACAAGGTCTGAAAGTTAAATAGGATCCAGCATCCTACTGGAGCAGAATAATATTACTCTTTTGAGTGACATTATGAGTGAAAGTGTGGTCCTTGTGAAATCAAAGGCAAACACCCAAACACATTTTTTTTACATCACTGTGAAAGCAAAGCAACTATGGGAATTAAAAACCAGCTGCTTCCCTGACCAACATAGCTGTGCCAGTGTAAAAGCACAGCTCTGATGGACTCAAGAACCTCCTGATCTGTCTCCCTAAATGCTAAGCGCTGCTCCGTGTTTGCTGTCTGCTCCACTGTGCAGCTTGTGCCTAATAAATACAGAGCAAATTCTGCTTGGAATCGCAGTATATGCCTTGTTTGAGAGTGATAAGAAACCCCATGGAAGACCCAAATTCCTTTATGTCTGCTTGAGCTGGCCAGAAATAAGATATCTCCCATCTGGAGGCCAGGTAGCCATATTAGGACAGAGCTGTAAACATAATATCACCACTGAGAGATCTGTTTGTAGGCACGTGGCCTTGGAGTTTATTCAGCCTGTACGGTGAAACTAGTTTTCCATTGAAACTGGTCAATGATACTTAGATTTTCTGGTTGTCCTGCTCACTACTCCAATGCATTTGGTTTTTAATTATGTATGTCAGTGAAGCATTAAAAAAAAAAAAAGACAAGAAAAGAAAAAGAAAAGAAGTAGCTTGTGTTGAATTAAAAAGGGGAAAAAAAACCCTCCAAGCATTCTGATTAGATTTGAAATGGAAGCGTAAGCTGCTTGTCTCATTAGTTTAAAAAAATGTGCATTGCATCTTAGTATCAACTTGTCTAACAGAGAAATGATCTGTTGTCCTTGTACAACTGCAACGTTTCCTCAGTAGGCCTTTGTGTTGCGAAGAGGAGTGTGCAGCCTCAGCAGCCTTCCTGGGCACGAGACTCAGCCTGTAGGTTCAGGGCAGAATCGTGTGAGCCTACACAGACTCACATGTTCCTCCCCAGGTGGGTTCTGCTCAGAGGTCTGTAGCGTCTCATTTACTTTTATTTTTTCCCACAATCCTTTAATTCAAGGGTTGTGCTAGGACAATAACTGTTCAAACAAGCAGCATATTACATCTCATATTCGTGCATTAATTAAAACCATCCAAAATCTCACAAAGTTTGTCACTGATTCAGAGCGAATGGGACCTGCAGATAATTAATGACTCTCAATGACAGTTCTGGAAAAACTGGTTTCTGGCAGCAATCAGCATATGCTGGATAGATTTCTATTTTATAAGCCTGTTCTGTTCTTAAAGACACAAGAAATAGTGAAAGCAGGCTGTTCTTTTCAATATTAATTAGACCATTATTTATTTGGGAAAGAGAGTTTTTTGTTTTAGATACTTATATGTCAGCTGCTGAGAATTCCACCCTAAGTCACTTAATAGCCCATTAAGAAATAGTTGTGATGACTAATTATTTATTACAAATCCAGAATCTGTTTACTAGATAGCTTTAGTTTTGTTAATTAATAAGATTACCTCTTAGATCCCAAACTCGTGATGCTTATTCTGGCATTGTCTTGAAATACAACATATGTGAAATATGATGCGTCGTGCATTCTCCTATCAGGGTGTTTTAAGTTCTGCCTAAGGAATATGGTTGCTCTGTGCTTCACTGTGGACATATCATTAAGACTGATTACAACTAACAGCTGCTAATAACAAATACTAATGAAGGGCTTGATTTTACCTTTAGGAGCAATGGAGCTGTAGACACACTCCTCCTTTGCATGTATCTGTGCTACCAGCCAAAAGAAATAGTGACAAGTCATGATAGAGTGTGGCTAGCCTGAACTAGCCAACTGGTGAGATGAAGGCAACCTAGATCTCAGCTTGAACTTATCAGTTCAAGTCCACCTAATGGACCTGAATTAAGGTTGAACCAGGGCCCTGATGGTTCCCTTTATCCCCTGATTAACAGAGGAATTTATTTTTCCAAGGCATTTATTCACAAGTTCAAATCCCAGTCCTTCTCCCTCCACACAGCCATTCCCCACCCATTCAAAGGCTCTTTTAAACTTTCACACCTCGGCTAGGTACTACAGTGCCCTGCCCAGATGCCCTGGCTCCGTTAGAGCATGTTACTGCAGCACTGAGACAACCAAGGTCTCTGCCCAAAGCAGCCCGCAGTCTATATAGCGTTCATCAACTTCAGTGGGCTGACCTTGAGGCGAGCACCTTAGACTCTCTCTGTGTCGAAACAGCACCACGTCTAATGAAAATCCATACTGAGAGGGTATGCAAAGATCAGACTCGATTAATTCTTTCCAGAGGTGCCTCCACAATGTCAACATTGATCTGCTTCCTAGTCGCACGGTTTTCTCTCGGCTGACAACCATATGCCAGTCAGAGCTCTGCTGTATTGTAAATTTTAACAGATATGGAGATAGGATCATTAAAATACCCTGAGAATATACAGCAAGCTATTGTTTTGCTGCTTTTGCTGAGAAAAATCTCACAGTTGCACTGAAGAAATGAATGCTACAGGCCAATCTCATGGCAAAGAAGTTAATCCTACAATGAAATTGGATGAAATGCCTGAGGACAGGGATCAGTATGTGGGTGTCTTATGCTGTCTATGCTAAAAAGTTTTTGCTTTATAAAGCAGGCTTGTAGGACAATTGCAGAAATACACATACATTTTATTTCTAGCCATACCCATGGGAAAGTAAAAACAGCCTAGTCTCTATCAGTAGTCCCTCACAGAGTGCCTGTGTTTCAGACTGCCCTCGGATGTTTTTCATCAGAGGATAGCTTAGGGATAAATCACTTCATCTTACCAGAAGAAGGCAAGCTCAACCACCATCTGTCTTCCTACATATGCAACAGGACCTTCTGGATTCAGTCTGTATTTCCACAAGTCTGGAGTCACGTAGATACTGACTTTTGCTTCAGACCTGTAACATGCAACTGAAACATACAGCAGCCATTCACCTGACTTCTGATAGACTTCACTTGAATCTGGGGATATGGGTTTAGCCCCACCTCCAGTCAGCTATTAATTGCGTAATTGAGCTCAGGTGCAACCAATCTTTGCTAATGGGCAGGGCATCTTTTCATTATAAATACAAGCATGGGAAGATGGTGCTCTAAGGAGGTCTAGTTAGCATCTCTAAGTAACAATGATCTGTTTTAACAGTGACTATTAATAAAATCCACAAGTCAGGACCATGTCATTTTGATGTCCTTTTTAAGGCCAGCTTCACCATTACTCAAAGATCTACCTTTTTGTTGTTGTTGTTCATCTTCTATTATTTTTGGTTTAAACCTAAGTCAAATTAAACTACAAAATGAAAAAAATTAGAAACTTCCTAATAAAAATATTAAAGCAAAAAAACCATTAGATAAGAAATAGAGAAATTCTTTTTTTCTGGGGCTCAAACTTTGAAATCAAATCTGTTTTACCCTTGCAAATAATCACCACATGACAAAGACAACACGTGCACTGAAGATATATCGAGGGCGCTGCTGTCCTAAAGGTCACAAGCATACATGAAAGATCTTGCCAGGGTAAGTGGTGCCCAAGAAAAATGCACTGAGAATTACTCACCTTTCAGAGACGTTAGAGACAAATGCGTCCGGCCTTTCGAGGGGGCGGCTTGATTGCAACTGGATGCCTGCCTTAAAATGCCTCTAAAGGCAACAAGAAAAAAAAAAAAGCCAAATTAAATCATCAATTCAGCAGCATCTTTGCTACTCATCATGCTGGCATTTCTAGAGAAAGGAAGGTTGAAAACAATCCAGAAAGAGATGTCTGTGCAGAAGTCAGAGTCCTTTCCATGTGCTAATCTATTCCACTCGCTCCCCGTGCCTCACCTGCAGCACGCCTCCGCGCATTTCCCAGCAATGCAGTTAACAGCACGTGCACGTTGCTGAACCTTCTGCTCCGACACTAACTGCTTTGACTTCCACAAACACGCCAGCCAAGAAGACATCACAAAAGTACCTAACCTCATCTTGAGAAAGGGAGAGGGAGAATTATGAGAATAAGTTTAAAGGAAGAGAAGGAGAGAGAGAGAGACAGAGAGATTTTATTGCTCAAGGGGAAGAAAAGAGATTATAATTGAACTGCAGAAAATTCTCCACATCACGGGTAATGGTGCCTGGGTTACCTCTCTTTATCTGTGCAATAGAGATTAGCAGACAGGATCATAAAGGGAAATTAAAGTCAAATAAATTCTGGGCCAGCACTTGGTAAGTACTGATTTCCTACCACTTAGAAAAAGGAACATCAGGGCAAATGAAATGGCCCAGCATACGGTAGCAGCCAGCAGAGAGAGCCACCCTGCTATAAACATCGAACGGAGTCAGGACAGGCTGCTCCCGTGTCTTCATGGAGGATGGTAGGAGGTTTCCTCCAGGAGTGAGGGACCGCTCAGTGTGGATGCTGGCAGACTAAAGCCCCGAGCACTTCAGAAATTGAGGTCTCAGGCAAGGTAGACATCAGAGCAACTCTGGAGATGTAAGGTATTATCTCCCCACTGTTTTTTTATTACCCCTGTGTCCTGCAGGTTCCCATTTTCCTCAGAAAGATGGATGAATGTAAAGCATGTACATGCCGTGACCATTTCCATGAGGAACTGGAGACTTACCCTCAGTCCCTCGCCCTGCCGTGACCCCACGCACCTATCCTTGCTCCGACAGCTTACACTGAGCCCTCGGACCTCACGCTGAAGCAGATGAACAGTGCTCACACACAGCCACATTTCCCCCTCGGTCATGGTGGTAATTGCCAAGACACAGCAAGGGGAAGGAGGCACTCCAGGTCCACCCAGCAGAGATCTTCAGTCTTTGTCTGACAGACCCTTTGGGACTCCTGACTCAGGGCTTCACCTTTGCGGTGGGGTGTGTTGGATGTCTGCAGCCAGCAGTCAGAAATTACAAGAGGGTTTGGAGGCTATTCTTCTAAGATTTCCCAATCTGAGACCCCTTCAAGAGCTTAGTTCTCTAAAAGTGCTCGGAAAAAAGCTCTGGAAATTAGGTTTCTGAAGGTACCTCAGATACAGAATAAATAAAACATATGGGGAAAAAAAATGGCCCAAAGCAGGCATTACTACAAATCACTTTGGATCTGTTGAAAGCTCCTTCCTGCTCTTTTTAGAATTGACTGTTGCTTGTTACAAATGTTTTTCCTTGGCTTTCTTAAGTAATTTTTACTGACCTTCACAAAAATATTACAGCATTGCTGTCCAGTAAAATATTCAGGGAACTTTCTGAAGGAAAGATGATGTCTGTATTGAGGTATCTTTATTCTTTTCTTGGAGTGCCAAATTAAATCAGCATTCACCTTCCTCCTCCTTGCCTGGATGGGCAGTACATGATGAAGGGGAAGAGGGTTTGGCTGTCAGAAGCTGTCAACTGGCGAGAGAGCTGGACAGCCCACCGCAACCTGTCCACTGCCTGTTACTGTGATGGTGAACTGGACCTTACATCTCCCTGGCAAGTCCTGTGCCTTGCAACGTTGTGGGCAGTTGAGCACGAAACTGTCTCGGCAGCTGATAGCACACTAAGCTTTGCAGCAAGCAGCCTCATCCTTATTCCTCAGAACTGGGGCAGTCATCTACGTCAGCGTTAATAGACTCTCTTTGCAGTGCAAAGGGCCTAGTTAGGTTCAAGTGGGGCAAGGAAATTGGTCTTGCAAGAGAGAACTGGGACAACTGGAGGAATAAAGCCAGGGGTGTGGGTAGCAAAGATGGACAGAGATCAGAGATAGAAATAAGCCTGTCTGCACTCTTCTCCGCTCACCCCTTTCAACGGAATGTGTTCCCAACCACTCATTCCTTCGCTCCCTCCCTCTTTCCCCACCACATATTCTCTCTTGACTTATTTGATGCTGTTTGAAATCAAGCACTTGGTTTACCCTTCTCAAGCAGAGCGGATCTCTCCCAGCATGACTCTGACTGCAGCGGGAGGCACAGCGGGATGCTGGATATGGAAACCTGGCATTAGTATCACTTTCAGATGACAGCAGATCAGAGAGCTGGACCTGGGAGCGAATTAATACAGGGCTATGATTCACTCGGAGGGTTTGCTGCTGTCATACTCTTCTCAAGATGTGAGAGAGAATTAATGCGAGGGGCTGGGATTCGCTCCGAGCGCTGCGATGGCTGCCTGTCATCCTCAGGGAGCGGTGGGACCCTGGGCGCAAACGAACACAGGGGACGGGTTTGCTCCAGAGCCTGCAGGTATCCCAGGGAGCAGAGGGGAAGGTCACTTAGCTCCTGATGACCTCCCAGGCTATCAGTTAACTGTCTGATGCAAAATCCACCAGTGTGGATGGCTGAGGGTTGGTTTAACCTCAAAAAGCCAGTTAGCACAGAGTCTTCTTGCTCCTATGTGATCCTGAGGGAGTCACACTCTCCACTGTGGACTGATGCAAATGGGAGTCTTGTGGAAAACCATAGCAATGACCCAGATCTTCAATCAACCAGTCAGACAGGGGACAAGACACCCTCAGATCCACCGGAACTCATCTTTAAATATCCTTGGACAAATAGAGTAGCTGAACCCAATGGGCCTCCTAATCACTGACCCTCTGTACGGGCAGGGATAGAGCACATTTCTCTAGGGAAGGAGAACAGCAACCAAACTACCCACACCCGGGTAACAGAAATTGGCTTCATGTGCAGGAGCTGCTGGTTATCCAATAGCAGAACCTTTTCCACAGACCCTCATCCCTGAAAAAAACAGTGTCAGGCATCCTTAAACAATTTATCTCACCCTTTGAATCACAGAGGGCCAACCTATAGCTTTTTGCCTACATGTGGTCTGCCAGGAGAGGTTATAGACCTCCATCCTCTCGCGTTCCAATGTGGCTGACAAGGACTTTGACTGGGAGCAACCTGGAGATTTTCTGGTGGCCACAATCAGCCTGGTTTTGCTTTCTGTGGTCCACAAAGCACGTCCCCTCCCATGGTGAACTTGTTTGCCCAACAGAAATGTACATTCACAAGGACTTGGGGTTATTAGGCATTGGAATGGGCTACCCAGGGAGGTGGTGGAGTCACCATCCCTGGAGGTGCTTAAGAAAAGACTGGATGTGGCACTTAGTGCCATGGTCTAGTTGACACAGTGGTGTTAGGTCAAAGGTTGGACTCATTGATCCCAGAGGTCTCTTCCAACCTGATTGATTCTGTGATCCTGTGATTCTGTGACTTGTGTAGAGGTGTGTTTGTAACAAGCACGAACGTAGAAAAGGGTGCAGAAAAGATGGAGAGATCTGTCATGGCAATAGAAAATGACCCACATTTTGGAGAGGTTAATGGTGATTCAGAACAATGCATCCCTGAGCCAGTGGCTCTGCGGGGCAGGAGGCAAAGGGAGGATTTGCTCCCTCTTTTCGAAGGGAGAGAGAGGTTTGGAGCCTGGAGCATAAACACAGCTGAAGATTCTGAAAACAGACAATATCCTCCAAATGCAGCCTAGTATACACACAATTTCTTGAGAAGAGGAAACAAAACAAAACAAAAGAGGAAGTAGGCCCTTGCAAGCAAAATAAAGACAGAACAATGGAAAACTAAGCACTGGAGGAGACAGCTCCAAATAATTACATTGTGCGAGCATCACGCTGGGAAGCAGCATATGCTGGAGGAGCCCTCACTGGGGACACAGGATAAGCAGGCAGGAGGGAGGCCAGGCAACCCATCAGCTTCAAAGCAGCACACGCCAGACCAGGTTCAGAGCAGCTCCACCTCCGGTGAGGTCAGCGTAACGATGCCAGAGATGAAAATATCCTTGTCCTTAAAACAAAATCCCTTCCTTCCATTGCCAATAGCACCTGGTAATAAGCAGCAGGCAAGGGACTAATATTATAACAGATATTTGGGTCACAGGCTGTCATTTAGGATGGGCGAGATAGGTGTACGTCACTCTGTGTCCCTGCTAAGAGCTCAGCTCTGCAAAGACACTTGGGGAGCTCAGAAATGACATTTGTTTATCTGAGATCAGGGGTCTGGTCTCCATTCATACAGCACTGGGCACAGGGGGTTCTGCTGCTTGGTTTCTGGGGATCAACACCATTGTATTTAAGTTGTCATTTCCTAAATAAATAGATGAAAAGTTAGGAGCCAAATCCTTGTAAGAGAGTTGAAAACAGTTAGTTGAGCCAGAAACTATGTATTGCTTGGGCTGTGCTGGCAGTGTGTTTGGTTTGGAAAGTGAGGCTGAATCAGGCCAATGTTCTGGTCGTGGTGGGGTTTGTGTTGCTGTTCAGAAAAGCCTGACAAATGCTTTTGTGCCTTTGTTTCTGACAGCCCTGTACATTTTATATTTACATTTCTAATTTAAAAAATATTTTAAATGTTTGGCCTTTTTAATGGGAACATCTTGGTCTTGCTCTGTAAGTAGGTTTTTAGAGAAAAAGAAATTACAGATTCTGTCCTGAAAATGTCCCACTTTCAGTTTCTTTTGGTGGAGGGAGGCAGTATATAGGAAGCAACTATATTTTCTGTAGCTTCATGGGCCAAATTATGCTAAGCTGTGGGACCGTCACTGTAAAGCCCATCTGGACAAGCCTGTGAGAGGCAGAACTTCACTGCTTAGGAGCTGCCCTCAGCCCAAGAAATCCCCCCTTTTCACCTCTCTGAAGAGACTACCCCAGGGAAGTGATGTGCCTATACATCTCTAGTCCGGTGGGTTTCGGTCTGGAGTTTGTGGATCCTTGGAAGCTGTCCATTATTTTGCTAACGGATCTGTGAGTGGTAGCTACAGAAATCAAGTGTGTTGTGACAGAGCTCACATCTGCTATGCAGGGTCTATGCCTCCCTTGGGGAAAAATTTAGGGAGTCAACAAACTGCAAGATGTGAAAACCATGGCTACAGACAGGCATGGTGTCTTCATCATTTATGCAACAAAACCACAATGAACCCACATGAACACAGGTGCACCTTAAATACCTGTGTTTACTACCTCAACTCACTCTACATACATTTATCTCTCTGGCTGGTTGTAACAGCTTTCAAAAAACAGAGAAAACAGCAAGCCCCACTAGAGGCCTTGCAAACTGCTCAGAGAAACACTCCATGAGCAGCAAAATATGTCCCCCACAAGTACATTAGCGATACATGGTGTAGCTTGTTGAGTTTGGATGTTCTGTAAAGTTCTCTGAGATGGAAAATGTCTTAATATGCATCTCTTCCCAGCCTCCATCCCTCCCTGCCTCCCCCCACCCCGACTCATCCTCCCTGCCCACAGAAAGAGAAAAATGTCATTCATACAGAATGCTCTTCAGCGATTCAGCGATCGATCCCCAGCAGTTTCATTTCAATATTGACCAGCTCCATGATGATAATTGATGAGAGATGCAAGTGATGGAAGAGTGAAGAGAGCAGTGCTGAGCAGATCTTCCAGCCCAGATTGTAGGAAGCCTCTCGCTGTGACTCATCTCCATCCCATTTGGTATTTCAAAAGGGAAAAAAGAAAAAACTTTTTTTTCTTTTCTTTTTTTTTTTAAGAAAAGGACACTGCAATTTTCAAGATTCCAGTTTGCACGAATGGCCCAAGCCAATCAGCATATTTGAGTGCTTGAGTTGAAAAGCCTTTCCCTGAGAGAGAAGAAAGAAAACCAGTGAAGGGCAGGAGGGAACAAAGGGGCTGAACATGCCATTGAAGATAAAAAAAACCTGAGCAGCTGAGCTTAATGCTTGGAGGGATTTTTGTCCTTTTTTAAAATATAAATCTCTCCCCTAGATCCAACTGGTGAGGGTAATCTGGAAAGCACAAGAGACAAAAGGTTAAGAGTTAAACTCCCCAGCTCAAAAAGCAACAGGCTAGAGGAAGCAAAGGTTGCACTGAGACGTCCAGAAGGAATAAACATCCCTGAAAAGCTGCCTTTATTAAGTGCTTCGTCAAATGGGGATTGTGGCAACACAGTCACTGCTTGTGCCCATCCAGAAGTCCAGCGCTGCGTTACTCTCCTCACTCACTTTTAATACCCCAGCCAGCAATGAACATGTTTTATATCGCTAACGCTGTTCCTCTCTAGCTGTCAGTGATGGACTTTTAATATCACCATCCTAAGAGAGCCTAAGAGATACAGCTCCCACGGTGCACCAGGCACAGGACTGAGTTGTGAGCTACCAGCAACCACAACAGAGCAAAATGTATGCATACTAATGCAGACCATGTCATGGAGGTCACTGGATGTATCAGGTTTCTCGTGCCTGCTTCTGCTGTGCAATTAAGCTCATAAGCAAGGGAGAACATCCATATGTAAAAAAGGTGAAGGAGGGAAAAAAGAAATCAAAGAAAACCTAATTATCTTGTCAGGGACAGCAGTGAGATGCTTTACATCTCCTGGTTGTACAAACGGTCCATGGGTAGAGAGCTGTCAGGTTCTACCCCAGAAGTGGCTGCTTTTCAATGAGGTGATGTCTCTGCTTCTCCTCCTTGGGGAAGGCTTCATAGAGAAAGCTGAGCTGCCCTAACAACTCACTGATGTCAAAAAGGGATGGTTATAAACCTCTTCTCATGCTGTCCAGGACCTCCTGCCTCTGTCCTGGCTATGCACATCCCTTTGCTTAGCTCTGGAGCTCACTAGACTGTTCAATGAGCCAACTCAGCTCTCTAACCCAGCAGAGGACTAATCCAGCCCCTCAAAAATGTGTTAATTTACCTCATTTAACATGATATCACTTGCAATTTTTATAGTTAAAAAGGTTTCTCATATAACAACCTCCTCCTCACTTCTCTTGCTCCCTATAGACCATGTGTCCCATCTCACCTTGTCTTCTTTCTCATGTTGCCACCCACGCTGGGGAAAACAGCTAAGTCACTTCGTAGCATTTTGCAATTGGTTAGCAGCAGTGAGAATGACATTTGCAGGAGTCCCCAGATAGTGCTGTTGCATACAGAATTACAAGCTCTTTCCTTTAGCCCTTGTGCAGGGCTTAGTCCTAGAAAGTGGTGGTGCAGCCAGTATGAGGTGGATCTTAGGTCTGAAGCATCTCAGAACCCAAGCTCTGATGTGGACTCCCCTCAAAGCTAAAAATCACTCTGGGAATGAAGTAACAAGCAAATTGTGAGGCTTTATATAGTTAGCTTCACACACCTACGTACACCTTGAGCTCCTAGTGGCTGCTCTCAGAAATTGCTCTGAAATGTCCCAGAAATAGGAGCAGAGTAATTGCAATGTATATTCTAATAACGGCAGCTATAATAACACCCCCTCCTCTCCACTTTCCTCTTTAGGGGTGATCTGCCAAAATGAGAAACAAAATTACTGTGTCTGTTCAGCAAATTCTTACTGACAAAATCTTTAAGAGTTGACAAGAATAATATACTGAAAATTAGTTTAGAAGTGTTTCAAGTTTCAAAAAATCAATCAAAATCAAATTAAGTTCTGAAGATGCTGTCTGTAGAGTTTAAAGAAAATAGAGATCAGCTGCAGCAACATGGCATAGTGGGCTCAGCTTCTGAGCAAGAGACTTATGTCTGCTCTGCCACCTCTTCTGGCTTAGGGTAGAGAGCAGCAACAGGTCACGAGGGTTTGCTGATGCTCTGGCTAATCTGGTGAGCCTGGATACCAACATCAAGAAACCCAGTCTAAGCAATCCACAATAGGGTCCTCCACATGGCACTTCCCTCATCCTAAGGCTATGCCCTAACCGGGCCATAAATCGTGAGTTAGAGATAAAGAAAAGGTTTCCCCTGCTGCTTCATGATAATTTCTCTCCAGATTTGTTCATCCCAATGCCTGACAGAAAAAAAAAATATTTGAAGCTCCTAAAGATCCTCATCATGGAGGAAAATCAGTTTCTCAACTAGTTCTATTGCATGGGCTAACCCAAAACAGGGGCAGAGGCAGAGTTAAAGTCCATTAAGTATTGCTCATAGACTCTGTTTCCTTCTTGGCTGTGTGATCTCAAATAACCCAAGCTTATACTGGCCCCAGTGTCACTGAAGAAGCCTGGGACTCACTCTTTTGTTGAGAATATGCAAAAAATCGCATGAGAGTTTGTCCTGTTTCTGAGTGATCAGAGCCTTTCTGGACAAGCAGAGTGCACGGCTTGCTTGGATACGCTCTCTTTTTTGCCCTTCATCCATATGGTACCCTGACCCCATCTTGGCCCAGCAGATCCAAGAGCTACTGACCTACAAATCCTCAGCCATCTGCTTTGCAATTCAGCCTCAGCCCAGCCATTCTGCCTTGCTGTTTCAGCACTCAGTCGGAGTGGATGGGGTTGCTTTAGGTTTCCAATTATGTCTGTCTTAATTATATTCCTCCTTGGGGTCCTAGAGGCCCTGGAAATTTTCCCCCACTCTGTCTTTTCCCAGAACTGTGAGTCAACAGTTCAATTATAGTCTCTTTATACAGGCATGAGAATTTGTTTCTTGGGCAAAGTTCCCTGATAAGATGATATGCTACATAAATGTCTCTAGCAAAACACATTTCACAGTGAATTTATCTCCACACAACTTCTCTGCCTTATAGCACCTTATCATTCCAAGACGTCTCAAGGCACTTTCCAAAAGGTGTGCAATAATAATACTTCACAGTTATACACAGCCTTTCATGGGAATATCTCAGAGTGCTGTACAGAGAGAAGTACTCCGCTCCATCAAACAGCTGGGAGTGCTGAGGCAAGGGATGTGGAAGAGACTTGCCCAAACGAATTAGGAAAATGCAGGGGTTGTGATGGAGTCCAGCACCCCACAGAAACCCCCTTCTTTGATCCTAATGTGCTTCTCACAAGTTTATTGCCTGTTACACCAGTCTTGGGGACAAGCCACACTGCGGAGAGGAGATACTTGTCCTCTGGTCATGGGATGGGGACTGAGTTCTGTGTCTATCCTATTCACCCTACACCCAACACATGCATATTACATAAGGAATAAAACACTCCAAAACTGCAAGGTTTGTAACATGCCTTCTGTCTGTTCCTGAAATGAACATGTCTGTGCTCAGCTGAGGATCTTGGCCTGGAGCAGAGTGAGTAAAGACCCTGTTTTCTGTGTGCGACAGAGCTCTGAATGCTGCTGTGGTCTCTCCAGGAATGGGATTTCCCAGGAGAACTGGGCACAAGTGCCTAGCAGCTAGGTCCGTTTGCCTCTTCAGATGCCGCCACACGTATTCAGGCCCCATCAGAAGCATCTTCTATTCCCAAAGTCTGGGGTTGGAGTGACGTTAGAGCTGTTCCTTGTTTTCAAAGAAGAACCTACTCCAGTCCCCATGGGGTATGGGGCACTACTGGTACTCTCCTCCATTGCTGTGAGCAATCGCCCACTCACCTCATGCTTTGGTTCCCCCTCTGGCTGGATGACAAGTGCCTGAAAAGCAGAAGAGCCATGAATAACAACGAGCATTTGCCTCCTCAGGGGTGAACTTCCAGCCAAATAGTCAGTCTTCTTCCAATATGTGATGGAAAACAGGCCAACAGCAATGTACTGGGGTCCAGGTTATTTTTAAGGGTGCCTGATGACTACTCACAAGCTCCTAAATAACTACCCTTTTGGAGGCACAGCAGCCTGGATGCCTATCCCCTGTTTAAGGGAGGGATCTGCCTATCCAGATCCAGTTCCTGGCATTGACCATTCCCTTCCCAGCCACACATCTCCCCCAGCACTCCTCTTCCACTGAGCTGCCATGTCTCCCATCAGCCTGGTGTCCTTGGCTCCAGCCCTGCCCGTCACCTTCCTCTGCATTTAATCATGTTCAGCAACCTCTCCCCTCCCTCCTCCCTCCCAGCCCAGCTTATATCATCAAAAAATCACTTTGGCACCTTCACTGTCAGCAAGCGGCTGTTTATCTGCTATATCATTGGAAAGATCTCTAAAGCCAGGCTTGGAAAACAGCCCTTCTTTTTATTTGATGCAGGATCATCTGAAAGGAGGATGAGAAGCGGCGAGAATATGTTTTCTTTGTACAGATCAATATGACTTTAACCTTCCTCCTGCGTGCCCACCTCCTTAGCTCACGTATTTCTCCTTAGCTCACGTATTTCTTACCCTTCTTGCATTTTGGTGTTTGCAGCACTCCTGACACGTGGACCTCTCGGTCTTGCATGCATCAGGGGAGAATTTCTGCCTTGACAGAGCGGGTCCATTTGGTCCAGGGAAAGGTTTCCTGGCCAGTCAATTCACAGACTCAGTCACCGCTCAGATTTCAGATCCTTTTTGTCTCCTCCTCGCTGCACTCTCTTTTACTGCTCCCGTGTTATACACTATACAGAACCTCGCTTCTAGCTGTTGGGAGTCACTAAATGAATTTTCCACCTCCTCCCTTTCGTCTCTCTTTCTGGGACAGAAACAATAGCATCCTTCTCTCGTGCACCCTTCACCTCTGCCAGTGGCAGATTTACTCCTGCCTGGCTTCCTGGCAGCTGCTGCAGCTGCAACTCTGAACGGGGGCTCCGGTGTCTTTTGGTCCCACTCCCACTGCGCTGCTTTCCCAGTGGGATCAGAAATAGAGAGGGAAGTTGTTCAGGTCCCATGGTGCAGCTCTGCAGACCCAAGGTCAACCTAAGAACAGCAAGCTCGCTCCTGAGCAACCTTGATAATAGACCAATATTATCATTTTATACATTTTATACAGGGAAATTGAGGAACCGCTTGGCAGAAGGACCCAGACACGCTGGCACAAGAAATGAGCAGGAGGTCCCTTCCTCCTGGCTCATACATTAGAGATGTCTTTGCTAAAAGGGAAGAAAGGCTGAGACACAGTGAGCAGCCACTTCATGAGGACAGTCTGGGCTGCTCACGCTTGACAGGCATCTACCATACGAACAGAGAGCAACCACCACTCACCAGGGTGCAGCCTGCCATTGGCAACCAACGCCAAACTCATTTTTAAAGGAAAAAAGGAAAAGACTGAGTCCTTTCTCAGGTCAAAATCCAGCAGCAAACACCATCCTGCTTTTCACACCCAGAGACAGAGAAGCTCTTCTTTCTTCTCAGATGGAGATAGGAGGGGGAGACAGGTTGTTACTATAATAGCAGGAAAGACGCCCACCACTGTGCTAAATGTTATATTTATATGTACGTATGTAATGAGAGACTGTTCTTGTTCCCAAAGCACTGACAGCCTGAAGGAGAAATGCAAATGCCTTCTCCAAGGTCACTGAGTAGCAGGGACGGGCATCCTGGTTTCAGACAGTGCAGGGAAAGGATTCACCCCCTGTCCGTCTCCACCTCCTCCCTTCAGATGTAATGTGCTTAGCCAGCCTCCTGAGCCCCTTGGTTAGCTAATCCAGACTCAGAGGGCTGACACTTATTCAGACAGACAGACAGGGAGTGTGACCGATGCATATGCAATCTGGTCCTTCGTCCTCCATGCACGGCCCTCTTCCTGCAAGAAAGGAGCTGCAAAAGCATCGCTGCAAAGTTAAAAAAGGAGAGAGAGGGATCCCAAGAGCTGAAAGGCAGTTTAAAATCTCACATAAAAAAAATTAAAACCACAAAAAATAGAGCTGATGTGTTCTGTCCACGTCCAGCCAAACACCAGGTGCTGTCAGAGATTAGACTCTTTTGCAGACAAAAGCAGGTGATAGGGCCTTACTAGATAAGGACAATAAGAGGAGAATAAAGGGAGGGGGGGGAAAAAGCCAGAGGTGAAAAAAGAGGTGCAAGGACAGACAACAGGACAGATAGCAGCAGATCAGACTGACAGATCCCTCACTGGGGCTGTGGGGAACCAGGGCTCTGGAGCCAGGAGCTGAGTGGAGGCTCTTGCTACCCTGCAGGGAGGTGCCCTGGCCTCTGCAGCCACTGCCACTGCGGGCTTGGGCCTCTCTGCCTCCCACCTGTGTTGCTCCAGCATGGGATGCACGTGGCACCCCCAGCAAATTCGGGAGTGCTGCTGTCCTGATAAGTAACATGAATAAGCGTCACTGTTTCTGGGTGGCCACCCTTCCCAGATGGCCCAGCATGATGGCCACACTGGAAGTGCTATAAGCAATGGATGCTGAAAGCAGCCGGGGAGCCAGCAGTGCCTGGGCTGTAGCTGCTTGGCTGGGAGATACCCATCCCCTCACCACTGGGAAACAGCCATCAGTCAGGGGTGTTATTCTGCACTGACTGCAGCAGGGTTTCATCAAGGATGACTCTGGCCTTACAAGTCAAGCGTGATCTAAAGAGTTTTCTGCTCTCCTCCAGCTCCCCTTCTGCTCCCGCCTGTCCCCTTGCTCCTCGCAGCCCCAGCTCGTTCTGTGCAGAACAAACGCTGCTTGGCACCAAAACAGCTTCATGCTGCATCCCAACCACCCACCAGCCGAGGGCCAGGGCCCCCGCCTGACCTCCTGAGTGGGAAAGGAAGGAAAGGCAAACCTGCAGCATCATCCTCTCTTTCCTTGCCTCCCACCTCCAAAGCTCCCCTGATGTGCCAGCGCCGTGGAGCGAATCAGGACCCCTGAGCACCTTGCATTAGAGGTGGCCCAGATCTGTAACAAATGGGCTCCCAGCCTCCTCGCTGCATGTGATGCATCAGCACAGGCAGCTCGTTTAACTGCCATTAATTATACTTTGTGAGAGAAAGGGGCACGTTCAGGTTGGCCATTTTTCTCTCTGTTTCAAATACCTGCCATCTAGACGGGACGCAGAAACTCGGCTGCATCCTGCGAGCTGGGTAACAAACCCCAGGCTTTAGGCACAGCAAAGCATCTATAGGGAATGGTCCCATGGGTGAGGCAACGGCTTAACTCCTCGGTTATCCCGACTGCTGCCTCCTCTTCCTTGGCACCTATCAATTAATTCACCTCGATTCTCCTTCTGCGTTCCCTTGAACGCCCGTTGAAGGATTCAGCAGTGAGCTTAAACTGTTTGTGACTGGCCTGAAAAACTTCGGAGCGATGCATAGAGACACCGTCTCTCCCTTGGACCTGATGGGAGCTGAGAGCGCCCAGCACCTCTTGCTGCTCCCCCCGCACGGTGCAGGATCAGGCTGTGAGCCCTGGCACTGCATTACACCCATCATTCCCCCTGTACGCAGCCGCGACTGCTGGGTAGTGTGGTCTGTCCCTAATAGAGAAATATCCGCCTCTTTCTATGATTTATGTTTTGTTTGAGTAGCCTGATAATTCCCAAATCTACTATTCTTCCTCATAAATGTGGAGTCCTCCTCACTTACCAGCCTCCTTGTTGACAACTTAATATCAGGGGCTCTGAAGAAGATATTGAAAACCTGGAAAGATCTTGAAAACCTGGAGCCTGGCAGCAAGCTGAACACTGTGCCAGCAGCCACAGTGGAGAAAACTGCTTTCAGAGGAGGTTTAAAATCCAGACCTGGTCATTCATGGCTAATAAATCTCCCTTTGCTGTTTTTAAGAAGCTGATGCTGATGTCCGTGCCCCAGTAAAGTTTCTAATTTTCTTTACTACGTTTTTCGTGGCAAGAAGGGCCCAGAAATTTGAATTTGAAGGATGCTTTGCACAAGATGTCCTTTGCCTGATGCTTAGCCCCCACTGTGACCTAGAAGTGGCTATGCTGGTGCTTAACTTCTATCCCTCGCATGAGCTAGTGCATAATACGAAATGGAAAAATATCTCTGTACCTATCCCAGAGGACTTAGATTTTTCCCTTTACTGGGACAAGGAGAGAGGGAAGGAGAGGGGATGGCAGTGGCCACTGGGGGATTAAGGGAGCAAATCTATAGGTCTACAACCTCAGCAAATGCTATAGCTACAAACATGACATGTTCATGGACTCCTCGACCCAGCCCAAGCCCTGCAGCAAGAGCATGAGGGTACGGGAACGGGATGTTGGTAGGCAACCAAACCACATCCAAAGCAAACCTGCTTTTGTTGCTCCTTTAAGCACTCACACCTCAGTACCCTGAAGCTGACTCTGTATAGAGACAAAATTTCCTCTTTTCTCCCCACCATGTGTCATGCACAGCAAAAACCCCCCACCTCAGGGTAACCAGAGTCCTTGCTGCATAGCTGGAGTCATGAGCAAAAGGGAGGAGAAGAGAAAAAAGACTTCAAGGATTGTCATTAACCATCCCAAATCTACCAAGGGGTCAACACCATTCCAACTCCATCTGGGCCATGTGCACAGCTGGAGCCAGAGTGCAGATTTTAGATGACTTTCCCCTCGTGTTCACATACAGGCTTCTCTCTAGCTGAGAAAGACAGAGACCACTGGCATGTGCAGCATTTGACAGGAGACCCAGGTTATTGATTCACAGCTCTACTTCCCTGAACTTTTCCGGAGGAAAGCGGGGCTGCTTTGCATAAGGCAGGCATATGTTGCAGCTTTGGCACAAGGAGAGCTGGTTGGCATTTCCTTGCCAGACTTTTCCCACCCTCCTCTGATACCATCTGCCTTCGTGAAACGCTGAAACTCCCATCTGTCAATTTTACTGTAAACACACAATTATCCAGGCTGCTGGGGAAGAAAAGCAGCACAGCCATACCTTGGCCAGACGTGGAAAGGATCGGGATGTGTGGCCATCCCGAGCTGGGATGTGTGGCCCTCTCACTGTCCCACCAGGCAGCTTGGTAGAGCCTTTTCATTTTCAGCACTGCATCTGCAGTGGTGACTCTCTTGTCCCAGAGAGAGATGAGCTGTTGATGCCACCAACCACTCAGTCCATGCCCTGGGCCTCCAAGAGAAGGATGCAAACCTGGAGCTCAGCAGGAGGCTGGTGGGGAGCTCCAGCCACTTTCAGCACCCAGGTCATTGCCAGCCAACTCAGGAAGTTTCTGCTTTCTTCCTTTTCTGCCATGTCACGGCAGGGAGGACAGCCCAGGCACAGCCACCTGTGACCCCCGCCCAGGTTCATGCTATACAAAATATCAGCTGTGCAAACGCCCCAGTGACAATGTCCACCCCGAAACAAGGTCAGCACTGGAGAAAAAGCCTTCTCTTGCCAGTTCATGTCAGCAGTGTATTTGTGACCAAGTCTGCCTGTCCCTCACCTCTGGGTTTCATCACAGGAATGCCCAGATCCTGCAGCTTAGATGCCACTTTGTTGCTTTCCCCATAGAAATCATCCTCTTTTCTGGCTGGGGGCAGCTTTCTCTGAGCACAGCAGACAGCAAAAAGTTGACAGCAGCCCATGGCATGAGCTGAGCCCTGCCAGCCCAGCCATCAGCAGTCGAAGGGGCTCCTCATCGGTGCTGTGAATTACTCTCAACCCTTCCAGGGGCAGCGAAACTGAAAGAGTGTCTGAGCTGAGCTGGTCTGAAGGATGAGCGAATGAAGCGTGAAGATGGAGGGGGAGAGAAGGCTGCAGATATCCATGGGCTGGGGGCTGATCTGGGGAGGGTGGGAGATGGCTATGTTTTGTTTTATTAAATATTGGTCCCTGTGTGGTGTCTCCAGCCCAGAAACCGGCTCCACCACCTGTTTCGTTTAGCTGGGAAGAGGGAGGGGGCCGTCGGGTGGCGGAGGAGCTGGCAGATGGCATGTGTTCCCGGAGATAACACGGGGCTAGTTCAGAGGTTACTAATTGGGTTTCTGCTTGCCTTTCATATTCAATGTGAATCAAAATGGGAACATGTGGTTCAACACAAGCACGTCGTCATCCTTCCCCGAGGATGCTCCCCTCCGCCCCGCTCCCCCGCCCGCTCCCTCCACGTCCTCACCCAGAAAGCCTGCATCAAGGAGGTGGTTACCGTTCATTCACAAGCCAAAGCAAAAGGGAGAGGGGGAAAATAGCAAGCGGGTTAGTGAAGAAGCAACTAACACATTGCTTACTCAGGGCATACCCTTAGTCCTGCAACAAGCCCCTCTGCACACACAAGGCTATTAGCAAACTGCTACCAGCACGGGAATGCCACACCATGGGCAAGTGAGGTGGCAGCAAGGCCACCTTGCAGTAAAGAGTACCACGTGTGCTGGAGGCCAAACTGATGGGTGCTGCCTTCAGGCAGCCCCCATAGGTTCCTCTCAGTGCCCTACACAGGGTGCCACACATCTCCCTTTGGTGAGTGCCCTGATGCACTCATCTACTTGTTGCTTGGGTCTCTTCCCACTATGGAGTGGAACAAGCTTCAAGGGCAACATCTAGAGATGATGGCAGAGCTGCAAAAGGGAATTCGACCACAGCACATTTGCACAAAGCACATGACCCTGTCATTACCAGAGTCCCTCCCCAGCCTTCACCTCTGGCACAGAGACACCTCTGATGGGCTGGTTTGAGGAAAACAAACTCAAAACCTTTAAAGGCAGCATGTCTGGAAACATGCTTCAACGTTGAGCTAGGGAGAAAGGCTCGCACCCAATGAGGTCGACTCTTACCCTAGTAGAGGTATAGACAACACATCTCTTTTGGAGAAGTTCTCCTTTTTTCTGCAACCACCTCAGTCCATGGGGTCTCTCATGTAAACTTTGTGCTGAGATGCAATCTCACAGTCAGAGGCAGGGAGAGAATATCAGGACGAGAAAGCAGGATGTGCGCACGCGTCCTTGGAAGGGGGAGGAGGATGGAAGTTAACTGAGAAAAACAGAACACTCTTTGGAAAGGAAAAGAGAAAAAAAAACAAACCAACTCTTTTTCAAAGCTTTTTGCAAATATTGCTTTTTCTCCCCTCCCTCCTTTTCTGACAAGCTGCAATCAGCACTCAATATTGTCACTCAGTGCCCAATTTCACAGGGGATAGGTATCCACAGAGCTCTTTAAATGAAATAAATAAATACATCTGGCCCCGTATCGCAGGGGTTTAGCTGGGAGCTGAGCTCTTCTGAAAATCTGGTCAATCACGGTGACATTGATTTCAGGACAATTACTCCTGATTTACACTGGTGTAAATGAATGGAATGGCACTAAACTGCTGACTGGGAGTCCATACACAGGCAGAGCTCATCAGAAAGCCGAGTCCCCATTCTGTGAAAGATTGAGATCAGCTTCCCCATCCAAATCAGGACAAAAACTGTCTATTTTACTTAAAATGGAACAGAAAGAGGGTGAAAAAAAGCCACTTGGGTTCAATAAAAACTATGTTTTTGAATGCCTGGCATTTATCAGTTTGACTCTTCAAAACTTTATCCATATATAATAAAAGTAGGTAAGCCAACTTTTCTTAGTATCATAATGAAACTATTGGCTTTGAGTTTTCTTTTTGCCCAAATAAAACCTAATTGGGGCTAGGGAGGATAGAAATCTGTTTTTTACCCATCAAACCTGCCCTCCACTTCTTTTTCTCTCCTGCATTTCCCACTGTCAAGCTGTGTCAGTGAAGTTTCTGAGCCCGTTTTTGCACCATCCAGGCTTTGCGATGCCTTTTTTTAGGGATAAAGGGTGTTCTCAAATGAAGGGACTGCCTGTTGTAGCATTGGGGTGGTGAGGACAGCCGTGGAGAGGAGGGAAGGCTCCCTCATGCTGTGTCACCCCTGCATTTTTTTAACCGTGATTGGTTTATGGGGAAGGAGAGGAGGGGAAGAGGCTAATGCTCTTTGAGAGCTTCTCCCCTAGTTTTTAAAATACTTTTTACCTGGATATATGCCCCGGACATAAATCACTGTTGCTCAGGATAAATGGAAGCCCGTAAGTGCCACGAACACTAATGACAACATTCATCAAACACTGAACCGCTCCATATTGCGCCGGTCTCCAGGATGCCTGCGGACATATGGACCGAGCTCGCTCCAGCAGCCCCCGCTCCCCCCTGCACCCCTCCGCTCCCTGGCAGCAGGCAACGAGCCTCAGCCTCACCACAGCCAGCTTGGAGCAAAAGCAGGAGCGACCATCGGGCAGTCGTGCACCGTCTCCTCAAACAAAATAGTCCACAGAATAGCTCCCCTCAGAGCCCCATCTCTCAGCACTTTCCCATCCTATTGCTCCTGAGCCAGTTGCACTCCAGATTCCCAAAAAACAGGTCTCCACCACACAGAAAAAAAAAAATCAACCCTCCATCAAAAGTTAGCAACACGGGGCATATTCTCTGAAGCAATCAAGTTACAGAGCCTCCACGAGATAGTCACTTGCTGGTAATCCTGCTCTCTTGCAAAGTGAAATGCATTAGCTTAATTGCCAAGGAGAGCTGGGCAAAGCTCTGAGAAGGTTTGAGCTACCAAGAGCTGCTCTACAGTGGCAGTGGGCTAATATCAGGCAGAGTCAGTTACTGCAGCTCAGCTGGCTGATGGGAATTGAGTCATGTATTTATCCCTCTTGGTACTAAAGTGCTTCCCCATGGGACAGGGCAGTTTAGGAAAAGGAAAATAAAGTTTTCATAATTCTGTATCAGCACTGGGGCTCTGGGGGATCATTTAGAGTCCTGTAGATCCAATTCAGGACAAAATCCCAATCCCAGAAGTAATGATTTTTAAAAAGAAAGGGAAAAAAGGGACTGTCTCCGAAGGCAGGGGTAGGGGGAGTTTCTTGCATGTGACACACATGTGATGGTGCTTGCATGACGAGTCTGAAGGGAAACGTTACATTCACGGGTCCAACATTTCACAGCACAGCCTGAACCATCAAATAGGTCAGTCTGTAATTACTTATATTTATTGAGAAATTTATTAAACTGAGATTTTTCTGCAGATGTGTTTCAGATTCAAAAGTAAATGTTCTCAAGGTGGAATTACTGCTCAAAACTCAGAAGAAGGACCAGAAACCTTATAGGATAAGGGGAGACAGGTAATATCCACTGCATGATTCACAGCAGGAATCTAAAACTGGGTCTTTCTCACACCCCCGACTGAGCTGATTTCTTGCTAGACCAAATTCTTTCCCTCTGAAAAATCTGAAAGAACAAGTTCTTATTTCAGCTCTGGATAAAAAAGAAAAGAGCAGTGCAGCCTTCTCATTTCCTGGCTTTGAGCTTTAAGAACAAGGTGTGCAAGCGATATCTTCCATTTCCTAATTTAGTTAAGTAAGTTGCAAAACTTGGGTTCAATTTAAACACAGAAGGTACGGCACATCCACAAATGACATGGTTTCCACTAGAAATGATGGGGAAAAGTACAACTCAAATAATGTCCTAAAGAGAGAGCCAGAGATTTTGTTTGCTTGCTCACTTGTTTTTTTAAAACCTATCAGAAAGTTAATTTTATGTTTGAGCTAAAGCAATTGTATCTGAAGATGTTTATTATAGTCATCTTGCTGCTTTCCCATGGGCACGGAGGGAGGAATATCAGTACAGACTAAGGCGAAATGTGGCTTTACCCTAGTGAAAATCAGCATTAGTTTCGGACAGTGCTCTGAATCCCTCAAAATATTCATGAACAGGAACATTTACTCAAATGGAAATAAATTAAAGTTTATTGAAATATGAAACTGCAAACAGAAGTGGCTGGTTTAGGCTCTTTGCAGCAATTATGGAGGAGACATTCATTTCCTAGCTTTTATATGCAACTAAAAAGATGCTTTAATGTAATTTTATAATTTATTTATTCAGGGAAATCCCAGCTTAGATGCAGCATGTTTTCTTTTTCCTCCTCTCTGCAAACCCCAGTGCAGAAGACTCTTCTTGTTTCTTACCCAGTTTCTAGTTATGAGCTAGAAGAAAGGCAGGTGATGCTCCTAAGATCAGGGTGGTAGCCAAGATCACAAATCAACTTACAAGACCCCCATTGCCAAGGTTACTTTAATGTCATTGCTTTGTATTACATTACCTTTAGAGTTGTCAAACCTAGGAAGGGTTTAGGAAGGGGACGGTGTGTGGTGGCCAGAGGCACCGGCCATGTATGAGGAAGGCAGGATGGAGAGGGGTACCCTGCCAGGACCCAGTGGGGTCGGGGTCTTTTGGAGATGCAGAAGGGAGGAAAAAAATGTGGCCTGAAGGGACAAGATTAGGAATTAAGGGCCACCTTTTGCCAAGTGTTGGGCAGAGATCACATCTGTCTGGGGGAGATTACAGTTTAAATAGGCAGAGAGGAGCAAGAGGAAACAAAGGCATGAGGAAATGCTAAAAGCCAGTCCAGGACGATGCACATCACTGGTAGAGCTTGAAAAGTGGCACAGAAACCCTAATGCAGCAGCAAGAACAGCTTCCACTGGACATCTCACAGTGAGGAGCTGTAACAGCCATGTATCACCTGGGGACCAGACACCAAAAATCAATCTGCAGAGCACGGTCAGTGGGGAACGCTGGATCCTGCTCTCACACACTTATGGCAGGTCCATGCTGCGCTTCCAAGCCAGAGATTTGGGTTTACAAAAAAAGAGTTACTGTGATACACATCCTCTTTCATCAGGATGGCTGCTCGGGGAGCAGTTAGAGAAGGAAGAGATGAAACATAAGGGTTCTCCAGGTTGGAGCCCAGCTGCACCGCACAGATAGTTTTAAAACATATATACAGGTGCCTACCGTGTACCTTCATCTTATTAGACTGAGCCAAGTCAAGCTGAGTTCTCAAGACAGTTAATTTCATAATTCCCTCATTTCATGGGTGAATTTCATGCATAGAAAAGCAAAGAATTAGAGGTATGAGTGTGCTTTGCAGCTGTAAGACCAAATGAGATCTGGATGGAAGGCATCTTCATGAAAAATGTCAAGTTATTTTTAAATTTTTAGGGGGAAAAAAGATTTCATTCCTTCATCCTGGAAGGTCAGATATTTTATTAAAAAGTCAGGAAAATAAATTCTTAGAAAAAGAATTTTTTTATGTTTCTACTTCAAGAAAAGATTAATACCTTTTTAGCCACACTCTTCTCCTGTCCCTCCGAGTCGTCTGTTCAGGGACTAGAGTCCGTGTGTCCCCAGGCCCACTGTCTGCACAAGGGCAATCCCTCCAAAGGGCTCTGGGCTCGCTATTTGCTTAGTGACTCAGCCCCAGCAGACATACCCAAGGTGGCTTTGCAGATGTTTGGGAAGAGTGAACATTGCAAAGATTAAGGTATAGATAGTTGTAAGCTCTCGTCCTTGGTGTAGGAATGCTGCTCCCATGCCCCTCGCCTCCACCTGCACCCTTTTTTATCTGTTGGTGGCTATTGCGGTGGCTGCCGAGCTGCAAAAAAATCCAGTTAACTACATTCAGTGTAAATTCCAAACAAACAGCCTTTCAAACCTGATAGTATTTCAGGGGCCGTTAATCACACACACAACTCACTGCTGCAGCAGGTGACTACAGGTTAATAAAAAGGGGCTTGAAATCAAACCCAAAAGTGAAGTGTGATGAGCAGCAAATGCTCCTTCTCCTCCTCAGGCGGCAGGAAAAGAGCAGTTCTATTGGGGCAGAGTAGGGAGCTTTATTCCTCAGAGCGTGTGCCCTTCTGACCACCAAAGCATCCAACCTCCTGTCCCCCTCCTACCAAGCTGGACGGGGCTGTCACTGTGTCCTGAGCACCCTTCACTCCTGTCTCTGTTCTCAAACCTCTTTGCATCAAAAGGAGATATCTCCCCAGCACTGAGGCTTCCTCTTCTAGCTTTGTAGATGTTTCATATGACATTGAGGTGCTGGAGCGAGTCCAGAGAAGGGCAACGAAGCTGGTGAAGGGTCTGGAGCACAAGTGCGATGAGGAGCGGCTGAGGGACCTGGGGGTGTTTAGTCTGGAGAAAAGGAGGCTGAGGGGAGACCTTCTCGCTCTCTACAACTACCTGAAAGGAGGGTGTAGCGAGGTGGGGGTCGGTCTCTTCTCCCAGGTAACAAGTGATAGGATGAGAGGAAACAGCCTAAAGTTGTGCCAGGGGAGGGTTAGATTGGAGATCAGGGACAATTTCTTCCCCGAAAGGGTTGTCAAGCACTGGAACAGGCTGCCCAGGGCAGTGGTGGAGTCACCATCCCTGGAGGGATTTAAAAGCGGTGTAGATGTGGTGCTGAGGGACATGGGTTAGTGGTGGCCTTGGTAGTACTGGGTTAATGGTTGGACTCGGTGATCTTAAAGGTCCTTTCCAACCAAAATGATTCTATGATTCTATGACCAGGGGCCTGTTTTATGTTTCCCTGCCTTACCATGGTCATATCTCTCTATCCAGATCTCCTTCCAGTGCACATGACCCTCAAGCCCCACAGACTGCATCCAGCTGGCTGGGGATGTCCACTTCTCCCTGCCTCTTCCTCCATCCACAAACCTGCCCTTCTCCCACATGTTTGCATATTTATTCCATTTCAAGTAGCTCTTTCTCTTATTTCCCATTCATACAGAAAGGGTTCACCAGGGGGAAGTCAGAGATTGTCTGTGGCGAGCATGACCCGAGCAGGAGCCGTCCCTGTCCCCCGGCTGATACTGTCTGGATGGGCAGCCTGCAGAAGAAGCAGGGGTGAGATGACAAACGGGGACAGGGGAGGTGACGCTGTGTGTGTGTGTCAGCTCACATTTGTTTCATTGAGAACTGAGGAAGAGAGGAATTGAGAGGAAGGGGAAAAAATGCATCAGTGGGAGGAAAAAAACAGATAATAACAAAATAAGTGCAAGTGACTGAGAGAGCACATGCGGGAGAGAGGGCACTTCTGAACAGCACGGGCTCTAATCTCGTTACCGACTGCAGCTCGGGAGGCTGATATACCCCTGAGGACAGGTTGACATTTTGATGCTCCTAGTTAGGGAAAACATGAACTGGGGGAAGCTGCATTAACAAGCAAATAAATTTGTGGTCGGCTGGCACCAAAATGAATCTTGCTGTTTGTCGGTGGTGTTTTCTCAGTGATATATCAACAGGGTGAGCTCTCGGCACAGCATCCCTCCCTTCTCCTCCTTGGAACCAGTGCTTGGTGGCAAGGAAGAGGGAAGGTCATGGGATTTCCAGTGCTCCCACCATGCCAGAGAATGGGAGTGAATAAAACCATGTCAAGGTGAAAACTCAGGCCAGAGACAGGGTATTTTGCAAAGTGCACCACTGCTGACCCTGCACCCAGGCCAGCCCGAGCCGAGCGTGATGTACCCAGCGAGGGAAGTGTCGTCATCACTGAAACGAGACATCTCTGATTTACAGCGCAAGTCAAAGTGCCCGTGATTTCAAGCAGACTCACCTCTCTCATGGGGGAATAAAAATAAAAATCTCCCAGCATCTGCACAAGGCTGATGCTTAGGGGAGCGTCCCAGGAGGCAGGCGTGGGGGTTCCTGGCAGACCTTGGGGGAGTCACTTGGACTCATCCTGCATCGTTTTTCAGGGTCACACACCCCACAGAGTGCTGAGAGGGGTTTGGGGGCTTTGGGATCTCTCAGGGGAGAGGCCTCTCTGGGGTAAGAGCATCTTTCCGAGAGGGGAATCAGTGGCCGGGAGGGAACACAGCACTGATTAGTAAATCCCTGTTTCTCTGCCGAGGTGAGCTGCTGAGCTGCTCTCACCTGAAAAACAAAACTTCAGAGGGTCTGACATCTTTACACAGCGGATAGGGGGAGAAAAAAAAATCCAAAAACCCAAAAAGCTGTGAAACCTGGACTTTCTCCACTCCCCCTCCAGCAAAGGAATCCTTTTGCTCTGAAAGCTTCCTCTGAGGCACCTCCTGCAGAACAAGGGTGTCAATCACAGCGTTTTGTCTTGCTCTTTTAGCATCCGGATCAAAACTCGCTGAAGACAAAATTCTTTTCACAGACATCTGTGTGGTTTTTTTCATTGCACTTTTATTTTCCATTTAGGAATATGATTGAATTAAACCTCCCAACCTCTCCACAAGGGAGAAAGAGAGGAACAGCGAGTACTGAACTGTCTCCCGCATGCTTCAGGGAGAGACGAGCGGCAATTTAGCACTACCCATTAGTACAGAGAAAAGCGACCGTGGGGTCTGATTCTCTTCCCACTTGCATTGATGCTAATTGGGTGTAACTCCACAGACGTGCCTGCAGCCCCGTGGGCGAAGGGGAGAGTCAGGCCACTCTACCCTTTCTGCCTTCATAGGCATCGCTTAATACCTTCTGTTTTTCAACCAAGCTGAAGTGGGAATTTATAGAAATAATAATAATAATGATTAATCATGATTTGCATTTCTCGAGCATTTTTCTTCTTGGGAACTCAAAGCTCTTTTGAAACCGAAATTAATTATGCTTCATAACACCCATCTCGAGGTAGGTCAAGGACAGTTAGGGGCGATTTCCACCTCCCAAGGAAGCAAAGGGGATGTGTGAGCAGCTCAGAGCAGCCTGTCCCTTGAGCGCAGGCTGAGACGAAAGATGTAGCACCAAGCAGGGACGGCAAAGGGCTCCAGGGAACAGCAAAGCATCCCGAGCCGAGGCGGGGATGACCCTGAGATTCCCAAACTGATTCCAGCACAAAGACCCTTGGACTATAGTTGCAAGTGAATCGTTTCTCTTGTGAGAGAAGCATAAAGTAATAATATTAATAATAATAATATTTATTTGTTTGCAGTGTGGAATATAATGAGACCTTTTTAATTTTTTCATCACACTTAAGGGGAATTATCTATGCTACTGATCCCACGTACTGGTGATAAAGAGGGATAGGGTGAGTTGTGAAAGATTCAGATTCATTTCCCCTCCTCTTCTAATTAAGACCAAGAATTTGAAGCAAGTTCTCTTATGTACCAGGTGAACACCTTCCTCCACAGATTCTCAGCCATTCTGCTCCCTCTTTCTCTCTTGGCCTTTAACAGAAATTTGACCCAAGACACGACAAACCTTTTCCAATAAAAAGTCATCAAATCAGGTCATCCCCCACGAGCTTTGGACTTTAGAGCCTGCATTTCACACCGGCACAGGAACACTGAGCCTTCCTCAGCCATTCCCCCTCATCAGGCCTCACGCTACTTATCCTGGAGGAGCTGAAAATACACGACAAGACAGTAGCTTATTCCACAAGTGCTCAAGTAATTCACAGGCAGCCTAAAACCAGCAGAAACCTCAAAATTCACTGGTCAAATTTTGTCTGTGAATGAGCTTGGGAAAAGCCCAGCAATATGAAACCAAGGCACGAAGCTAAGAAGTTATCGGCAGGCTGAGTCGCTGCAGGAAGCCTTCTCTGTGCCACAGACCCTCAGCAAACCCCAACCTCTCTCCTCAGCCCAGATTTTGTCTCCTCCCTCCTCATCCACCTCTTCATTTGCAGCTCGCAACAAATGAATCCTTGGCAGTTTTATTCAATTTGAGTTCGTTTTCCCTGCTCGCTGGAAACTTAAGGAACGGGTGATGTGCTGAATTCCAGGTTTCTCAATATCAAAGCCTTGGTGAGTTCAGCTGGGTCACAGTCTGTCTGAGCACAAGAAGTACAGGAGAGAGAGCAGAGAAATGAGGAGAGAGGAGGGAGTTGCAGTCCCAGGGAAGTCCTCGTGCAGTCGGTGGGTTGCTGCTGGTGATGGCACTGAGGTCCCCATCAACCCTCCCTGGGGAACCAGCCAGCAGCAACAGCCTCCCTATGAATTAACGGCATTTTAAGGTGAAAAGCAGAGCATTTAGTGAAAAGGGAATCCCTCCTCACACATCTCGAGGCATTCGCAGAGATACCCCCCAGAATCACAAACACACGATAAAACTCCCCTTGCAACCTCACCGACAGCTCAGGACACCCACCTGGCCAAGGAGCTGGAGTTTCAAATGGGTGAATAAAGAAATAAGCACGCTGAGCCTGCACAAACTCAGTACAACTAAGGATGCACCAAACCAACATCACAGGGAAGGGTGTACGCCCACCGGGGTGGCACGGATGTGCAGAACCAAATCCCAGAACAGCCCCACAAGCAGGAGTGCACGGGTACACACGCGTGTAGCAGAGAGAAATTCTCCTTCGCACACGCGTGTGTGCGCGCACGCCCTCGACCGATCTCCCTTCAGAAGCACACACTGCTGGAGAGTCGAGGGACACTGTGTGAGAGCAGGATGGTGACAGAGCTGGAGCTGGCAGGTGTGGCAGAGCAGGAGAGGAGCCCAGCCCTGGGCAGGTGCCTTCCCCTGTGCATCTGCACCCTGCAGGGTGTGGTTATTGCTGTCCTCAGGCACAAGAAACTGCCTCGATAAAATTAAGCTTACAGGCCTTCATTTGGTTAATTTTCAAGGTCCTTCATATCTCGTGCCAGCAGCGCCAGTGTCGCAAAACTCCTTCAAAGAACTGCTCCTTGGGCAGGCCCAGGCAGCCCCCTCCCAGCCTTATCTGCATGTCTCAGACCAACTTATTTGCCTAATGGCATCGCTGTGTCTGCAGTGAGACACATCGTGGACCTGAAGGAAGCAACTGGGGCTGAGCGAGGGCTGCCCTAACTCCTCGCTTCACACAGCAAATCCTCAGAGCATCCCCGCAGTCGCCTCGCACCCCTTTCTGCCTCCCACTTCCCCACAGTATTGCTGCCTTCTAGGGGAAGGGCTGAAGTAAATGAACCCACAAAACAACTGACCAGCTGGACACCCCACACATGTTAGATCTGTTAAATCGTAATTGAGCAGCTGAAAAAATTAAACTATAAAATAATCTATAAATACATATATGTTATATGCAAATATATACATATATACCTCCATTTATAAGTAATATTATAAATTACAATTCATCCTGACCTGAAAATTACATATGCCCACTGCTCTTTCTATCGCAAATGAAAATCTGAGCACAGCTGGGTCAGAAGTTACTCCGCAGAAGATTTTTCAGGCAGTGGATGCTGTTCAATGAATGCAAAGTGGCTTGTGGGAGTATGACAATTCCACTTACATTTTATTGCTTTGATACGGTTCTACTTTGCCATTTATTTTGGCTTTCTTTTTTGGACTCTTACCACATTGCAAAAGACTCTAAAAGTCACGATGGAAGTGTCGGAGTGAGCTTGTGAACTACCAAAGCCAAAACAGTTCAACGCTGAAGATAATCATTCTAAATGCAAATATTTCTCTCCAGATTATTCTGTTTTTACAGAGAAAGAAAAAAAAAAAGTTTTATTCTTGTTTGGAATGAAATAAACCCTGGGAATTTCACAGGACATAAAATCTTGAGTTCAGCTCTATTCTACTTGCTAACTCCCCGCACGCTGATGCAAACTTATCCCACACATCTCAGAACACCAGCCCCAAGTGCCATCCACATCGATCCCTGGGAATATTCTGCTCCACGCAGAGCCGGCGCTCGGAGCAAAACACCGAGGCTCCTGCCAAAACGCACCCAAGCCTGTATTTCATCCCTAATTTCGTTTCTATATTTAGTCGTAGTGCAATTCCCACTGCAGTGGTTCTGGCAAAGTCCCTGCAGCTTTTCTGAAGTTGAAATTTGGACAGTGTTTAAAAGCAGCAGGAAAACAACAGGAAAACAGCCGCAGGCGCTGCAAGGCCGGGGTGTCCCAGGGCCCCGCGGTGGGCGAGCGCTGCAGGGCCAGGGGCTGCAGGGCCGGCTGCGGGGGGGTGAGGTGGGGGAGCTCTGGGGGTTTCAGGAGGCTTCTGTGTTTTAGGGGCCGGGTGCTTTCTCAATCGAGGAGTGGTGATTTTTCAGAACAAGAGATAAGGTTTAGCTGAAATAATCCCACACAGGAAGGGACCAGACAACCGGGCGCCTCCTCCCCCGCGGCCCGCCGGAGGGAAGCGCCCGGCTAGCGCCAGCCCTGCCCAGCCCGCCAAACGCGGGGGGGGGGCCGAGACACCCCCGGTGCGGGAGCGGGCCGGGCCCCTCCTCTACCCCCCGCCCCGGCCCGGGCCGAGCGGCTCCGCGCCCCCCGCCCACCCACGGCCGGTCTCCCGTGGAGCTGGGACGCCCCCTGCCGCGCGCGGGGCGCCGCTCAGCCCCGGGCCCGAAAGCCGCCGGGCTCCGGCCAGCCGCTCCCCCAGGCCCCAACCGCCCCCCCCGCCTCCGCTGCGGGGCTGCGGGGCTGAGGCTGCAGCCTAACTGCTCCTGGGGCACTCGGAAAGCACCACGGGCTTCCATCTTACGCATATATGCGTACCTGTATATATACATCTATATATATTTATATATATAATTATTTTTTTCAGGGATCCGAAGGTTTATGAAGGGCAGGTCCTGCCTGGCTAACCTGATCTCCTTCGATGACAAGGTGACCCGCTTACTGGGTGAGGGCAAGGCTGTGGATGTTGACTACCTAGGCTTTAGTAAAGCCTTTGACACCGTCTCCCACAGCACTCTCCTGGAGAAACTGGCTGCTCATGGCTTAGATGGGCGTACGCTTCACCGGGTAAAAAACTGGCTGGATGGCCGGGCCCAAAGAGTGGTGGTGAATGGAGTTAACTCCAGTTGGTGGCCAGTCACAAGTGGTGTTCCCCAGGGCTCAGTGTTGGGGCCAGTTCTGTTCAATATCTTTATCAATGATCTGGATGAGGGGATCGAGTGCACTCCCAGTAAGTTCACAGATGACACCAAGTTGGGTGGGGGCATTGACCTGCTGGAGGGCAGAAAGGCTCTGCAGAGGTATCTGGACAGCCTGGATGGATGGGCCAAGGCAAATGTATGGGATTCAACAAGTAACAAGTGATAGGATGAGAGGAAACAGCCTCAAGTTGTGCCAGGGGAGGTTTAGATTGGAGATCAGGAACAATTTTGTCACTGAAAGGGTTGTCAAGCACTGGAACAGGCTGCCAGGGCAGTGGTAGAGTCACCATCCCTGGAGGGATTTAAAAGAGGAGTAGATGTGGTGCTGAGGGACATGGGTTAGTGGTGGGATTGGCAGTGCTGGATTAACGGTTGGACTCGATGATCTTAAAGGTCCTTTCCAACCAAAACAATTCTATGATTTCCTCAAAATCCTCAAGGAAATCCGCAGCACGAAGAGCAGATGGAGATGGGAGGGCTGATCCTAACGTAATGTGTCCCCAAAGGCAACGTTGAGTCTTCCCTGAGATGTGGGAAAACTCCTTTTGCGCGGTGCTCTCTCTCTCTGCCAGCCTCTCTGCCCCCGCGCAGGGCCAATGCTCGCTGCTCTGTGCGGGGTTATCCCTGCGCCGTTTGTGGTAGGGGCTGGGGAGCCCCACAGGGACAACTGGAGGAGTGGTGTCAGTGCAGGTGTTTTAGTCCACCTGGGAACACAAGGATTTCTTTGTGGCGAGGCCTTTCCCTGTGATTTCTGCGTATTTTCCAGGCCAGGGTGGTTTACACACTTCTCTAAACTTTATTGCAAAGCCCTCAGCTCAGACCAGCCCAGCCCATGACAGCCCATGGCATCCCACTGCTGTCTTCTGGTCATGGCCACACTGAAAAATGTGCCACCGAGACCCTGGCAAGGGTCACGCTTCAAATCAGGCAGGGAAGAACAGAGAAGCAGGGTATGTGTCTTACTCCCTTTATCCATTTTATTGATATAGGCTACCATGGGCTCCCACCTGAGAAATGCTGGGCAGCCTGCGTTCCCTTGACCCCACGCATGCTAGACGTGGGCAGTGGGGCTGCAGGGCTGCAAAGGGAAGACATTTTTAAGCGCAGTCCAAGGGAGAGCCGGGGATGGAGGCAGGAGCCAGGCAGGGCACAGGGAGCTGCTCACCCGGCCAGCGTTGTGCATGGGGTCACGCTACAGCAGCCGGGGTTAAAAATACAGAGAGGGCAAGTTTTAAACAAGCTTTCTGAGCTTTAACCGCAGAGAACAAGGGCCCCTGTGGAAGGAGCTGATTGAAATGGTTTGAGGTCAGTGTGTTTGAGCAGCACTGCTGCTCGGGGAAGACTTGCTGCTCCGCGACGCCTCTCACTCTGCAAGGGCTGGCAGGGAGCACAAAACAGAAAGTCTGCATTTGGCCAGGGCTCACGCCAGGCAGTTACAGCACAGTCCTGGCCCCAGGTACCAAGAAATCACACGTAGGTGGTTGAGGAAAGAGGGATATTCACCACCATCAGCGTGACACACTTTGCAGGATCAGGCCCTCACACACACCCAGCTCCTGGGCACACTGGTGATGCTGGAGAGGGATGGCACAAGCCTAGGACACGTGGACTGTTTGGGGGACAGGGGACCCTTCAGTTCACTGCGTGGGTTTTGGAAGTCATTTAGTTCCTATATTTGACGCAGAATTGACTTGGCTGGTGAGGGACCTCTGAATGCCCAGGACCTCTCCTCTCGGGGTACTGTGGCTTTCAAGGGAGCTAGAAGAGTTGGCTTAGTTTGCATGGAAAAATTCTGCAGAGGCAAAAGATTAATTTCAATCCAAATAATTTCAATCCCAAAGTTTGCAATTTCTTTAGGAAACCAAGGGAGGAAAAAAAAACCTGTATTCCAAGACAACTCTCTGAAAATATTTCTCTTGATAAGACAGGCCATTTTGTGCTTCACGATTGGTTTTGAAGGGGAAAACAACCCTAACCTAACCCACGCAGCAACCTGCCCAGCGTTCTGCACAACCTCTGTAAAACAGGGGATAATAAACACTCCTTTATCCAGCAGGCACGTTAGTGAGGCTTCATTAACTCCGAGGCTCAATTAAAGTCTCTAAAAGACTTTGAGCTGCTTGACCAAAAGGCTGTATGAAAATTAATTTAGTGCTTTTGTATCTGCTCAGCACCAGGACTGCAGCGAGGTGCTCTGTCCCCCCAGAACGGGTACGAGGAGGCTGATGGCAGGGGAGGGGATGCAACAAGTGGCTTGTCTGATGGTACATGGTGGCCGGCGGGCACGGGCTGACCGCGGCGAGGAGGGAAGAGCTCTGGTTTTTAATCACCGGTTTTCCTCGGGTAGCTGGCTTGCGGCTGCAGGCTGAAAACAGCATGCTCGTCTCTTCACAGCTGTACCGTTTGCCTAGCTTGGGAGCCTGATGAGACAGTTTGAAGTAGGAAGGGGGGGTTAATTGCACATTTTATGGTTGCTGAGAGTCCCCCTGAGCCAGCCAGACTGCCTGCTGCACGGCGTCCGGGCTGAGCTGTGCGTGGAGCATCCCCAGCCGCGCAAAGGGACGCTCAGATTAATGCTACCCCGGAGCTGCAGTGGCAGATTTACCAGGCTGTTTAGATCTCCGGTGTAAATCCAGTGACTTAGAGATAAACTCGGTCCATCGCAAGGAATTGTTTCAACAGAACAGGGCCTGTCAGGAGCGGGGTTATGTTGACAGTGGCAGTCCCTGCCGTGCCAGCTCTTGGCATCCCCCAGCTGGAGCCTTTATTTACACAGCTCTCTGCAAGGAGCACCATTCATCCGAGCATGTATCGCTCTTTCCCAAAGGGGAGGAGTCAGTAGGAGAGGTGGGAGAGCAGCAGCATCCTCACGGACTTTCCCACATAGCCAGGAGGGGCAGAGACATGCCTGGAGCCTGGGAAACCAAAGTTCTCAGTGCGTGGTCATTTCCTCAGTTTCCCCACCTACAGCTAATCCTCAGCATCCATCCAGAAGGTGGAGAGTCTGGTACGTCTGCGTGCAAGCAGAGAGTTTACAGAATAAAAGGAAAAGTGGAGGGGAATGAGGGAAAGGGAAAGCATGGAGGGAAATAAAAAAGATGGGCACTGGTGAGACACTCAGCTCTGAATTTAAATAAACCCCTGTCTCTTTTTGCCGGCTTCCTGATAGTTCTGTCTGGAGGTTGGCATTCAGCATAGGCTCCTCAGTAAACAAATACAAGAGTTTTAGGCAACAGAATAATTGTTTAGTATTAAATAATTCTCTCCATTTGTACCCTTCAAGCCTCAGACACCTTGCAGAGCCAACACTCTCAGATCAGAAAAGGAAAAAAGGATTCAGGTGTGGGAAGAGCTGAGCTACAGCCCCACGGAGGAGCTCACAGCAGAGTCCAGGCGTTTGCTTTCACTCCGATCCCCACCTAACAGACTAACAGAACCTTAACAGAACCGCCGAGGCTGGCGGGCACCTCTGCACCGTCACCTCACCCAGCCGATGCTCAAGCAGGGCCAGCTGGAGCAGGCTGCCCCAGGTCCACCATCCCGCTGTGCCTCACCAGGGCTGGGTGGAGCAGCAGGACCTCCTCCCTTGGCCCGCTGGCCACGCTCTGCCCTGTGTCCCCAGGTGCCTGTTGGCTGGCTTTGCCACAAGGGCACGTTGGTGGCTCATGGTCAGCCTGGTGCCCAGCAGGACGCCCATGTCCTTCTCTTCAAAGCCTCTCTCCAGCATGTGCTGGTGCCTGGGGTCATTCCTCCCCAGGTAAGGGGTTATTCCTCCCCTATTTAACTTTATAGGATTCCTGCTGACCCATTTCTCCAGCCCATCAAGGCCCTTCTGAATGGTGCCACAACCATCTGGTCTATCAACCACTCCTTACAGTTTTGTGTCATCTGCATCCTTGCTGAAGTGCTCTCTGTGCCATCACCTCCGTCATTAATGAAGACGTTAAACAATGCTGACCACCAGTGACTGGCCTCCTCTTAATCACCTGTGTGGGTTCATAGTGCCCACCCCTGGGCACCTCACAGCTGTCCCCATGCATCACCTGGCCAATTTTCTTGAGACCCTCCAGAGGCAGATCAGTTTTATCCTCCCAGTTATAAAGATGCAGGAGACTGGGACCAAAACTTCCCAAAGCAGTCACTCATAACAGATAAGCGGGAGGTTCCCACCGGTTTTAGAGTGACTGTCTCAGAGAACCAGGAATGGACAACGCTTGACACTGAACATCCCTCCTGCAAGAAGTTTCTCGTGCATTTTCCCAAAGGCCAGGAGCATATTAGTTGCAGAGCCAAGAAGTCTCTGCTTGTAGCTCACAGCTTAAAGCAGCAGACAGAGACAGCAGCTCTCGAGACTTTAGCACTGTCTTAATAGAAGACACTGAAGTCAGGGAAATATTATATTAAATCTCTATATTTATATGTGTAACAAAAGTGGTATCAGCAAAATCCTACAGCATCAAAGCAAATCACTTACCTATTTTTAGCTGTGTGATTTAGTCACACACTCTGAGGAAATAAGGTCAGCTTCTTTGCAATGTATCCCTTTCTCCCTGTCTCTCGCTATTTTTTCCTGTCCTTATTAAAATTCTCCACCCTGCAGCAGAGCTTTACGACACGGAGACTTTGTGAGATCCTTACCATCTGCAGGGTCAAGCTGTAGCAGTGTCCCAGTAGGAGTCTGTCCTGCTGTCAACGTGTCTGGATTAGAGGTAACAAAGGCAGGCAAGGCAGAGCCACAGTCTGCATCCCAGCACCTCCACAGGCCAGCGCTGCCGGAGGGTCTCCAGGCTGGTCTCTCGCTGGTCCCATGGTGGTGAAAAGGGGTCACTGGCAAATGCCACCACAGCTGCCATCAGGGACCTGGTCTGGGATTGCCCAGCTCCTTCTGCAGCCTTTGCCTAGTAAGAAATCACTCCCTGCCTCAGTTTCCCCAATTCCTACGTCATGCTTTTGGTCTCTCATTCAATAGTAAAATGGGCAGTTACAAGTCTTAACGAGGGAAGATTAGGTTTGGATTCCTTTTAAATGTCATTGGAAGAGCAATTCAAGCAAATAATGGGGAAATTATTCTCTCTCTTTGAATATTTAGTTTCCCAAGACCTTTTTCTAGAAAATTGTTCTGGCAGATATTTTTCCAATTTCAAAAAAAAAAAAATAATTTTTATATTTAAAAGAGAAACTGCCTGGCAAAGCTCCCATAAAGAGAACACAGCATTTTCCACCCACCTGTACAGCACCTCAACGTTATTAGCAGTAACAAACAAGTAAGGGAAGTTAATTTAAGAAATTAAAATGGCTCTTGTTACCTTCTTTTCAGTGGGACTTTATTTGTTCTGTTTTTTTGCTTTAGCTGCTACAAAAAGGTCTAGCCTGGGAAGCAATAACACATTCATCTCATGATGCAGCTGAACTTTGAACTTCTTGGTCCAGCACACAATAACCTTATTGCTGCTTCTTTTTTCAGTTTGATAATTCACAATTATTTATAACCGCAACATTAATTACTGTCTAATATATTTTGATATTTTACCTGTTGAGCAATGCCCGTGATTTATAGCCTTGCTATCCTATGAGTACAGCTCCTGACCCCTGAAAATTCCTTTTTGCTTTGCAAATTGCACTAATACACATGAAAAAGATAAAATTGTCTCAAAGTGGATTTCTGGACCTTATGAAACCAAGCTTTCTAATAAGGAGATATAACAAAACTTCATAAAATTAGTTTTTCAGTCAGTCTGAAGTCAACTGAAATTTTCTTCATTTTAATAATCTAAAATTAAGAATAATCAAAAATAACTTTGAATTGTGAAATGTTTTCAAATTAAAACTTTTTTTTTGATTCTGAGAATCTAAAGTAGAGGACCTTGACTCTACAAAACATTTTATTTCAGCTCCTCCAAACAAAACGATGCCAAGGTTGCAAAGATAATAGTGTCAATAAAATAAATAATAATAAATAAAATACTTTAATTGGAAATCTGAATATTATCAACAATCTCTTAGGAAAAGAAATGCCTCAAATGCTGTTTCCAATTTTATATGTGAGATATAGTCTCTAGGCCTTAAAACAAGCTATTTTACAGCTATGTATTGATATTTGCTCAAAACTCTAGATGCTGTTTTCTGTGTTCATTATTTACCACTCGGAGAATGTATTTTGTTTGCATAACTTATGTTGTTTCGGGTACTGGGGCAGAGTTAAGGTTATTGTTGTAACTTCAATCAATACTGCTGATGCTTTTTGACCTCCGTGTTTTTTGACCTGCTGATTCTACATTTGTTTTAAATCTTGCCGTAGAATAACGACAAAAGAAATCCTACTATTAATAACTGCAAGGTGCTAATTTTGTTCCTGTAAATTAATGGTCTATTTACTGCCTTAACCTATCTTAGCAAAGATTTTGTTTGGGGATATATTACTAATGAAAAAGCCTTGACATCTTAACACTCTCCTGGGTAAATCGTTAGAATAGATTCCAAATGCAATTAAAGAAAGACCTTTTTTTAACCACTGTATTAGGAGATTAATAGGCACATTCTCCCCTCTGAACGCTTGTTTGTAAATTCAGAGAATTTCCATTAACTCCATGCTTCTTGCCTCAGAATTGGTCTGCTGCAGGTGGACTAGGAGAAATGGTTGGGACAGGAGTAGGTTTTTGGTTTGCTGTTATTCTTTGTACCTGAAGTGAAAAATTGAAATGAGGGAAATCCCCAGAAGTGGCAGCAGAGGAAGAAACACTGTGAGGAACTGGAAGCAGAAATATTGACCTGGGCTGGGAATCTCCTCCAGGAGAGCAAGGAGGACCCTCTTTCCACAGCAATCAGCAGGGCTTTCTCCAAGCAGAAGATGTCCACAGGTCTGAAACAGCTCCCCACTCAAATTTCCAAAACATCTTTTCAAAGACTGTTGCCAACTCTGACGATCTTTTTGGTAGTCTTGTGATTGGGGGGGAAAAGGGGGATTTTCTTGCAGTTTCTAATCACTCCGACCATGCCATTTCTTTACAGTTCTTATGAATGAAGAATTTTTTAACCTTTGGACTCTCCAAGAGAAGTTTCAGAAAGCCAACCCTAAAATTGCAACAGTTTGAGAGAAACCATGGTTTGTTATTTAATCAATATCTTAAATATTTTCTGATAGAGTCATGGCTTAGGGAGGACCTGACCCTTCAATTTGCAATGAAAAGAAATTGCTACTTTTTCTGTTGAGGTGTCCAAATAATTTCCTGACAGTTTGCAAATCTGCAGCTCTCAAACATTTAACTTTTCTTTTCCTTTCACTGCATTTATGGAGAGACGAACTATTTTGAGGGAGGAGGGGGTGAAAGGAAGAGGAATGGATGGAGATAGTCCATAACCTGTCTGAGATGCACAAGGGCTGTCACACATGGACACGCAGACATGGGAGAGGATCCTGCACAGATGAGCTCCTGCATGTCCCCACAGTCTGAACCACCAAGAAGAGTCTTCTTAGTATGTGGGGGAAAGCCCTGGGACTATCAGGGCCAGGAAGGACAACTCTCCCCTTCACAGGGCGAACACACTGAAGCCATTTCTCCTCTTGGTCTTTGTGCCCCTTTCCCCCTTCGTTAACAGGAGCCATTTCCAAAGCATGGCCAAATAAAGAGCATCCAAAACCTTTCAAGGCAAGGGGAAGGAGAAGGCAGTTGCTGCCTCTCTGGCACAGACTGGCACTCAAGCAGCTGAATTAATCCATAGTTTCATGCCTGCTGGTCCCTCTGATCGGGCTTTTATAATTAGAACAATCTTGTCCCCAAGTGTTTATGAAAGGGCTCCAGTGCAGGTTCCCAGTTTTTTATTACAGCTGAATTTAAGGGCATTTATTTAACTTATTGCTACCACTCCCTCATCCTTACTTGCTAACAAGGGCTTTGTTCCATGCTGGGGATTTAAGAGGGACACAGGATTACTGCAGCCCTGCCACCCCTCCTCTCTCCGTCCCAGATCTGTCTCCCCGTCGCGCAGTGGCTCCATTGGATCACGGCATTGTGCCACGCTGCATCTCTCTTTTTATAAAGTGGATTGATTTACCCCTTTCTCCCCACCTTCCTCCAAAAGAACAAACAGCATCGGATATGCCAGAGCTGCTCATGTCACCACTAAGATTTACCACGCTTTGCTAAACAAAAGCATGTAACTCGTGGCTGGAAAGCAAGAGTGACAGGCAGGAGGTTAAAACTCTTTCTGAGGAAGAAAGGGGGGGAAACGAATTTCAAGGGAAGGCTTTGTGCCAGGGCACAGAAATGAAGCAGAGCAACACCGAGCACATCGCGCTCTCGCACCCAGGACTGGGAAAGACGGGACACTTTCCCTGCAAGTGTGTTTCTAGGGCAGATGCCTATTCCCCATGCCCAGAGGACCATCTTCCAGCTATTTAGTCTCCTCAGATCTCCTGAGTTGTAGCTCTCCTGTGTCAATGATCCTTAAACCACACAAGGCTACCGCCGGCACGGTAGCCCAGATCCTGCACCAGCCACATGCTGCCTAACTATGTTTTTGTGCTAATGTCTGCAGTTTCAACCCTCTGTGGGTTTTGGGCAGGAAGGAAGGTTGTTTTTTCTTTAAAAGGACAGTTTCAGCCTTGAAGAAGGCATTAGAAATCTCCATGTTTAGTCGCTCACTTTCTTCCTCTTGGTTTGGTTTTGTTTTTGTAGATTTATTTCCCCCCTGGTGATTTTCCTGCGATTTAAATATGTGCCAGCAGTTTACAAGCTTTTCTCAATGCTGCCGTAGGCAGTATTGTATGTTTTCACCTTCCCTGCCTTCAAGATTTAGCTCGAGGGTCCAGCTCCCGTGGTAAAATACCTGGCCCTTAAAATTCCAGCCTGCTGACATCGATTGCAACAAATCGTCTTGGGCTTACTAGTCAAACTGAACAAAACCGAGTCTTTAAGAGACAAAACGCCAAGACCATAAATATGGGGGTACAGAAGTCTGAGGGGCAGGGGGGGAGATGAAGAGGGGGGGAGAAACCGGAGGGAAGAGCCATGGGCACGTGCACGGCCCCGTAAAGGTGCTGCCGGCTCGGCCACGTGTGCACGCCGGGCAGGCAGGCACCGATCCCCCCCAGCCTTGCACACTGCCTTCACCCCACACAATAGATGCAGCAAGCTATTTCCAGCAGGTAGGTCATAAATCCCTCGTTTATTGCCTTTTATTATGTTGTTTCAACAGCTCTTAAAGCTGGAACAGCGACCAATTGATAGCTGCTTTAAATCTCTTTCATTTTCTGTCCATATTTCTTTATTTTTCAGGGCGGGGGCATCCATCTTTTTTTCACCTGTCCACCATCTCTTTCCTTTCACAAGTCAAATCCCATCTCTTTCCCTTTACGAGTCAAGTTTTATAGATCCCCCTCCGCGGTGGAAGAGTGCAGCGGCCTAGAAACACTGCTAGTGATGGGGAAAGAGCAGCCAGGGAGCACACATGGAAGAGGACACGGCGTGTGTGTTTTGCTAGGAAATGCGTATGGATTGAATTCAAACCAAGAGGGGCAAAGCGGGGAGAGGAGATGAGGTGGTCAACTCGGCAGGGAATGATTGACTGCCGTGGAACAGGGAGGGAGAGACCCACAATTAAAATACTCTAAGATGATTATAGCCTGGATCAATTTTCAGGTGTTCATTTGCAATTGTGTTCCCTCCTCTCGAACAACTGTCTTACCCTAAAGGGGAGAGGACAGCAAATGCAACTTTGCGGATGGTGTCTAAGGATGCCAGCAGATCTTTATGGAGATGCCAGAGGAAAGTTATGGATTAAATGTCAGTGTCCCAAGCAGCCCCTGTGCAACCCCTAGCACTAACCCTAAGCTTAAGGGTCACCAGGGACCTCTAAGTCACACCAGAAGCAACAGCAGTGCCAGGGCTTCCTCAGCCAGCGAGCCTGGAGGCAGGGATGTGATTGATGGTAGCACTAGGGAATCTCAAGCATCGCCTTCCCAGAGCCTGTATTTTTCCAAGAGCTGATCAAAATCTTATTATTTTGGTCAGGGTAGCTATCTACTAGCAAAACAGAGTTTTCCCATTAAAACATTTCATAAGGATATGTCCACAGCACTGAAATTTATAGTGGGGGGGAAAAAACGAGTGAATTATTTCAACAGTGTTTGCTCCAGTTTTCATTTTGATTACCTTCATTTTGACACGTATTTTAATATATTCATATTTTCATGCTTTGACCTTATCAGAACGAAACGCTTCATTCCATCTAAATGAAGCGATTACAAATGGGCTGGATGAAACTCTTGGCTGTTCTGAATCTGAAAATGTGACAACTTCTGTTCCATTAAAGTTCCAAATTTCAGCATCTCATACGCATTCAAAGCAAACTCCCCAAAGAGTGAAAAGGTCTTGAATGGACACCAATTAAAAGTCCAAGACCACTCACCAAACAGTAGCCTTTTTAGGCAGGTTTCCAGCCTTCATTAAGCCTTCTAAACAGTTAATTTTCATGCTGGATTCAGACTGGTCACCTCTGAGGACTTGCTTTAATGGTGGTTTTTAAGCACCTGGAAATCCAGTCCCAGGTTCTCCAGGCACATCTCATCCCACAGCCCTCAGCACATCTTTCAAAACTCCTTTTCTGGCTGGAGGTGAGGGCTTTTAGCAGTCCATTAGCTGTAAGCAGTCCCCTCGAAGGGGTTTAAGAAAAACACTGAATACCAAAAAAAAAACCCCTGTGCTTAAAAACAAAAAAATAAACAGTCACAGCAATTAGCATCCTTTCCAGTAAGAGTCTCTTAGGGCTGTGGCTATGTGCTGTGAAGGAAGCCAGCCAGCCAGCCAGCCAGCGGGGTACCTCACGCACCATCTGGGAGGCCAGAAAAACCTATCTTCAGGCTTCAAGGGTTATGTATTTCCACACAGTGCAAAGGGATTTATACCAATAATTCCCAAAGGCCAAGTGTGAAATAACTAAATCAAGTGCACAAGCCAAATAGGGGTAAAAAAATCTCCAGTCACTTCAGTGCACTGAACAGATTTCTTCCCATCCAAAATGAGAATTAACTGCCTTTTTTTTTCTTTTAAAATTAACCTGAGGGGGCAGAAACCAGAAATTATCAGCATGCAACTCCTAGTTTTACAATAAATGCAGCCAGATCCCATGTCTCGACTGGCTCCACCTTTTCTGATTTATGTGACAATTTGTTCTCCTGGGAAGTGTGACAAAACCTCGGCATCTCTGATGGATGGGATGTCACCAGTGAGCAAATTCTTACCTGGGAGCTTTTGAAGCAAAGAGCACACCTATTGTCCAACATCTTCATTTCAACACTCCATTATTGTATTTTTAAAGCACTCCCAGACAAAGGCCAAGTGTACACTTAAACGTTTGGCCAGCGTGAGCTATATCAGTTAAAAGGGTGAATAGCTGTTTTAATTTTTTTATGTTTTTATAACTTATATGTGCCAATAAAACTCTTGGCCTGTTTTCCACAGTTTGCTTGCTGAACTGAGAGCAAATTAAACTGAGAAAGCAATTTTTTTCCAGGGGCAGAAGTTGGTAGAAGAGCTGCTTTCTAGGATGGCTGTCCAGGCAAACCTTTGAACTTCATCCAGAGGTAGAGCTGGGATTTGTAAAACTGCTTTTCCTGCCTTAGAGAGATATCAACTAAAATTCTCTCTTTCACACAATGTAAAGAAAAAGATCTCTTTCTGAAAATCTCATTCCAAGGAATTTAATAGATGATCCGAACCAATAAGCACAGAAATAGAGTTAAGAAAAGGTGGGATCTAATCTAAGATAAATCTGTGTCCAAACAGGAATAAGGGTGGCACAGAACAACCAGAAGGTTCAGGTCTAAAACTATCCAGCTGGTCTTAAGTGTAAAGTTCTGAACATGGGAGAAAATCCAGCACAAAAAGCAGATTCCACCCTGCCTTCCCATCAGACCTAGTAATTATAAAATTATTGCCTCAGCCCAGGAAATCTCGCTGGGCTCTGCTTGTGCTGAGCTGTACAAGCACGTTTCTAATCATGGTTGGCTCAGTGTGATTTTTTTAGTTTAAGGCACAAGAAATCAAGTCCCCTCCATCTAGTTCCTGCCTGCGGTCTCATTTACACTTTAAAACAAGGGTTGCACCGATGGGTGTGCAAAGCAGGACAGCTAGCACGTCCAGCCCGTGCGCCCAGGCCAGCGAATACCTGGCTGTGGGCAGCTGCACCACGAGCTCCCCCCAAACCTCCTCCCCAGTGTAACACATCCCATCCAGGGCACTAACAAATAAACAATCCCCAGGTTTTGGGGCTTTTTTTTTTTTCCCCCCCAGGACCATTAGCAGTAGCAGGAAAAACACTCCGGAAACCCTGGTTGTAAATTGTACAAGAAAAAAAAATACATGTGCCAGTATAAAATGCATCTCAGTCAAGGGCCAGTGTCCCTAGTGCAGCTGCAGATGTACTTGCCTTGGGCAATGCCTGTATCACAGCCTGCCTGAGCGACCTTACAGCAAATGATTTCAAGCCCCGTGCCTCAATTTCCTCATTTGCAGGTGGGAGGAGGCACTATTCCCCTATGGCACAAACATCTCTGCATTTGGGAGGTGGCACAGAGACCACTGGTACTGGAAACCTTGTACAACTCAGGCTATTGGATCCAGGAATGCTGCTGCTTCTCATTAGCAAAGCATTTATTAATAACCACTGTCACGGCAATCAAATATTGTCCACAGCAGCTTCTGCGGTTCTCCGCAAACAATGACAATCCCTCACAAAACTTCTCCCTTAATCCAAGTGCCAGACTGCCTGCACTGGTGACTCGATTCCTTACTATTTCTGCCTTTAATAGCACAGCACTGATTAGATTGCTTGGAGTAGCCCATGTTCAGCGGTTTAATGGGTACCAGCCCAGACAGACTAATGGATCTGGAGACCAGGAAAGAGCAGGAAGGTGAGCTGAGTGGAGAATATTGAGGCTTTTAAGGCAGAAAAGCAGCAGCTAGACATGGGGTAGCTGACTCACAGAGCCTTGGTGGAGCCAGATATCCTCACGGATCGTCCTCAGTCATTCATCACAACGCGACATGCCCATGAAAACCGGTCATTTCTAGAAACACTTCACAAAATGCCAAGCAGAGCTGGAAAGGGCTCCTGGGGCCCAGGGCCAGACACGCAGCCAGGTGAGTTATTGTAGAGCCTGAGCTCACAGGATTTTCCCTCTCCTAAAGCAGTTCATTTCCATTCCTGATGCCTCATATCACCACCTAGGAGATGTCAGTGCCTCAGAGGAACCAAATGTCCTTGCTCCATGCAGCACCGTCCATTTTTCTGGCTCTAAGAGGTCCAGAGAAGAGATACCTGCTCCTTCTTCTCATAACTACCAGACCCTAATACACAAGGTCTGCCAGGGAGAGAGAGATCTTGGATTCAGTCCTGTGCAGAGACTCACCCAAAGGTTGTTTTTACCTGCACATTCTCACTGGCAGGTGACTTACCAGGGTCAGAGCCATGAAGGACAAACTTCAGTCTACTTCAAGATGCAATTCCAGACAGTACTGTCTGTGTTCTGGAAAAAAAACGTTTGAGGCATCTGCCATAGGAGAAACACAGTAAATAGGGAAGGATTTGCTAAAAATTATTCTCATGCTCTTTCAGTGAAAGGGGTCTTTTTTTTGCTTTTTAGTAAAAGAAAATCCTGATTACATAGGAGGGGAAGAAGATAGAAATCAGGGACACTGCGTGTCTTTTTGCAAAAATATTCATAGAATAATATTTGTCATTCCCAAACTGACTGTGAAGTGGATGACCGTTGGCCCTCTCCTCCCCGGTATTAAGTATTCTGAGCAATAAAGATGGGTTTGCACCAGCAGGAATATGAGCAGAGAACATCTAGAAATTGTTTGAGTAAACTGTCAGTCGCCAGCAGAGAATGAAGTAGCTCCTGGACTTCTCACTGATATGATGCAAGGGGAAGATGGGAGGGGCAAGAGACTGGAGAGAACATGAGTGATCCTGTAATTAAACAAAAGGCTTTCTCTAAAATCCCCACTGATAGATAGCCTCCTGCAGGATGGTAACCAGCTTGTGTCGTTTGGTTTTGTTCCACCAGCCATAAATAACAGCTCTCCTGGGACTCGTGAGGAAGGTAAAAATGGCATTTGGCAGAAAAATTGCAACAAGGACAAGGATGCAATGGAGACCTTGAGTAAGGGATGCAGAAGCCAAGGCGGAGACAAATTGCCAGTTTATCCTGACCTTCCCTTGGGGCATCCCTCCCCCTTTCCCAAATCTACAAAATGAGCAAGGCAGAAATCAATAGCTCAGCACAGTCAAAGGGATGATGAGGAAAGCAGCAGATGGACAGGGCGGTAGATCAGGAAAGAAAACCTTGTAGGGAAACAAGCTTCCAGGGGAGGGAAGAAGGTGACATCAGATGTCACAAGGGATGCCAACTTTGTGACGACACCTGGACGATTTACAACTAGAAGATTTCTATGCACATTGCAGGGGGTGGCAAATCATCCTCTGGCTGCAGGAAACCAAGAAACGGAGAAGGGAAGACGTGTCCGAGTCAGAAGGAAGAGCCCTGGGAGAACTTAGGTGCCCTGGTAATGCTTAACTTCCTCACTCATGCTGCTTGGTGTGCCAGTTTTAAGAGTCCTGCATCAGTCTTGGCCCTGGAGGGCACAGGGCAAGTGATGCCCTTTAAGAAGTCCTCAGACCCCTGGAAATCCCTGAGCCCCACCAGCAGCAATGAAGATTTGCTGCCCCTCAGGTTTGAAGGAGGACAGGACAGGTCTGTGGGGACATTTGTGAGCCCCAAAGTGCCCAACATCACAGATTGCTGGGAAAACATCAGCCCAGGTCCTTGGAGTCTAAATTTTAAGTTCATATCCACAAATGTGGACTCAGGTTCGCTGATGGGATTCATCTGCATTGCTGGGTAGTGTCTTTTGGACAGAGAAGTGCCCCTTCTCCTACAGACCTCAACCTCAGCAGCTAATGCTCTACAGCAGTGTTGTACACCTTTTCACTTTAGTTACTTAAACTAAATTGCATCTCATCCCTGGCAAATTTAAAAGGTGGGCGGCAAACACTCCGACGAAGAGCCATGATAGAATTCAATTTGTGTCGACTCCAATCTGTCAAGGATTTACAGCCGTGCCCGATCCGACACAATGCACTTGATGCTTTTTATAGTGCAGCCCAAATGCAATAGTGTAACAGTCACGTTAGAGGGAGTCGAGCAGAAGCTGAAGAAAAGGGATTTTATAGGTACAATAAGATTTATGAAGAGAGACATTGTTCTGGAGCGGGAAGTGAGGGAGTTTCCAAAAGCAGCAGAATATCTCTGCTCTTCCCCAGATGGTTTTAACGGTGAGAGGAGTCTACCATATCCTTGAGGTTTTTTATCATAAAATAGAAAGGAGCACAAATTGGCATTGTGTTCTAGTGACTCAACGGCACAAGAGGCGTCCAGCAGGTCCAGGCACCTTCATAGACCCCAGTTATACATCACACACTGTCTGCTTTCATGTGATACACCTGCCTGCTAACTTCTGGGGTGATGAGGAGAAAGATTCTAGGTCTAGAAGAGTATGGTGGGAAACCATCACCATGGCTGAATTTTGGAGACCTTTCAATGCAAATGTTGCTGCTCCTGTTAATGGTCCCATCAGAAGATTAGTGCCTTGGGGTGGTGGGAAATGACCGACTGTCTATCAGTGACTGACCACAGAGACTGGTTGTTATCTTAGCTATTCACATGAGTTAGCAGAAGAGGGAAACGTCAGCTGCACATGCCCTCTCTTGCAGGGCATCACAAAGCAGCCAAGAATGATTTTTGCATCCAGCACATAAACCGCTGTTCTCACTAACTGCAGTTAAATCTTCACTGGACTGCAGGGAAAGCCTGTGCAAAATCTGGGATGTCATGGCACTTCTTGCATGTCACTCAGTTTCCTCTAAAGTCAAGATGCTGGTATTTACCTATGAAATCTGTAAAGCGTTTGGAGACTCTCAGAAGAAAGCTATGTGGGTTAATGGATCTCTGCTAACAGCTGTACGTGAGAGCTGCTCTCCCCCTCCAAAAGGCAGAGAAGCCTTGTAAGACCTCTGTCACGGTGGGTCAGCAGAACATCCACAAAGCCACAGCTGATTCAAAGTACATTTCTGAACTTATAGGGGACTCCTAGGTAACAAGGTATCTTCTGAGGTCCCCTAAATGCTTTTGAGGCCCCCAGCCCTATCATGTGCCCATCTGAGCTGGCACAGACCCCTTGGGGTGTCTCGGTGGCAGAAGACGTTGCACTCCTGTTAATTCCTTTCTGCCATCCTCCTTCCCCAGCCGCCAGTGCTGCAGCTCCGCTAGCTCCAGCAGCGATTAATTGGAAGATCTCCCACTGATTCCTGATTAGCTGCTTTTGATTAGGGTTTAATGACTTCAGTCGGTCCCTAATTCACAGGGACGAGCTTCGAAATGCCTGCGAACTGCGCAAACAGAATTACATTTTCTCCCACCCTGGAGCCACCATGTAAGCTCTGCAAGCGCAAGCCCCGCTCCTCCAGACCCTGACCCTGCACAACCTGCTGCCCCCAGCCCTCCTCTCTGCAGCATCAGGCAAGCCAGCAGCCAGGGATGCTGAACTGTGACTCCTGATGGCTAGGGAAGGGGCTGGAGTGAAGAGAAAACACAGGGATGGACATTTCAAAGCCACCCTGGGACTCAGGTAATCTATAAAATTCAGCTCAAGCATGCCTGGAAAACTCAGGCTAGAGTCAGAATCATGGACCCTTGGGTGACTATCCTAATGCATAATGGGATGTTCAGGGGTGGCCAAGACAGACCTATATCAGACTTCAGATCTTCAAGGAGTGCAAGAACTGGTCTGATCTGGCCTTCGGTGGAGAACAGCAGTGAAACTGCACCCTGGGAGCTGGACAACTTCTAACTGGTGTGTCCAGATCCAGGATTTAGGGCTCAATGTCTGTATAGTCCCGAATCCTGAAGAGTTTTGGCTTGTTCTCTGCCCTGGGCTCCATCTTCCCTCTCTCTTTCCTTCTCTATCTCCAAACTCTCGTTCAATGCCTGAAGAAAGAGAGCAGGCAGAGGTGAGGGAGTGCCCTAGCAGAGAATAGAGGTAAACCCAAAGACCATATGGCTGACTGGTCCAGTCATGCTGCTGGGAGCTCTGGTACCCTGTCTGCTCCTGGGGACCAGGATTTACATCTCAGCTTGACCTTGGAGGCTGAGCCGAAGGTCCTGTCACACCGCCTGCCTGCCTTGTCACCAGCCAAAGAGGTTGTAAACACTGGTTTCAGAGGCTGCCTTGCCTTTTGAAGATCTGAAAATGCATTTATCTTCCTGAGACATGCATTAATCTATTAACTACCGGTGAAGATAAGGGGATGAAAAGAGGCTTGGGGGGAGGGAAAAAAAAAATAAGGAAAAAAAAAAAGAAAAAAAAAAGAAATAAAATAAATAAAACTAAATAAAATAAAACTAAATTAAACAAAATAAAGGAGCCATTTTCATCAGTGAGAAGAGGTTCATGGGCTCTTTCACGGTGCCTTAGGCACAATGTCCCATCATGCAGCTGCCTTATCACAGCTGCCCTCTGCACCAGACTCACCCCGACAGTGTGAGGTGACAGCTCACAAAGTGTCTGGGTCCCCTCGCTGTGCCCCAAGCCCCACAGCTGATCTCTTTAATCGCCACATCTCTGTAATAAGGCGAAAAAGCAACTCAACTCCCAGCAAGACAAATCCAAAGCAGGTTGTTTATTTTCTCTGCAGGCAGCTTCGTCTCTGTGCCTGGGAAGAGCAAAGCAGGGCCAGAGCTTGGAGCTTTGCAGAAATAACCCCTTGGTGCTCTGCAGCTGGACCTCAGGTCCTGCTGTGGGAAGCAGAGGTAGTTAGTAGAAAATATATCTGGGTTATAATCCCAGCTACACTGAGCAGATCACCTCCTTGCTCCAAGCCTCAGTTTCCCCAGCTGGAAGAGAAAAGAATTAACATCGTTCTTCCACATAAAGGAAGATGGAGGTAAAGGATCTTTTGGGTTTCGTTTTGAATTACTCTTTGCAGTCTGCTCCTCTCCTGGCCTCCATGCCGAATTGCCTGCTCTTCGTGGCAGAAGCTTTGCAGGTTCAGGCACTGAAGGGTTGCTAACAAAGAGAGAAAAATGGCAAAAAAAATGACTCCTTTTGGAGGAAGGCACACTACAACTGATAGGAGGGGAAGAGGGACCCAGCTGCCCCTAACCTGGGTGGAGAGAGCCCCTCAAACCTTGTGAAGGGAGGAGACAGGAGGGCTCCTCCACCAGGCAGCATAGCAGTGATTTCATCAGCAACACGACCTGGGGAGAGCTGGTTTTGGGGCTGCCTTTTCCCTCAGCTACATCACGACAGGCTCAGGGTGATGCCACCACCTTTACAGCTGAGGTGTCCCTGGCAGCACCACCGGGCATCTCCAGCCGAGCCTGGCCCTGAGCTCCTGGGCTGCTTATCTCCAGTGAGGCTGAAGCCGAAGGAGAAATTAGGGAAAGGGAAGGTGGGTGGAAAAACACCACAGAACTAATAAACAGCTTTGAAGGAGATGGGGAATTGAGTCAGGTCCACATTAAAGGGCAAGGAAATGAATGCTGAGATGAAGGCGCCTGCAATTTCAAATGTATCAAGCCAACAAATAAATAAAGCTAAAAGAATGACTTTCAATTACATTTGAAAGAGAAAAATGGGGAGAGCTGGGGGGAACGACAGAAAAAACGCCGACAAACCCAGACACTCCGGAGCATTGTACTTGTCTTGCAGAGCGCTCCTCTTGCCTGACCAGGCGAGCCCGAGCCGGCCATCAGCAATGGCAGGGCTGTGGGTCCCAGGAAGATCAAATGAACATGGTTTTAATGCCTCAATTAAGGTTCATTCTGTTCAGCTTTAAAAAGGGATGCAGCAGGTCAGAAGCAGGGATAGACGGCAAGTCTCATTTGAAAGCCAAACACATGTTCCCGTCATTAACAGTCCCTTCCCATTAATGAGAATAACATTGTTGGCTTATAATGTTGCTCTAATTTACAACTGGAGAAGAATGAAATGCTTTCCTCCGATTCTGGTCTGGCGCCAGGAGCTGCCTGTAAAATCCAGATAAGGGTTCTCAGCACAACCTTCTGATAAGGGAATTAACAGGTAAACTTTAAACTTTGGCGGAGGAGGAGGCGAGGAGGAGAGGGGAAGCATTTGTGATCAATTTGCTGGTGTTGGCTTGCCAGGCTGAATCTCACCAGACCCAGCTGCCATGCTCCCTGGATCCTCATCCCTATTATCTGCCTATACTGGGAAATTACGCTTTTCCGTAGCTTAGGCTAAGGCCTCATCTCCTTAAGGATCCTCCCTTTTCCTCTCCTTTCTATTTTCTTACCTCCCCAGAGACCACCCTCCATACTATTCCTAGCATAGCTCTTCTCTTAAGTGGAAACTAATTCCCCATCAAATCTTTTGGGGTTCTTTCATCCCATTTTTTTAAATCACTTTGCCTAGATCATCCACAAATTCAACCAGAGCTAAAAATGAATGTATTGACTCCAGATACAGGTCCCTCTTGCAGATGCTGTGAGGAAGAGCACCCTGTCATGGTCAGGATGAAACACCTGGGTGAAATGCCCTCTGGGGAAAGAGTCTTTCATCCTACTTGCCCACTTTGCCAGGGCTCAAGCTCATGAAAAGCTAAAGCTGATCCACCGGATCTAGGAAATCCTGCGACTTCTGAAACTTGGGAGAAGAGGATAATAAAGAAATGAGTCAGTTCCCATTAGCAGTTCAAGCTATACATCCAGAGGACACTTGGTTTAGGAGTGATAAATTTCATTCATCTTTGGCCACCATTTGGCTGGACAGTTTAACTTCAGGGATATTTCATCCAGCTCTCCTCTACAACTAAATACTCATTCCGTCCCTGGAGAACCTATGCCCAAGGGAGATTACACGAACAGCTCATGATCACGGAGCAAATTAAGGTCAGAAGAAGAGCAAAGATTAGAGCATCAAGTCACCTCTCTGTCTAGCACTGAGCCCTTGGAGTGGCTCCTAGCCAAGCTGCTCTGTGCTTAAGATTTTTAAAAATAAAGTGGTGATACAACCAGCTGGTAGGCAAGGGAATGTCTGTGATCCTTCTAACACTGAACATATGATTTTGCCTATAGATCCCTATTACCTTCTGCTGTTGAAAAGGTGAGTAAGGCACAGGAGCAGAATGACTCCTCGCAGAAGTGCCAAGGTTTAACAAAGTGCTCCTTCCTTCTTTCAAACACTGGCATTTTCCTTCAGTGGCTACTCCCCGAGCAGAGCAAACCAGCTTTGAGAAAACAAGAGTGAAATCCAGACAGCTCAAATAGAAATATCAGAGTTTTTCAGAGGCTGAAAGGAATTTGATTAGTTTGCCCAACATTGCTGTTTCTGGACTTTTATATCCTGAGAGGGAACACCAAAATAACGTGTCAAAGGCCATTCACAACAAATTTCCTGCTTGCACCAGCGCAGACAAGCTGGAAATCCTGGAGCTTTTGTATGACCAGCAGCACTAAAGCACCGCTCTCTCAGTTTTAGGACTGATTAGGACCTCCAAATCCTCAAAGTCTGGGAAAGGCTGAAATCCCTGTCACCCTTGGATATGACTCCTTAAGACTTATATTCTCCTTTTCGAACCCCAGCCTAATATTGCCCCACAACTTCTGTCCTCTGCGCTGCCCGTCAGCACGCACGCCTGTCCCAAGAAAGTCGCTATTTCTGGAACAGCAAGAGCTGGGCAGGAATATCTTGTTAAGACATCTATTACAGTCTGAAAAAGGCTGATTCATTTCAATTGAAATGCTTCACAGAAGGAGAGCCAGTTTGATGAATTTCTTCTGTCGAGAAAAAAATTGAGACTAAGACAACCTGTTTTAACTTTTTATTCAAAGTCACTTTGTTTTGAAATTTAAGCTGATTATAATAAAAACATTTTTTTAAAATGAAAAAGAGGTCACACATGAAACACTTTGATATCATCAAAATGAGATATTGCAGGCGATTTTTTTATTTTTCGTCAGCTCATGAAAGTCTTAGTGATTTTGACTTTTCATCCAGGACAAGGAATTTTAAGCCTCTCTGTTTCTTTCCGGGATGAGAAATCATTTATTGCTCATTTCTAATAGAAAAAACAGAACCAGCCTTTCAGTTTCTAGTTCTGCTTTGAACTGAGACTGAGTTAACTAGAGTGATCCAAAGTTGTTAAAAACCAAGAGAAAAGCTTTCATATTTCAGACTTCAATCTTCCTCTGCTCCCAGCGGCCAAAGAAAATGCCATTAGCCTTGGAGGTACTTTTTGTAAATAAAGAAAAGGGGGAAAAGAGAAAAAAAAAAAAAAGAAAAAAGGCAGACGAGAGATCAGTCTTTATCCTTTATTTTTCTCTCGTATATATATTATAAACCATTTTCTCAAAGGCGTGAAAGTGTCTCACTTCAGCCCACAGAGTCAAGGGAGTCTGAGTTTTCAAAGCCGCGTTTTGAAAGGGACGGCTGGCTTTAAAGCCCCGCTCAAATGTAGTTTGCTAACACGGGGCGGTTCGCCTGGGCTGGTGTAAATGCGGTGCTCCCTGCAGAGATCCCTTCAGCTCTTCTGATCGGGATTGTGTGAGAGTCTGAGGAAAAACAGCTCAACTCTGCCCTGGCTGCAAATCTCAGATGCTATTTGCACATCAATGCCCAGGAGGAGGGGACAAATGCTTGCTTATCAGATCTCCCAGGCTTAGAGTTTCTTGCTACTTAGCTGTTTTTTTTATAAAAAAGAAAGAATTTAGGAGGGGGAGGTGGATAGATCCCAGGGTCATCACTGCCATCCCTCACCGAAGGGATCAGGGATTTGAGGGACTCAGTGGTGACTTCTGCTTTTATAGAGCCGGAGCTGCTGCTGATATTTTTACTTAGAGCTTTGCTGTCAGGAGCACAGTGACAGAACTGGGAGTGCTACAGAAGCCGCTGTTGTGTGGAAGCTTATTTGGAAAGAGGCTATTTTGAGAAGTGTTGCCTGTGAACGAAGTCATGTGAGGAGTTCTCATTTGGGCCTCTGAATTTCTTGTGGGTAGGTGAATCAGTGCACACAGAAAAAGCTGACCTTTCTCTGGGTACTTTCCTATCTCCCTGCCCTGAGGTGGGGCCAGTTACGGCTTCTCCACAGAGATTTCGTTAACATAGTCCCTTATTGCAGTAGGGATCCCTTTGCTTCCAAACTGGAACCTGCTACACCCAGAGGAAACAGACAAACAAACAAAATAAACCCAAAACCAGCAACAAAACTAAGGCATGAGGCAGCAGCCAGGCTAGGCTGCTAGAAAATGCCCCTTTTGTTTCAGGACAAGTGTGTCCCCAAAGGATCAGCGCTGCAGGGCTGGGACTCCAGCTGACCCGAAAATGGCTGCTTCCCACACGACAGTTCCCAGCCCGTCTCTGTGCTTCTCCCTATGAGAAAACTCTCAAACTTCAACCCATTCCATGAGACTGCTTGGACACTCACATGATTTGGAGTGACCATGTCTCAGATTTCTTCAGGACTGAGACCCTGTGGACTTCTGATGACAGCATATATTTTTTTAAATAAGTTTTAAATTTCTGCCAATCATGCTAGCCATTTAAATGTCTATCTGGGAAGTATGTTCCCCTTGGGGAAGTATATCCTCCACGACTGTTCTCCTAAGCCATCTGCTACCTAATGTCTGCCTTGATATGTAATGAAATGCAATTCCGGGAGGGCTGGAACCACATTTGGGACCTAAAGCATCATGAATCTGGGGAGTGCATTGCTGACAAGTTACACACAAACATTTGCACCTTGAAGATTTCTGACAATGCTTTTGCATTGTGGCCTTGGAAAGTCATCTGTCTGCCAGAACCAGGAGCTCTGTCTCCATGCTGAGGGCATGCGGAATTGCACACTGTGGATTTCAGACTGAGGGAAAGAAAAGGAAGGGAAGGGAAGGGAAGGGAAGGGAAGGAAAGGGAAGGGAAGGGAAGGGACGGGAAGGGACGGGAAGGGAAGGGAAGGGAGAAAGAAGAGAAGAGAAGAGAAGAGAAGAGAAGAGAAGAGAAGAGAAGAGAAGAGAAGAGAAGAGAAAAAGAGTAAAGAAAAGAAAAGACAAAAGAGAAGAGAAAAAGAAAGAAAAAAGAAAAGAAAAGAAAAGAAAAGAAAAGAAAAGAAAAGAAAAGAAAAGAAAAGAAAAGAAAAGAAAAGAAAAGAAAAGAAAAGAGAGGAAAAGAGAGGAAAAGAGAGGAAAAGGAAAGGAAAGGGAAAGGAAAGGAAAAGAAAGGAAAGGAAAGGAAAGGAAAGGAAAGGAAAGGAAAGGAAAGAAAAGAAAAGAAAAGAAAAGAAAAGAAAAGAAAAGAAAAGAAAAGAAAAGAAAAGAAAAGAGAGAAAAGAAGTCTCCTGTCTACTGGCAAAATCTGTCCCCTGAGTAATTATGACGTGTGGCAAGGTTTGTATTACAATAAATTTGTTTCCCAGGTTACAAAAAGAAAAATGAGAACTCTGATTCCGAGTATTTCCCTCTATTCGCTCCTATTAAAAAATCCACTCAATAAAGAGGATCCTGTAACAAGTGCCCTGGTCTCTTGCAGGTCCTGGTAGACAGACAGTCTTTCCCAAGTCACACGTGGGCTCACATCTCAGTAACAGCTATGTCTAGGATCCGTCTCCTGGAGAGCTGGTCACAGGCGTTCAAAGTGACTTTAGGTAGCAGTGGTTTGGGAAAAAGCAGGTGTTCCTCTGGAATGTAATGTTTGCTACAAGGTGCTGCGGTGCCAGTCCGGGAGAAGCCCTCGTCTGCATGTCAAGAGAAGGTCACAGTCACCCCACTTTGTGCTGTGATGCACGGAGGAAAGGGGAGGGTGTGAGGTCTGCGTGCTGTGTCGGAGGAGCTCTGCGAAACAGCACCACAAGAGAAACATAACAAGATAGTTTGAATGCTCCCAAAGAAATGGCTCCCAGAGCGAGGCATCTGCTTCTGGCTCTCCCTGCTGAGTTCCCTAAAATGCTGGCACACAGTGTTCAGATTTGAAGTCACTGGGAGTTCTGCAACCAAGTTGAGTACAGTCTGGGATTTCACCCTTTCTGAGAAACTATTCGCAATAGCCAGCCGTTGCAGCGACGAGGGGAGCTCGAGGGAGGAGGAAACCACAGCACACACTTCTTGGTGGTGCAGGAAGTCAGTTAATGGTGCGGCTGGTTTTGCTGGTTAAAAAGTGGATTCGCTTCCAGCGAGCTGCTTCCAGAAACCCAGCGCTGGCAGTGCCACCAGAATCCATTCTGGGTGGGAGAAAGGAAATAGGCAGAAAAAGAAAAAAAGCAACTCAGGAAGGGTACAACAATGCTATTTTTATTAGCAGAAAAGAGACACTGATAAGCTTGTTATTACCAGTATGGCAAAGGTTCCACTGAAAATTAGGCTAGTCTCAGTGGTGGATGCTGTTTGCATCACAGAAGGCATTCCTAGCTGCCAAGGACTCATCTGCGTGCAACTGGGTCCAGTAATGTGACCATGGCTTGAGACATCAGTGGCAGAGACAGGATGGCTCTGTCCCACTCCAGTCATGCACTAGTTGCATCCACTTCTTTGTTTTTCTTGCTATGGAATGCAAGCCTGGGTAATAGAGGTGCTGCAGAACACTGCTGATTGTGAGCCCTCGGGGAGTCGCCAGCCCCTTTCATGAATGAAGGCAACTGCGGAGTCTGGTGCTCGTGGTACTCCCGCACTGCAGTGCTCGGGTGGCATTTCTGCAGATATTTACAGTTGCACTCCGAGGGAGTCTAATAGTCCCATCTGGAAATATCAGAGCTCAGAGGGGGCTAGAAGTGGTTGTGGCAATTCCAAGCAGCAGGAGATGGATGTATGGGGCTTCATAAAAGTCACTGCAAGGATATGATACAGACAGTCCTTATCTCCCCTTGCATCAGAAGCAGGGAGAGGACACAGCGTGGCTCCTGAAAGAGTGCACAGGCGTGGAGTGCCTGCACTGTGCCTGGGGGCAGAGCTGGTGTACACTTCCCCTGCACGTGTGTGTACGTGTTCGTGCCTGTGTGTGCAGAACACCCCAGGCAGCGCAGCTGCATCTGATCTTCCTGAGTCCCTCCAAGGCTCCTGCACTGGAAACGGCCTGGAGGTCTTTTCACCAGGCATGTTCAGCTTTAGGGAGTGGGCTTAGGAATCTCTAGCGAAGGAGTACACTAGCGGCATCGCAGGGCTTGCCTGCCTGCTGCTGGTGCCAGGGGAAGGGTGGGTGCCCAGCTGCTGCTCTGGGCTCCACGAGGGCTCCGGACGGTGCTATCAGCCTTTGGGAGGGGCACAGGAATGGGGTGGCAACACCCTGACCACTTCACTAATCTCCTCTCTAAGGTCCCGTTGCTCCCAGCCGTTGCTTTGGCTCAGGGTGACCCTTGCTACATTGATCAAGTATTTCACATCTCTGTCAAGCACAAACTTCGCTGTCAGCAGCCTCCCCCGTCATCTCCAGGAGTGCTGCCATAGCCATTCAGCTTTACATCCTCGTTATGCACAAGTGGGCACCTCTGGGCACATTTAGGGGATAGTGTTGACCTTTTAACTCCACCAGCCCACTTCCACCGAGAGCCACAGCCCGATCCTTCGCTCTTACCATCACACCAGATCTGAAGCACATAACGGTCACTGGAAACCACATGTGCAAAGCACAGCGCAAAAATGGCTCCTTTCCACATAACCAGCCAGATCTCACCTTGCTTGTGATATGCCAGGCCAGGTCAAACTTCCAGTCATTCTTTGAGGTGTCAGGATGACTATCAACCACTATTTGCAAGGTTTTCTTGGGATGGGTGGAAAAAGGGAAAGCAAACTTGTTGCAGAATGCCAGCTGTCTTAAGAGAATGTCTAGTCCTCACTGCTGTGCAGAGAACTATCAAAGTTGTGACTGTGGTGGCTTTGTCAATGCTCTCTTGCACAGAAGAACACAGCAGCTTGTAAAGGGGGACTGTTACCCAGGGCTGGTCATGGTCAGCCGCAGCTCCCAGCTCTGCGAAACAGCCTTGGGCTTTCGATGTTTTAGGAGTACCACAAGATGGGTTTGAGCTGAAAATTTCTACCACCCTCTCACAGCTTTATTTTGATTTACAATCATCAGTCCAATCTGGAGGCAAATTATGATTAATAAAAGGAAAGGAGATGAAGGTGGCCTTTGCTTTTCAGCAAAGGATGTGATAGGGAGCACCCCGGTGTGCCTGCTTAGGAGAAAGAAGCAGCTGTGCTTCCCAGTGAGAAAACTGCAAGTGTTCCTTTAGAATAAGACAGCCAAGCAAAGCGCTGCCTAAATAGACTCCAAGTTGTCACTGCCCCACCATGTTCCCCCAGAAAGCCTGCTCTTTCTGGGGCCCTTGCCATGTGTGTTCAGACAGCACAGGAGCTAGGATCACCGAGGGGTTGGAGGACCAGGGCTCTGCCTTCTGTTCCTTCTGCGGTGCCTCAGTTTCCCCATCCAGTTGTTACTGGCCAAGGATATTGTGAAGGTGAATGCAATATCAGCTGAGAAAGGTTCACAGATCCTTGGAGGGAAGGACTGAGGACGAATAAAATGTGAAAAAAAAAAAATAAAACACAGAAGTAATATTCTTATGAGCAAAGCAAAGGAGGCCGCGCTATTCTGGGCAGGAATACAGAGCTGGGCAGGAGCTGGCACAGTGTGTCAGTGTTTGGGATGCAGGACCAGGGGTGGGAACGCAGTAGCATCCTTCCCTGGCAAAAGCAGGTAGATTGGAGCTCCCGCAGGTGGAAAGTCGCAGGGGTATGGGACTAACAGCCAAGGGAGACAGCCTGGTATGGTCCACGTGGATAGAAGTGCCAGACTCTTACAGCTCATCTGTATTGCAGAGGGCTGTCAGGGTAGCAGTGCTGATAACCTCGTCTAGCAGGGACACAAAATGTGGTAAAAAAGAGCTCCTTTTGGTGAAATGCGTGACGCATCACCTCTCCTCTGTGTCTGGCACTGGTGCAAGCAATGAGAGTCTTTCTCTCCTCCCAGCTGACAGTGCCAGGTTTTGCCTTCCCCCATCCCCATAGCCCAGCCCCTCCAGTCCATTCCAGAGCTGCCAGGAGACCTGTTCCTTGCCCCTCTTGCAGAGCACCTACCTGCCCGCCCCGAGCATCCTTAGCAGGAGGAGCTGGACACATCCAGCTGTGTCCAGTTGTGCTATGAAGCAGCTCAACCTCTGTGCTTGGACAGTGTACTTGGGACACTTGGAAATCTTACTCCTCTTTCTGTCACCCAAAGCACTCAGCTGGAAAGGGATGTAGATTTTGTGACAGCAAAAAACAGGGTGAGGAGAGCCAGTCCTTGCTAGCAGAGCCAAATCGCTGTTATCAGGAGATGGTTTGCTCCCTTCCACCACTAGCTTTGTTCACCAGGCTGTGCCAGAAGCAAACAAGGGCAATCCCACAGGGAAACCACAGCCCCACACTGCCTTCAGTCTGAAAAGCACTCGGAACTTGTGGGTTTTGCTGTTTCTTGATGCAAAATTAAATTAAAAAAAAAAAAAGCATCAGCAAATTGGAGGGGCTCCAGGAAAAGGAGATAAAGATGATTAAGGGTTTAGAAGGATTGACCTATGAGGAAAGATTAAAGGAACTAATTATGTACAGCTCAGATAAAGGATGAGTAAAGAGGTGATTTAATAACGGCCTGCAAATACTCAGGAAGGTGTCAACAGCAAGGAAGGGGGAGGAATTATTTAGAGTCCTTCACCGAGGAACAACACAAGTGATGGAATGAAAGGGGAAGGTGACATGGGACGTGTGCATAATGTGGCCAAAAGCAGAGATTGCTTTAGGGAGCAGCAAGTGAGTTAGGAGCAGAAATCCTCTGGAAACACTCTGGCCTTCCATCCCTAAGTGATTGGAGAATGCATTTTCAAAGGTGTTTAGGTGCTTAAAGGTGCAGGGAAGTGCTTTAATAGGATTTTCAGATGCATCTAAGCAGGTTAGGCAACAGATTTCAATGGGAATTAGGCACTTAAATAGTTTCATCAGTTCCATCAGTTGCTTACTTACATCTTTGCACAAAACAACTTGAAGGTCTGGCTCTAGGACTCGTCAGAAGTCCCCCAGTAGGAGAAGATTAGAACTGAATCCCAAGCTGCTGGAGCAGTGTAAAAGTGGACTGGCTGATGTGCAGGAGGACGTTTTGCAGGAAACCATCTTGCCTTGTCAGGGCATTGTGCATTGATCTGCACAGTCGATTTGAAAGTCAATGAGATTTAGACTCCACGGCCCATTAAAATAAAATTTAAAAATGCCTTTGGCACTTAAGCACCTTGGTCAGTTAGGTAGGTCTTTGCTGCAGAGCGGCTGTGGGTTATCAGTGCCCAAGGCGAACACAGCCACAGCAGCATGTTCTCCCTTGTGCTTCACTTGAGTGTCACCAGGTCTCCAGGGAAACATGTCCCATATTTCTCTGTGCTGCAATTATGTTGCCCGTTGTTTTCCTGGGGACAGGGGACATCCTTCTCCACTAAGTGGTAGGAATAATCAACCGGATGGAGGAGGGGTGGGAAGACATTAAGGGAGAAGCAGCATTAACAATGTAAATTGAAAGTCAAGCGGTTGCCAGGATGAAAGCCCCACCAGAGTTTCCAGCTAAAAGCACTATGAAACTATAGGGAGGAATTAGCAAGTGTGGACTTAGAAGAGGATTACTGACCTGAAAGCTGTCTTCCCAGGGCCCCATGCAGACATTACCCAAGACTTCAAGACCAATCTGCTCTCCAAGGAGTCCAGCCAACAATGCCTACTTGGTGGTGCTCTCCAGTGTCATGCATGAAGATTCACCATCGTGCCCAAGGCTATCCACTTGGTTTACTGCACCTACCTAAGCTCTCTTGAGCAGCGAGGTCTCAGAGGAGGTTACTACATTCCCACCAAACACCTCCCAGCTTGTTGGTGGGAACTCTAACCATGCACTGTAGATGGTCACAGTGAACTCACATCTCTGCCCCAAGCCCAGAAGCACAAAAAGTTGTGAAGTGCCCAAATACACATGCAAAAAAGACAAAAAGAAAAGAAGCCAGAACTGTCAAAGTCTGAGCTTACCCAATTCCCAGCCATTTGACTGTCACAGCTATTGCAGCTGCAAGTTTAGATTCTGTATGAGAATTTTGAACACAGTAATAATAGAAGGCAAGGTGAGAGGAGAGAGGTTGTGACTTGTTCTTGTTATCGCCCTGAAGGGTTTTTCAGGGCAAATATTCCAGAGACAGTTTTCATTAAACCACAAACTTGTCAATTTACCCTAAAATATATATATGTATTTTCAAGTAATTGCTTAAAAACAGGGAGATATTTGAAAATCTGGTTTAACCCTTTCACGGCACTTGAGTCCACTTGAAATGATATGAAAGAGAAAAGTTAAATACAAAGACAAATGCATAAATGGCCAGAGTTGCTATGGAAATGTAAGAGGATGGAAATTGAAAGTCAATAGAGGACTAACTTACTGTTCAATTTTAAAAATAGTCTTTCTATACAGAAACGGAACATTTTTCAAATCTCTGTTGGCCTGTATTATACAAAATGGGAAGTGGTTTTGTGGCTGGGTACATCTATTTAATGCTGCCTGCTCAATCTGCAAACTGTATCGTCAATGGTACATCCTGAGCGGGACCTTTTTCTCAGGTTAATGCTAATCTCCATCACAGCTACAGAGCCCTGAAAAGCACAGGTATGTGGAGCAAACTCTGTGGGATATAATGACAAATAATTTGTAGGGATTTCAGGTCAGGTCTGTTTATTTTTTTAACACAGTTTCCCAAGGAAACAAGGCTTACCTGATTGGGCTAGCTGGCCCACAGGCACTGCATAATAGCTTTCTAAACCTGCTGGTCTGCAATCAGATTTGATGAAAGAAGAGACATCTCAGAGGAATTAAGTTCTAACAAGCTTTATACGGGAGGATATACTCAAAATAGCCCCTCTTCCCAACGCCTTTCCACTTTCCAGCCCACTCCCAGGATGTGATATGAGCTCAGCCGCTCTATCAGACACCAGAGAACCCACATGGGAGACGACCGTAGGAAACCAGGCTTCCTGTGTTCCACTGCTTGCAGAGCGACTTGTTTTATTAAGATAAATGTAATACACTGCTCTGGTTCCATTCGGAGAGGGAGAGCGAATTGTGTTTGAACAGCGTAAAACTCCGTCCATGAGCAGCATGTCAAGTGGAAAGTGGGGCTTCGCTTCAAACCATCCGCGCTTACGCTCCCTCTCCATTGTCAGACGCTACTGGGGCTTGTTGGTAGATTTATTCACCCACAAAATGTCCAGTGTCATTTTGGCATTGGCAGCCCAAGATTCACAGCTTGTCATGTCCCACATCCCAAGGGCATGACTCTTTCAGCCCCTTGGTCTCCTCCGCACCTTTGCACTGGCTTTCCCCACCTCGTACTCTGCGGTGCCCAGAAGTCGTAGGCAACCAACCCAACACACAGCCCTGAGTGGGAGAGCAGAGCATTGCTGGGACACGCTCCTGCCCACGCTTCCCATGAAATGGACCCCTGCACCCTTCTCATGTGCCTGGACGTGTATTCAAAGCACATGAGTCTCACACAGCGTTTCCAACAGCTGGAGGCATCTCCCTGACTTTGGTACAGCAAATCTAAAAAAAATCAACAGACGCAGGAGATGCTGAAATTCAGCTTGCCAATGCAAAGAGCTGGCACAAGCTTCAGGCTGGGCAAAATAATTCTGCCATTTCCCTTTTTCTGAGCCACGTTCCCCAAGTCTGGCTCCATCCTCTTCTGCAAGGGGTTCGAAAGAAACCCACAGCACCAGCAGGATTCTCACCAGCCCCATCTCCCAGACCGTTAGAAAAAGGACTTTAAAAATAGTTACGTGCTGCTGGGTGGGATTTCCTTCTGTAGGTGCTGTGCCATATAGAGTGAGATGAGATTCTAATCATAGCTCCTTCGCAGAGGGAAGGGTTCAGAGTTTAGCTGTGCGGCAGCAGCCTCATTTTCACAGCAATATCGTTATATTCTCTGGGTGTCAGGAGGACACATATTGCTGTCATTTCCCCGCGCTGTGTTTAGATATCAGATGCAAAGAGCAGCAACGAACCACGCAGCTATCACCACTCCATCGCACTAAGCCAGAGGAGAGCAGCCCGTTGGGTGGTCTGGGGTATCTGCTCTGGGCTCAGCTCCAATGGTGACCAAGGAGCTCTCGGCCAGCTTGTCCCAAGGGGCAGAGGGTCCCTGGCCTGGTGGGTGCTCTCCCCTTCATCTAGAGGGGCAGGGAGGGAGGGCTCCCATCCAAACAGGGGCTGGGCAGAGAAATAGGAGCTCAAGGCTGTATTTCCCCGGCACACACACATCCCATCATGTGTCATACGCTCACTGACGTGGCTCTGTGCTCACCGCTGAGGATTGTCTCTTCCCCACCACAACCCCACGCTGGCTCATGAAAAATTCCCCACACCATAAGGCAAATCAGTCTCCCACAAATTAGTCAAAACCACCAAATTTCTCTTACGGCAAGTTGCCACGACCCTGTTCAAGGTATACAAGCTGCTTGGCATGTGAGTGCTCATTTTTAGGTGGCTATCTCACCAGGGTGCCTGCAGACGCTCCTGCTGAATGGGCTGTGCACCTTCTGCCAGGTCCCTTCACAAAAGAGCTGTCAGTCCCCAGGAGGAGCAGGTCCCTGCCAGAGCCTCTGCAGCTGGATCTCTTCAATGGAGCAGACTGGAAGCCTCAGGATGTGGGGGGATTTCTGACAAGGTCTCCCAACCTAGCCCAGCAAACCTGTCTACCATCTGCTAAAGTTCACGTGACTGAAATACCCATGGGAATTGCATCACCACCACACAGCACAGACAATAGCACCTTCTCCTTTTATTTTCCTCTTTATTTGGCACCATCTCTGCTGAACTATGCCCACTGCCTTCTGCCAGCTCACACAGTTAGGGCTGCGGTAGCTCGGCAATAGTGCTGCCTTCCCCATTTCTCCATTGCTGTGTTTTCAGAAGTTTGAGTCTAGCCACTTTCAATGTCCTGGAGGGGCACAGGACATCACCAGCTTATTTACGGTTAAAGAATGTTTTCTAAGTGGAGGTCCAATCCAAAACACCACTCCAAGGACTCTCACTGCCATGAACAAATCCTGGGAAAGCTCGAGAAGGGATGCACTGTGGTCCAGCATTCATCTCCTTTGGTTGTTTTGCCTGTTGTTCCTTCCTCTCCAATGTACTGTTCCTTCCTAAGCCCCAGATCTTATTCAGATGTTTCATTTTTAGCCTTTTTGCTGCAATATTAGAGCAACTAGTCTCCATGTTTTGCTTTAAGGACGCGGAATTAGCTGGAATGAGCCTGGGTGCACTCAGTCCAACAGCCTGGCACGACTTAGGGAAGGCTGTGAGTTTTTTGGGATGCCTGGACCTATTCCAGGTGTGGTCAACCCTGAGCTGGTTAGCTGGGTACCCAACCTGGAGCATCTCTCCAGCCAGCACCTGCCCTGGGGTCCTGGCAAATCCACCCAGGGTAATATGTGCCTGCTCACTGCAGGGTCCTATAGAAAAGTCTGATGAGAGAGAAAGTCTCATGGTGAGAGAAGTGACATTCGTCACCTGGACCGGAGTAGCCACCACCTCATCCTTGAGGGGAAGTTTTCAGAAACAAACAGAGATAACCGCTACATAATGATACCTTTGTGTCACCCACACCAAACCCACAGCCAGAAAACCATAGATGACAGCAAAGTCACCCCAGCGTGACCACGTTGCTGTGACATACCCTCAAATGCACACTTCCACAAACACAGATGTTTCATCAGATGCACGGCAGGGCTGGCAAACCCTGTCTCAGAGCTGTTCCGTGGTTACCAGCAGCAAAGCTATTAAGCCCCCTTTGCAGCCCCATATGCATTCACTTCATGCATTTAATCCTGACAGCCCTAGTAAATTCTTCCTGAAAAGAAAAGAAAACCCTTGTTTCCCCTCCCCCTGAGCTGCTGCTTCTTGTTAAATGTCATTAAAAGCAGAATCCACAACAACATCAGTTCATGCTGAAGGTTGAAACCACCTTGACTGTAATCCTGGTGTGGCACTGGATGGAAAAAAAAAAAAAGCAAAACACGAGATACTTCCTTCCACTTCTCTGTCAGCTCCACTTTGCGTCAAGATCTCCTTTGTATGTCACACAGTTATTAAAGTTGTGGATTGCGGCTCGGGGTGTGTGTGCGTGAGCGTGTGTGTCTGTGCCCGTGTCTCGGAAACTGGGTCACCCGAAGAGCGCTCCGTGAAAACTCTGCCCTGACAAATCCAGGCTGGCAAGACTCAAAGATACCCCTTATAATGTTTTTCTGCCTCCCATCATGCTTTGAAAGGAACAAATAATACTACTTTCTCCTATATTTTGGTATCTTTTATTCAGCAGCTTCCTGAGGTAAATAACCTCCAGCAGGCAAATCTAAGGGGACGCTCCTATCTCGCTTGCTGTCTGCTCACACCGAAATCATGATATACTTTGCTTTCATGAGGCTTTTATAAAACCTTCCCTTTTTTCCAAGAGCAACAGCTATCAGGGAGGGCCAGCAACTCCCCAGATTTGTCTCAGGCTCCAGTCCCAGCATCTTGTCATCCTTCTCTCCCCCGCCACAGCCCCAGGGATGCTGGGAGGGCAGCTCCCGGGAGCACAGCATGTCCCCAGCACGGAGGGGACCTCCGTGAGCATCATCCCGGTCAGAGCAGAGGGCTGCTCTCCAGCTGTGGCACTTTTTAGCAGGCAGGCATCCTTTTATTTCCATCAGGGCTCTGAATAACACAGCTCAGGCAGTTTCTCTCTGAGGCTGAGGGATGAATCCTGTCACCCACCTGCCCTCGGTGGGGCAGGGAGAAGTGGGGGAAAACCAGCAGAGTGTAGAGTGGGGCTGGCCCAGCTCAGCACCGGGCAAGATACGGGCTGCTAGAGGGGGAACTGAAACTTGCTGACTCTGAGCAGGTCAGAAAGATGTGGGCCACAGTCTCAGGAGGAGCAGAGAGGGGGAAGACTGTGAGTTTTCTTATTAAAGGCAGAATTGCAAACGGGGTCCTGGGGGCCAAATACTGCTTTTTCTTGTGCTGCTGTCAGTGCACTTATTTCCCTTGCAGAAAGCAAAACTTAAGTGACTGTAAGCAGGACCCGTGATAGGAAAGGGGTTGGAAGGATCTGACCTCAGACACACATTTGCTGGCATGGGGGAGAGCTGTAGAGAAGGATTTCAAAACCCCAAGACGGGGGAAATGGAGTTGAAGAACAGAAAATGCACTTTTCACGGGCTCTGATCTAGACTCCACCTACCCCTTAGTGCTTCACTCCAGTAAATCACAGTGTGCAGGTTGTGATGCCCTTTTTACCAACAGAGAAAACGAGGCAGGGCAAAGACAACAGGCAGCATTTCTCATCTAAGGGGGGTCAGCAGCATCCAAAGCCAGGCAGGGATGGTAGCATGCCCTTCCCAGCAGACTACGCTGCTTGGAAAAGAAAACAGAGGGATTGCACCCCGGGAGCAGGGGAGGGGGCACACGCTCCACCAGATCCATCGCAGAGCCCGTGAGAGAGGGAAGGAGAGTGACTTTCAGGCATCGCCGTGCGAATCCCACAGTGCAGGAGCTGAGCCACTGCAGAGCATCCCAGCGCTGCCACGTCGGGCAAGTCTGGGTCTGTTTCGGGTTACTGAGAGAAGTGCTCACCCAGGGGCTGCTGGTGGATGCGTTCAGCTGGACCCCACGCTGTGGGGAGCGGGGACACGGGATAACAGTGTCCTCAAGCCCGCTCGGTGTCCTCTGGCTAATGTATTCAGCAGTGAGTTTAGGGGATCTCAGGAGAATGAATTGTCAGAGCGTCGGAAGCAAGCGATGGCAGGGGAATTACTGCTAATCCTTCCTGCGGACCAAAACACTCCAAAGGATTTAAAGACTGTTTAAAAATGTAAAAAAAAAAAAAAAAGGACATCCCTCCGTTCTTTCATACATTTTGGGTTGATCACTGGCTGCTGGCTGGGAGCTGAGAGAGAGAAAAGAGAAACTTTGAGGAGAAGGAAAGGATGAGAGAGGGGAAGAAGAAAAGATAAAGACTGGAGATTAGATCTGGAGAAAAGCCTATTTCACCCTCTCTGGGAGCGTAGGCTGCAATTAAATCTCTTTTGCCTAACAATACCCCATTGTTATTTGCATAGTACTCAAGATGTGGCGATAAGGGAGGAAGGAGCTGCAGGCAGGGGAGGCTGCAGCTGGTCTCTTATCACCGCGCTGCTGGCAGTGTTGGGAATCCTCTGGCTGGAGGGATATAGAATCATAGAATCATTTTGGTTGGAAAAGACCTTTAAGATCATCATACAAGCTTGGATATGGGCCCGAGCCCTGGAGCAGGGGGTGATCCTTTCCCTCAGCTGACGATCTGCCCCACCGCCAGTAATGAATGTTTTTTGAGCAGCTCTGGAGGGAGGATTTTGAAGTGTGAGGGCCGTATACCCTCTCCCTGCTACACATCTGATTTGTAGATGTGGTGAAGACTTTACTTTCATACCCTTTCAACCCTCTCCTTAATGCTCCTCTTTATGCACCACCTCAGCTGCGGTTCAGCGAAGGATGCTGTTGAAGAAGGGGTACAGCAGCATGCTGCGGGGTGCCTAAAGCCTTTTGGGAAGCCAAGTCCATGCTTGTCCATCAGTTCAGAGTACAGAGACCCTGTGTGAGAGGGGGGCTCAGGCAGGCCAGGAGGAAGGGGGTACACGCTGTTGATGGGAGGGTTAGATATGGCAAGCAGATGTATGTTGCCTTGGGACTGTCTCTCCTTCTGTAACTCGTGTCCTGTAATTGAGAATGACTATAAGAAGAGTGAAGAATAACAAATTGTGACCTAGAGGATTTTTTGTACGTACTGGTTCACTCTCTGTATATATTGGGTAGCCTGGCAGGCACAAAGGGAGATCTGAGCTGGACTGCTTCTGCCCTCCAGGGCTGTGGCCCTGCAGAGATGCTGAAGTGCCTTCATTCCGGCTGCTGCGAAACTGCCCTGTGTCACCTGCAGATCAAGGCTGGTCCCCATACGATGCTCACTTCCATCCCTCCTGCACAAATCCAGGACACACGTACACAACAGACTTCAAGGCCAGAGTTTCATCTGTATTTAAATATATTTAAATGGTGACTCAGTCCCTCTCCTCCATGTGGGTAAGAACAGGACTAGTGCAGGCTAGCCCAGTCTGAGCTCGCCTCCAGGAACTGCCAGTGCTGGGAAGACATGGAGAGGAACATGCAAAGCACCATTTTCATTCAGGAAGCCTCAGGATGATATTTTGAGAGGGCAAACCAGGCTCTCTCAGCAAGGAAGCACCAGGGTGACAACCTCACAGGCCCCGAATCTGTGCTCTCCCCAGCAGGACTCACTGAACAGAGCAGAATTACCTCCTTCTTCTCAGGAGTGATGGAAAACACACCACTGCTGCCTTAATTGCTCTCTGAATAGGCACCAGTGTGCAAAAACCTGATTTAAAAGCAACTTCTCAGAGGTACTGATTTCAAAACATTTTCTTATCACCATTATGCACTTACAGACTCATCACAAAACTTCTAGATGCTTTAGGCTGTTAGTGCTGGAAACCCTGAGGCCAAGCCACCTCCAGCAGCTGAGGTTCACCCAGCTGCTAAATTGTGGCCACTTTCCCCAAGATCCTGCGTCAATCTCTTTCCTATTCTTTCTATTCCTTTTTCTTGATTTTCAAGGCTTTGAACAGAGCTGTTCTCAATTACGCAATGTTTCTCTCTCTGTGCTCGCAGCAGTGCAGGGAGGTCCAGGCTGGTGGATTATTGACTTTGCCCTCTCCATGACCTTGGAGCTGAGGAAGGTCAGAGCTCCTGGCAGATGGGCTCTTCTTCTGCAAATCATGCTTTGCTGTCATTTGTCTCAATTCTCAGCCTGAGCTGCGACGGCAAAGAACAACTTGTTAAGGAATTGCTTCTTTCCTACCGCGTTCAATTGCTCTCAGCTCAGTCAGTTCGTATTGATTGACTGCACCTACTCAAGATGTTTTGCAAAAGGCACTTAGTGAAATTCATTCTGGGGATTCGTCAGTGTTTTTACTGCCCGAACTACATGTGTGATACAGCCAGGTGAAGATTTAACTTTCAGAGGGTCAGGGTAAGTGCTGTCATGGAAGTGGAATTTCCGTTTTGTCAGAAGTTCTGCTTTTCAGCACGGTACAGAAATAAAAAATGGTGGTTTCTTCCCACAAAATGAAATCTGTATTTTTTAATTTGGGTGGAAACACTTTTACATTTTGGTTTTGTTTTGGGAGGCTAGTCAGATTATATAAAGAGAAAGAAATTTCAAAATGAAAAGGTACTCTGAGAAACAACAGCATAAGCGTAAACTGACTTTTTTTTTAAATGATGTTGTGGAACAATTTAACTTTTTTCCAACCCCTCCAAAACATTGCAGAAATCACTGTTTCCATGCAAAGTGGCTGTCCCAAGATTATAACCCCATGCAATACTAAACCAGAAACCCCGCTATGACAATTTCTGTTCCATAGATTCACGATGCTACCTCATTAAATTACATAAACCACCTACAAAATAGCATTTCCCAAAGGACAAACATTCTTCCAGAAAAGTTTCAACCTGTTCCTGTCAAGTATCAGTCGGTCCAGAGAAACCAGCTGCTTTTTCTTGTTTTGTTGATTTTTTTAACTGACACTGGAAATCTGTGCTAATACTGGGGGAGGCCAAGGGAGCATTCACGCAGCCAGCCACAGCCAGGCAGGCATCAGCTCGAGCAGACGGCTCTAGTTTGCAGCTTTTACCTAATGTCCCTGCTACAGTGTGGAGACCACAAATGCAATCAGGTTAACGAGGGCTTGCTCTGTTCAGAGCCCTCACTGCAAACCACATCTTGGCGATGATGCCAGCACATCACGATGGCCTGCCTCTGAGATCACCCTCTGCAATGCAAGTAAGATCCGAGCTTCATCTGTACTGGCATTTTGCATGGGTCAAATTAAGTACGTAGTGAAATCAGGGCATGTCCCCATTACAAATGAAACTAAATGACTTGGATGCAACAGCCCTTTGGAGCTTCATCTCCATCTGTTTTTATGACCTGGGTAAAATAGATGCTTTAATAACTAGAGCGTGTTCAGCCATTTACATGAGAGATGAATGCAGACCTGCAAGGATGTTTGGTTGGCGGCTCATTTATTCACCCAAACAAGTAAATAATATCAAAGCTACCTGCTGTACAGTGAACACTTCCAAACAGCAACGCATGCCAGAATGTTTGGAGACATGAGAACATTCAGAGTTTTCCTTCGGAAATTTGCTTCCTAGAACAAAGGCAAATATGTGTGTGTGTTTCTGTTTGAACCACAATATTTTCCTCATTTATAGTACTGGGGAAAGCTGTTTTGAGTCTTCCAAAACCAAATCTACTTTTTCTCTACTGGGTAAATGGTGAAAATACAATTGTTCACACAGCCTTTTCCCTCCTAAACTCATAAAACACAAAGTATGGAAGACGGGCACTGCCAGGGCAGGTTAATGACCCCTTGGGCAGAACTGGGAGCCACTCACCCAGCCGAGCCCGCGGCTGCGTGGATGGACATTTATAGCATGTGGCTGTGCCTGGCACCCAGGTCCCATCAAGGGCTGTTCGAGTCACCAGTCATACTGTCCTCCTGAGCCTTGTTGTGCCACGCAGCAAAAAAAAAAAAATAATCCCTGTTCTGTTGCTGAAGGTCTCATCAATAAAGAAATCAGCTTGTGGCTTCAAAGCACCAACTACTGCTCAGATCAAGTGAAATCTCTAAATGTATGGAGGAAAGCAGGAGTGGTACTGACTGTGGGGCTTGCAGAGGATGAATCTGTTCTAAACTCCCTTGTTTTCTGAATGCCCCAGCCTCCAGTCTCTGTCTCAGTGCACCATCTTGCTCCCCTCACCCCTTCCAGAAGCTATGATGGGTTTTGTGCTTTCTCTCGGCAGTAAGAAAGCCTGGGGCCCCTCACGCATCCATCTCTGCTGTGGAGAGTCTGAATACGAAGAGAAGAACAAGTGATTGGTTTCTTTTTAAATTGTACAGGTGGGAGTCTCCTCTCAGCATCACCCCAGCTCTCCTCCTAAAGTTGCTTTGATATTCAACAAACACTTTTTAAACAATACTGTCCTAAGCCCTTATTATAATGCCCAGAACCACTTGCAGGCTTTCTGAAACTCATTATCGTAATTACAATTAAGAATCACAGGACTCTGCTTTGTGCCACAAATAAATATACACTGAATTGTTTGTAGAGGACCCACAGAGAGAAAGAGCGAGGGAGAAATGCTGCTTCAGCGCTGCTCAATTCAGGAGCAGGAACTCCCACGCCGTTTAATTTTTCCTCTTTTGTTTTCCAGTTTAACTTGTAGCTGCTGAAATCCAGGCTAATATTTGCTTTATCCTCCATGCTCTCCTTTGCCCTCAAACCAGGGAACCTCGAGCTGTGCCCTGGTTTGCTGCACGCCCTCCCCAGCTCCAGCAGCCTGTGCCCCGGGGCGAGGAGGCAGGATGCAGCGCCCAGGACCCGTCCATCACAGCAGAGGTGAGGAGTGCTGCAACAGTGCTTGGCAGCTGCAAAACAAACTCTCTGGGTGAGTGAACACAGCATCAAGCTTAGTTTTATTAAAGCTTCATCTCACAGGTCACAAAACCTTAGAGAGGGCTGTGGGGGATTTTGGTAGTGTTGTCCCAGTATGCTACTGACCCAGCACATAGAGAGGGGCCTGTGATCCAGCTTTTCCCAGCACAAGCCCTGGAACTCGCTGTCCCTCTTTTGCAAATAAGTGTCTGATGTCGATTTATCGCTGGCTTCCACGGCGATGTTGCTGGCTGGTGCTCAGAAAAGTGAGATGGATCAGGCCCTTTCTTCTGAATAAATATCAGATCTGATTCACCACTCAATTGCTTCTGTGTTATCTCTGTAGAACGTCATTGATTATAGAAGGATTTGCAAGTTTAAAACTAGTCTAATTCAGTGATTAATCCCAACCAAAGCCTTCCGTAAATAGAGAGCAATACTCCAGCAGCGTTCAATATCCCACACAACAATGGAGTGCTCTGTAATATGACTCAATGGCATTTAGACTTCCCTTTATTCAGGGCAGTGCTGGGATACATTTTGTTTAGCTAACCCAGACTTTTCTCCTCTGTCTCTTCTCCCTGCAAAATGTCAGGCACGTTCTCAATGAAACAAAGGCAGAACTCTCCTGTCCAGTGACTGTCCTGTTCAGCATAGCAGCTGAACCCCAGGAAAGGCCGAACACACAGGTCGAGATCCCCACCAGGACCAGAGGCTGCCACAGCGTGATGGGAGGGAGGGAGGAAGGAAGAGGGACCCTCAGCCTCATTACTAGGTCTGAACATATTTCAAGCCCTTTTCAAGATGTGGGCGCCTTCCAATAGTGAATTAAGGCTGGTCCAGAGAGTGGAAAAGCTTATTCTAGAACTGGCTGGCTGTAAACATCAAAACACTTTGCTCAGGCTCAATCTTGCTCATATAGAGCAGTCCCACACAGTATATCCAGAAACATTGAATGAGGAGAAGTTGGAGCAAAGAAATGCCGTGATTTTAAAGGTATCAAGCATTTTGCAGCTTCTTCTGGTCCCACTGATCTGTGGGATACCACAAGAAAACTTCAAGCCAGTCTCTCAAATGCTCTACAATATGGATATAAATGAGAGTTCCAGGTGATGGAAATATTTGGGGGTTACAACATTTGGTCTTGGTCTAAAGAAAACTGAAATAAACACGTTGAGGAAATTTCCTACCAGCAGCGACCTCCCTCCACACTGGTGACATAACTGCTCAGCTTCACTGAGTAGCTGCCAGGTGGTCTGTGGCTGTAGGGCACCCCACTGCCCTCTGTAGGGTTTTCCCCCTGAGTCACGGTGCCTAAGGAGGCAGACCCAAGACTTTCAGAATCCAAATCTTGTTTCTGTTTCCCACCATTTTTAGAGCCAAGAATCCTGTACCTTTGCTCTCCCCTGAAGATCCTGGGGTCAACTCAAAGCAACAGACCCTGAAGTACCACTGGGTAAATGGCCCCAGGACCCTAATCCAGTTTCACAGGCAGACAAATGACAGTCACAGCAGTCCATCTATTCACCAGACCACCACAGCTGCATGGATTGCTGGACTAGCTCTGGTTGACAGCTACAGACAAACACAGAGCTCAGGCATGTGAAGCTCTTCTAGCTGTTGTCACTCCTTAGCTTGCAAGTCCCCTTGAGAAAGGGTGACCAGCAAGGCAGGTATTTCTGTAGTGCTTTTACAGTGCCTCCATCCACTTCCTCCAATTCTGAACAACCACAGAAGAACCAGCTTCTGAGCACCAGCCTGGGTGACAGGACAGAAGCAATCTTTCTTTCTCTCACATGAGCTTTACCTCCTCATGATTCCATTTTTTGCCTTCTAGTAGGACTCCTGTCAGCTGCCTCCAGAAGATGTGCCTGCTTATTTCCTTGTTTTTCCATTCGAGGTAGGTGTTCCTCTTCAGGTATCGGGACAGTCCCAGCCTCTGCCTCAGCAAGGCCTTATTCACTTCTTCTAGTACAATCATGATGATTCCAGCCTTTCCTTCAACAAGCTGCCAGGACTGGGCAATGTCAAACTCAAAGCTACACCACTTGCTCTCCAGAAAGTCTGTAGAGATGACTGCAATGACATTTCTGCTACTCAGAAAACCTTCTTGGATGATATTGGTGACAACGGGTACCCCTGGTAGGAAATCCCTGTAGTAAAGACAAAGATGGAAGGGAGGTGTTCCTCCTTCTAAGGGTTCCACCAGCTCTTTCATCACCCACTCTTGGTCTTTGCTGGAGTGGATAACAAATGCATCATAGGTGTCACCCCTGTCTGCAGAGTGTTTACACCCACTGAGCAGCACCAATGTGTAGTATAGCTGGAAGTAGTACTTGTAAATCAGGAAGAGGAACACCACTGCAGCGAGCAACATGATCACTGAGCATGCCACTGTGCTTGCATTGAGTTGGCAGGAGGACAGATCAAAGCTTGACAGGCTCACGTTCTTCATGTATGCAGGAGTGTGGCATATCATCAACTCCTTGTTGTGCAGTAGCTCCTGCTTTTCCTTGATCCATTTCAGAAAGTTTAGGTATACACAAGAGCATTCAAACAGATTTTGAGAGATGTCTAACAGGACCAGACTATCAGGCAGGATTTCCAGGGCTGAGTCCAACAGAACACTTAGCTGGTTGTTGCTGAAATCCAGGGCTGTGAGGGCTCGGAGAGGCTTGTAGACTACAGGATCAAAGATCAGTAGCTTATTATTGCTGATGTTCAGCTCTTTTAGTTCAGAGAGGGCATCAAATGTACTTGGATCTACCTGTACTAATTTGCAACTTGAAATATCCAAGCTGTGGAGGTGGCTTAAGTTTTTGAAGTTGTTGGCCAATTTATTGTTCTCAAAGGAGTTGCCTGCCATCTTGAGCACTTGCAAAGAGTTCAAGCCACAAAATGTACACTGTGATTTAACATGAGTTGTGGTATGGGAAATATCAAGGTAAATGAGCTTCTGAAGGGATAGAAAGACAGGGTAGGAGCCAGGACCAAATAACTTTGTGTGCTGAAGGTCCAAATATAATAAATTCTTCACATTAGTGAAATCTCCAGTCACTCCTATGTTAGAATTGAAGCTTAGGTTCAAGTGTTTCAAATTTGGACACTTGTGAAACTGAGGGGAACAGCAGCTAGTGAAGGAGAGATGATTCTCACTCAAATCTATGACCTCCAGGTTACTTAGACTCTCAAATTTCTGCCGGAAGCTATTGAGGTGTTTGCTCTTGGTAATACGAAGCACTCTCAGCTCCTTGAAAAGAGACAGCCTCACAGCAGGCACTTCCTTAAACTTGCACTCCTTGCATTCCAACTGTTTCACTTGAGAGAACATAGGAACCTCTGATACCTCTTCAAGTTGAAGGTCCACCAACCGAATACTGGAGACGTTGCCTATGCAGTTAAAAAGAGTGTCTGTGTTATCCTCAAATTCTCTGAAACAGATTAAGACAAACTCTTGCATTTGTACCTGACACAGTCCACTCAAGAGCCCTCTCTGAAAGTGTACCAATCTCTGACTGTCACTGAATTCTCCAACTACTAGTCTGTTGACCTGTAAACCAGTCAGGCCTTGAAGAGAAGCGTGCATCACACTGAAGTTCTCAAAAGAGGACCTTAGGACAAGCTCACCAAGGTGAATCCTTGCAAAGGACCCTGGCTCTATGTATTTTATATCATTCAAGGAAAGCACCAGTGTGAGGTTGAGCCTGTTCACTTCCCTCAGGGCATCAAGGTCTCCTTTGGAGATATATGTGATCTTGTTGGAGAAAAAACTCAGGTGCCTGAGAGAGGTCAGGTTGGTGAAATACTTGGGAAGCTTCAAAGAAGCAATGCTGTTGTGGCCCAAATTCAGCTCCTGCAGGGTATGCAAGTGTCCAATTGGTAGGTCAGTCAGAGAGGCTCTGTTGGTTTCCACCAGTACTAGTTTTTTCAGAGACGTTAAGCCATAGAAGGCTGCTGTCCCCAGGTACTGGAGGGAATTGGCAGTTAAAATTAAGGTGGAAAGGTTATGAAGATCCTTAAAAGAGTTATCTTCTATTGTATGGATGTGGCACCTGTTGGGCAGGAAAAGAGAATAAATGTGCATGAAACACTCTCCCTGTCATTACATGTTCACTAACACTACTGCACTAAGTGCTGGTGCAACATTCCCAGGCTCAGCATCACGCTGAGGGTTGGTTTGGCTTTACTGTGCTGGGCAGCGCCAGCACTCCTGGATGTGCAAAGGGAACCCTTCCACAGCAGGAGATCTTCTCTCACCTCCTTGTCCCTCTCTAAATATTAAGTTCAATTGCAAAGCAAGAGACCTTAAACCACAGAGAAGGTCAAAAATTCATGCAGGCAGCAGGAAAGAAGCATTTTAGCTTTCTGTTCAGTCCAAAGTAACATCATAATGACCATCACTGATGGCAGAGCCAACCAGATACAGCACTCCCTCACACCTTGCACCTTCACAGCCTTCAGACTGTCACTTCAGCCACATCTGGGCAGTGCCACTGGCATCAGCATGATGCAGCAGTGGTAAAGCTCACAACTCTGACAGCAGTTTTGCTGATGATATCTGAGAGGGAACAGACCCCAGGCCATGATGGCTCTAAAGGAGAAAAGGGAGAGGGAAAAAGAGGGTGTCCACCTAAAGATGGTTTCACATGAGAAGATCCAAAATTTGAGACCCAAATCCATTCTACAATGAATTCAAGCAAAATTAACTTTATAGGCCAGCCAGCGCTTTACAGCAAACCTGCTCTGTCACTCAGCCACTATGGAGCTGTAACTGTGATGGGACTGAGTGACATTTTTCAGTGAAACAATTTACCCAGAGAAACTGTTGTCTCAAGTCAATGGAAATTATACATCAATTCAAATTTGCTAATAAGCCTCCCCCATCTCCTCCCCCAGATATATGAGAAGGGAAAAGAGAATATGTTGGTATTTGAAAACAGCCTTTTAGAAAATGAATGTACCTTCATTTTAATTTTTTTTTAAACTGTGATTAGAAAAACAGCTCACCCAAGATGTTCCACTTCACAGTTTTTTGTAACAGTGAAAAGACATTTTTCTTGTTCAGAGAGAAGTAAAACATCTTCCTCCTCCTTCTCATATCCCTACCTACAAGATCAGACTGACAGACCCAGCGCTGCGCAGAGGGTGTGCACTCAGTAACTGCACTAAAAGCTGCACATCACTTGACCATGGGGATGTGCAGAAAGATGGACACAGGGATAAATTCACAAGCAAAAAAAAAAAAAAAATGAACAGCCAAGACCAACAGAACCCAAAATAAGCAACCACAGTGGCCCAGGTGGTGAAGCAAGATTTAGCAGTATCCACATAAAAGAGCTCATTACCTTGTAAGATCCAGAAGCTGCAGTTCAGGGACTGATGAAAAATAATTTGACCCCAGTGATTTCAGATTGCTGAAACTGAGATCCAGGTTCTGGGTGGTATTTGGGACTTCAGCAGGAACTCCGGAGACATTCAGTCCCATGCATCTGAAAGCTTTGTCAGGGATGACCTGTAACAGTGGCAGATCCAGTCATGGTCAACATCTGCTCTTCATGAAGTGCCAGAAAATTACATTGTCAGGGAAGCAGGAACAGAATGACTAACCTTGTAGTTAAGTTCTAAATGAGCTACCCTGAGTTTTAGGAAATAATCTTATATATCCTAAGCAGCTTTCCCACTTCTAATAGAACCAGTCCTACTCCCCAGGAAGAGCTACATTTCTTGCAGATTGAAGCAGGTGCAAAACTACAGGACAGTGTTCCTTGAGGCTATGGGTGAACCGGCAGCAACCTTTGAGAGAGCCAGCAAAATAAACACACAGGGATGCATTGTGTGTCCAGGATCAGCTCTCAGCTGTCACACTGCAGATAAGCAGGCAGTTCTAACCACAGTTATGATGTAAGTAATAATTGCCAGCAAAAGCTTGAAAAAGGCAGTTGATCAGTGCCAGGTACTTGGGTTATCGGTGAAATCACTCTACAGTACAAATCAGGTGAAAAGACTGTGTTTTGCAGAAAATATAGTCAAGGCTTGGATCTCTTCCTGAAGGGAAACATAATTTATTAGATTAACTGTACTGCAGTAACCTCAGAGGTACAGAAAGCCAACAAGAAGAAATGGTTCATGCTGCTGGTTCTGGTTCTCAGATGTTTTTGAGACCAGCATTTACTTCAAATACTTCAATTGCCTTGGTAACAGCCTTGGAAAAAAGATGGGCTTTCATAAGACAACTAACACACAAGAAAAAACGCACAAATCTCCCAAGCAGAGGGGAAAAATGCACCAGAGAAACAGAAGGATTTTGTGCTCATTTAGAGGTCACGTACCTCCAAACAGGGATTGAGGAGGCAGCCTGCCAGCTGTGATGGGACAAACGCCAGCAGCAACACAAGTGTCCACAGAGGAAGAGCTCCTCTCCTGGGCATCTTCAGGAGGCCAGGCATGCAGGAGAGAGCAGCATGGATATCACTCAAGGACCTGGGGTGAGAAACCTCCTGAAATGCCAAGCGTTGTGTTTCACCACTCCTGTTTCTCACTGCACGTCACTGAGAGTTGCAGAGAACAAGGAGGGAAGTGAAACGGATAACTGCCTGGTTTCTAGACATGCTCTGAGTGAATTGCTTGTCTTGCAATGGTTTTTAAAAAAATGTTTTTAAAAAAACAAGAAAAAAGGAAGTAATGAAAGGTATAGTTTGGGCTAGAAGTTAAAGAGGAATATGGTTTGTATCAGTGTGTCACTTGATTTGATTGTCTCAGATTAGCTCAAGTCCAACTGGCAAAAAAAACCCAGAAACTTTTGTGAAATTCTGAGTCCAATTTCTGGAAGGTCGTGCTTCACATCCCATAATTCAAATGCACTGGGTAGAGCTAATGACTCTCTGCCTTTGTGCCCCTGCCATGCTCCCAGCTACACCACACTGGCAAGTAGTGGAGAAGTGCTCAGCTGTGGCAGATGTTTTCCTGAGCCAGGTAACAACAGGTTTGTCTATGGCCGAGCTCCTGTGAACATGCACTTGGGTTTCATCCGTCTGGTTGGATCTCAGTATCGCAATTATTGCAGGAACGAGCACATGGCCAGGCACAAGGAGTAAATACTGGAGATTCATAGAGCGGTCAGAGCCCAGGACCTTACACTCCTCACCATTTCCTTGGGTGGGTGGGTTGCTGAGGGCAGCAAGCTGGGAGAGGCACAAACACCCCAGCTGGGCTTAGAGCTGCTATCTGCCCTGGTCATGCCTGAATCTGCGTTTGATGCCTTGCTACAAAAGTGAGTACATCTCAATACCATCCTTAATTTACAGTGCAGACACAGCTATTGTTTCTGGAAGAGGCTTTGTAAAACCTCACAGTTGGCAATATTAATTTAAATCAGCTGTGAGCCTTCTAATAAAGCTCCCTGCCTTCATTTACTCTGATAAATGATAGTGCATTCATGTATCTACTCCTGTCTTTCTGTAGATAACTAAGAAGCGTTACTGGGGATCCAGCCATAGGGTTGCTGGGTATTATTAACACCACATAGACAGAGACATTGAAAAATGTGAGCCGAGGATGGGATACTAGTCTAGAAGTAGACAGAACAGGGAATGACTACTCATGAATGTCTATGAAAATTAATATTAAATATAAGCTGCAGTAACAGTCCATTGAGCAACACACTTATAAAGAAAAGTTTAAAGTATGGCGGAGGGAGGATTGGACTTCTTTGGCAGGTCAGTAGAGGGCCACTGATAGATGGGGAAATCCTAAAATAACAGATGATCTCTGCGATGAAGAACACATGGCAGCACAATGGGAGCTAAAACCGTCACCCTGATGTGCAGCCAGATAGTGCCCATTAAGCCAGCAGACAAAAAGTTTGTTGAAATGGGGCTAGTTCTGCAAAATCCCTGTTCTGAAAAGCCTCTCGTGATTGCAGGTATTTCCTTTTACAGATGGAATCAAAAGTGAATGGAAACAATTGCTGACTGCTTCAGTGCCTGGATTAAGGAAATTGGCAGAGCATCATGTGTCTGCAGAGAGGACAAATGAGTGCATCTTTTAGTATTCAATATGCAGAATGAAGCAATCCACATTTAATTTTTATCTAAAGCTGAAATGAGCCTGAAGTATGCTCTAGAAATTACCATTTCAATGGAGACTCACTGAAGATGCTGGAGAGTTTGGGAGCATCACAAGATCCATGCAACAGCCATGCTCAGAGGGCAAGTGGAAAGTAGAGCTTGAAGGACGTTCAAAGAATGTGCTGCTCCTATCACAAGAGACAGTTTCACAATGCACGTTGTAATTTGTTCAAGGACAAATCATATAGAAACTGCAAGGGATGGGGCACAAGGAGAAAACATGCAAGCTAGCAAATCAATCCCAGCCACCAGTTTAGAAAGTCGATGCTGGTTAACTTCATATTCTTCAGCTTGCGTACAACAATGTGCAAGGACTGTAGAAAGCCATAATGTCTACATAATTGCGTCTTTCGGTTCACAAGAAACAAAAATATTATTTGGAATCCTTTAAAGTGACAAGAATAACATCTAAAATGAAACGTGATTCACTGTGCTGGCAATTTGCTGGTGGGATCATCAAAGATCTCTTAGAAAGGCGGTGTTAAAGAAAATCTGTTTCTAAAAACACATGCCCAAGAAATCTTTGTTCTCTTGAACATTATTATGATATAAGTAACACAACAGCAGACAGCGTATACTCAACCTCTGATCTCAAGCAAGGCATTACATAGCGTAAGATGGCCACAACGTAGCTGCACTGACAAAACATCTTGTACTCGCTCATATTGAAAGAAAATAATTTGAGAGCTCCAGCCAAAAAGAAAAGTTAGCTAAACTCTTGGACAAGACAACTGGTGATAGCCATGAAAACAGATAGGGCTGTCTGTATCTATGGTGATTTCAAGGTCACAGCTAACACAATATCACATGTAGATCAACAGCTATTACCCAGAACAGAAGATATATTTGCCTCAGTAGTCATCCTAAGCAGTTCCCCAAGTCTATCTGCAGATGGAGGCTGAGGAACACGGCAATAACTATTTCAAGATTAAATCAACCAGGTCTTATTTTAAGAGAAAGGACCATCTGTAACAACTATTTGGTTGTGAGTCATGGATCAGACAGGAGAGAGCATTCCTGAGATGCTGGCACTTCCACAACGCAGTATTTGTGGAGCTAGAGATTGGGAGCACCACAAGAACTTCCAAAAGTACTCGAGAAGCTCAGGCATGTGGTCAGGCTGCACCAGCTGATCCAGTATTGCTCTCAGATGGGCTGCAGCACTGTCCACATGCACCTTCCTAACGAGCACAGTATCAGCTAATACAACTCAGCTCAGCAGCCACCTGTGGTGAATTAAGCTTAAATGACATCACGTTGCAGCTGAGGTCTAGGCTCAGGGTGTGTAGACAGTGACCAAGCCCTTGAGGTTCAGCTGACACATCACCAGTCCTTATACTCAGCAAGTCAGTCACCTGTCCAAGTCTGAAAGGTTGTCTGAGTGGATAGGAAAAGCAAAAGGAAATGCCTCAAAAATTTATCAGTGTGTTGAATTTTCCCAGACATTTTGCTGGGAAAAACAATTTATATAAATCACACGGAAAAATAGGGAAAAAAAAATCTGAAAATGGCTTTAAGATCCTTTTGCTGCAAATTCCACAAAGACATTGCTTCCTGGAACTGGTGAGTCATCGCCTCTCACAGCTGCCCGTGGCTGAGCTGTCAGACACAGGATGGAGACTGCGCTGAACCACACGCACCCTGCACCAAGGCTGGTGAAAGAGCTGAGAAACTGCTATCATCAGCACAGGTCCTTACCAGAGTGCCTTGAGGCCTGTAGCTCTCACTTGTGATGCTTCCCCACACGAAGTGGGTGTAATAATCTCACACTTGATGGAAGATCAGCCTGGAAGACCTATTGCCTTTGCTTCTGGATCTCGCATCTTTGAAGAAGAGAACAACGTTCAGATTGAGAGAGAAACTCTGCATTTAGTTTGGGGCGTTAGACAGTTTCGCTGCTGTCTGTCCGAGCAATCATTGACTCTAGTTAGAGCTCATTTAACTGCTAGTTTCAAAGCAAGGAGCATCAGTAATGCAGATTGCTCGTCATGCCTGTGACTGTAAGCGACAGGTAAGGACACAGTGGAATCACAGTCTCTACATGCTATAGAGCACAGACCAAGCCCCAGTCCATTGCAAATGGTGCCACCTAAACCAAACAGAATCCAGCATGGCTAAGGTGTTTCCCAGTGTAGAAAAGTACATATACTGGTGTACACAGGGGAAAGAAAAAAAAAAAACAAAAGCTAGTGTCCAAGTTAATTTGATGAAAAGCAGCCAAGCCTACACTGAAGCAGGTAATGTGTGTCATCAGATGGGCTATTCCCCAAAGCCAAGGTCATATGAATACCCCAGAACTATTCAAAAGCTATTAGGGAAGAACTGTGTCAAGTAACCAGGGACAAATACACAACTAGAAGGAGTGATTAATCAGTGTCAAGATAGTTACTATCTGTGGCAGCTACTCCATATGGACTACGTCAGGTCAGTTAGGAGCCCTATATTTTACTGAAGTCAATGTTTAATCTAAACGGTTGGAAGGATTTCACACAGATGGTGGAGGCATCCAGACTCGCTTGCCAAGCATTCGTGGACAGGCAGTGAGTGACGGTGGAGCTCCCTTGATCCCTGGAGAGAGGCAGGCTGGCAGCAAACAGCCCAGCAGCTCCCTGCCCTTCTGCCTCGGATGAACCATGGTCGCCCCTTGGCTGGCCACAGAGCTGGGGATTCGGTGTTGCCATCGATGTGAGGATGTGCGCAGTGCATGAAACGTGCTGTGCTCAGAGGAGTGTACTTGCCTTTCCGCAGCCCTGAGAAAGGTGGATTTACCACGTCAGACCCATGCTAGCTTTGCCACTGAAGCAACAATAGGACTTATTTTTTCTTTACCCCTCCCTTACATCCTTATTATGGTATCTCATAGCCTAATTTACATATGTTTAGTATTACTGTGGCTTTGCCTATCCTACTTATTCCACCTCCTTTCCCCCAGTTCTCTTGATAATAATGAGTCTGCTGTAGGGCAAGGATTTATTCAGACTATCAAACACGAAAGGTGTGTAGGGCATGGAGGACTGCAGAGCTCAGATTTTTTAAACTGGGCGCAAGAAGGGTTGATTTGGGGATTCAGTGCCACCATCAAAGCACGGTTAAATACTAAGCCCCTACTGCATTGCCCTGACACTCTGGGAAAGTTTGAAACAAGAGGCAGCTCAGATGAATGGTGGTTACCTGGAGATATTACAGAACCCTGTTTGGGGGAAAAAACAGCCAGCTCTTAAACATGAGAGCAAAAAGCTGTGCAGCAGACCTGCTTGCTGCAGGTACTGAGAGCACTGCCACAGGCAGTGACCATGCTAAGACTCTTGAGCCTCATGTTTATTGTTTCACTACCACGACCTGACCACTACATGACAGGAAAATGTTGCAACAACTGCGGCAGAAATTGCAGACACAGCTTCTGCAAGCTGTGGTGAAGTTCTTGTACACACGTTAAGTAGAGAAAAAAATGTAAACCATCTCCTGGGGTTAGTTCATAGCATGCTTTATACATCAGCTTTTAGTCATTAAGATTTTTATGCCATTTTACTCTACCAGGAGAAGAACATAGAATATTAATTGTCCACATAGTTGAGAGCCCACTTTCATTACTTGCAAAGCAATAAATTCCAAAAGAGTGGTCGAGCCAGTTCCAAATGTGTATTTGCATGCATTTGGAACACCATACTTTTGGAATCTGCAGAACCTGTGTGGCTATTATGCATTATTTAGAGAGTAAAGACTTATTTGTTTACAGAGTAAAACCCAAAGCCAGTGTTTAGCTGATAAAGAGGAATTGATTAAAACACCCCTTTTTCTCCCAAGCTCAGTTCAGTTCTGTTTGCAAGTGCAAGAGGAGGTCATCCCCTTTCAGCCTTCAAGTGACCTTTCTCAAACTGAGCTGAACCAGGGCCTTTAGTTCTTCCACCAGTCTCCCTGGGCGAGGCAGCTTTAGGGGACTTTGGTCAGCATTTCTTTGGCCATGAATTGCATGCACCAACGAGGACAAAGACATTTCAGCTCCAATGGAGGAGGAACCAGTCTGGCCAAAAGGGAATAGCAGTGAGAGCAAGATGAAGGGCATTAACCCTTTGAAGATCATGAAAGACAGGAAAGCTTTCAGGCAGCAGGGCTGAGATACTGGAAGAGAAGTTACCCAGGAAAAGGATTGACACAAAGAGCACAGAAAGTGCCCTGAAAGCCTGACCACAGTGAAGGGGAGGGAGGAAGGAAATGGAAGCGAAAGCAGAAGTTTCATCTCCCGTGGAAATAGTTAGCAAGTCTATGGGTACTGTCCTAATGCTCCCACACCCCAAATGCTGCTGCTGTAAGACACATGCAGCCTGATGTAAGTTAAGCCAACCCCACTCTTAAGAGTTTGCCCTCAAATAGCTATGCAGGAGGACCCTCCTCCCCAACGAGCACCTGACTGAAGAGGCTGCAGCGAAGTGGTTGTACCAACAAAGCCATCAGCTTGTAGGTTCATCATTGTAGGTTCTTTCCACTGGTAGAGGCAGCATTTTGGTGAGGCAGCAACTGAAGTGAACGCATGATGATAACAGGCCAGGAAGAAAGTAGCAACGAGAGAAGAAGGAGAAATATGACATAGCTGCATCCTGGAAGGAAGCAGTAGAGGATGAGAAGACGTGGAATGTGGACATAAGCCAGCAACAGATAAGTGGGGGTTTAAGGGTCCTTAAGTGGGGGTTCTTAAATGTGGAAGATCTTCAATGCACAAAGTAGACTTGACAGGGTGGCTCCATGCTTAGAACAAGCTGGAAGAGACATGGAAACCTCCGGACAGCAAGTTGAGGGGGAAAAAAAAACCCCACAAGAGGGGATTACATGGGGTCATAAAGCCATGAGAAGATCCCAGAGGAGATACTAAGGTAATTGTCCTGACCAGAAATCCCCCTCCCACAAGACAGTGCCAACTCCTTGAAACCAGAAGTGCATTTATTCTCAAACAGAAAATAAAAGAAACATTTCTTGTTTTGTGCAGACATTAATGTTTCCCAACAATTAGCAAGACAGTGAAATCTCTGAGTATTCAACCTGGCCCTTTTCCAAAGTGATGGGTATGACTCTCTCTCACTCCAACCTGCTTAGGAAGGAGTTTGAAATCTCATGGCAGGTATCGCACCCTCACCCTCTCCCTTTCTCAGGGGCTGAAGACCAGCTTAACATCTCAGTTTAGTGCTTTTCACAAATAACTGATGAGCACAGGACGGCTGTTAAGAGGAGGGGATTACCCAAGGCAGAAGGGTTGTGCAACACTCCACCCTCCACAACAGTCAGCGGTGGAAACCAGAGGCCATCAGAGGAAAGGGCAAGCGCTCTGAATCTCAGGGATTCATCTCCCACCCCGCATGCGACAGGACATACTGTGAACTACTCAAAACAGCCTGGAACAAGGGCAAAGCCCAGCTGGGATCGTCAGTGGTGTCTGGAGGGGATAACAAGCAGCACAGCCCTCTCTCAGCAGCTCTGGGCCTGGAAGGAAGGGCTGGCTATGTCAGCAATCACCCCTGATTTGATCATTTTCAGCAGCCAGTTCGTCTCAGTGGTGGTATTGTGGTGAAAGAGCTGCAGGGACAAGAGAGGCAAAGTCATAGATTATTCATTACAGTGCCCCTCATCCTGCCCAGCCCAACTTTGCCTGCAGCCCCTTGCCAGATTCCCACTGCACAGGGTCCTCCTCACCAAACTAGGACAGCTGAAAGGCACCCTGAAGGTGCCAGCATCTGTGCCCAAGCTGCTCTCTGAGAACAAAGCATGTCCCAACACATCCCCTTGGCGTGTCCCAGCAGGAATTTCCATGGGTGACACCATAGCTACCAGACCTCTCAGCTGCTCGACTCCCAGCTTTATCCGGTGGGTTCCCCTATGGAGGACACCTTAGTTTGCAGGGGAGGCATTTCTACCTTTTTTTCCCTGAGTGACCTGTATTGTAATAATGTATTGGTGTGGTATTGTCATGGTTGCCAGGGTAACCAGAGCCTGCAATATTGACCTCTTGGTGTATATGGAGGGCTAAGTTCAAAGCAGTGATTCCCGTGGTGGCATATCTCTGGGAAGGCAAAAGAGAGAACATCTGTTTAGGATTTCAGACTCATAGTTCTGCAATACTGACACCAGCAACACCTTTGCAGCTGGGACCAGTAGCTTTTTCCACACTCAGTATAGCAAGAAAATACATAAATAAAACAAGGCAGATGCCTGGACAGCACTCTCAGAACTCAGCCAAGGAACATCTTATGAAAAGGTGCTGCAGAAGATGAGGGCTCAGGTACATATGACCTCTAGGAAGATAAAACATAGAGCTCCATGGAAATCAAAAAGCTTCAAATGGATGGGATCAGCATGCTTTTTAACAAATCCACATCCATGAAGGAGCCTATACAAGGTCTCTGCATCTCTGTCTCTTCCATGTGCCTCTTTGTGTGCATTCCCTGCTGGCAGCCCTCATGTGATACCTCACTTTTAATCCACGCATTAAATTCCTGTCCCAGGCTTGCGTGTTACAAAACTGCCTTGTGCTCATGCAAAGCTAACACGGCCATGTACAAAATCAAATGCTGCCTTAAAAGCCGTGTGACTGAGCAGCCCAGCCACCATGCTCATGAGCAGCTGAACGTGCTCTCTGGTCCCCCAAGCCTAACTGAGCACATCTCGGTCCTCACCTGGATTGTCCCACTTTGCACTTTCCAAACGTTTTAGCAGGGAAATGTGCTTTTTTTACAGCGTTGCTTCAGCAGTCAGGGACTTGGCTTTTAATCTCGTCCCCAGCCAAGAGTCAGTGCATGACCTTGGACAAGGTTATTTTGCCACACCAGGCCTTCAAGATTCTCCTGCATTTGTTGCAGATTATAAACATCCTAGTAGTGCCTGGCAGGCTTAAAGTTAATTAATGATTGCACAGCACCATCACAAAGATCATAAGGACCAAAGACAAAGTATCATTACATTCATTAATGAAATAATTCTCCATCGTGCAGTGAAGGGGAAATCTGTGCTCCAGAAGCAGTGGGCGTAACAGCCAGCCTCAGGCCAGAGAACTGTGAGAACGGAGTGTTTCAAGGAATGCCAACCAAAATTCCTCCCATTTTACACTGGCTAATTATCAGAAATGGTCTTCAGACAGGGAAAGCACAGAAACATGTATGAAAGGGCTTATACAACACAGCTGCTCATCACTAGAGAACCAGGTTTTCTGAGATCTAGATGTATGGACAGAAATATAACTCTAAAAAGGGATTGGAATGCAAAATGGCAAGAGGTGATGGGGCAGGCTGGAATAACACTGCAGTGCTGTGACAGGTGGGGAAAAGTCTTCCTTTCCTGGGTAGGAGCAGGACTCCAAACCTGAAACACCACACTTCAGGGAACGACTGCATTTCTAGTAAACGCAGTAAAAGACTAGCCAATCTAGTGAATAGGATTTTCCTTCCCCTTGCATGGCACCGAAGCAGTAAGGTACAAGGGAAGACACAGAACACTGGTGCTCATCTGTCTCCTCTCCAGTACAGTATCATACCCTACTTGACATGTTCAGCTGCAGCAGTTTGTACATCACTTTGTAGGTGACATATGGATTGAGAATACGTAGCTGAGAGATGTTCCTGTTCCATTCCTGGGGGGGCTGATGCCAAAACCCCACCTTCATCTGGGGGAGAAGGGCAGAGAGATGCTTAAGGCATGCACATGCACACCAGACAGTGCCATGATAAAGACCTCTGAGTTAGCTGTGGTCTACTGCTCTGGCTGGGTGCTCAGAAGGACTCAGGATCCCGAGTTTGGAGAAACAAAGGTTCTTCTGGTCTTTTCCGCTCATTCCCATGCACCCGTCTCCAATGTGGCTGAGACTAGGGACTTTCTAATTAGTGAAAAATAAGGTCTCAGGTGCATTATGCAGCTCATTAAATACTTGAAAGATACATGATTATTAGAGCTATTGAATATGTCACTACAAATAACCTGGTTTCAACCTTCCCTCATTAAAGACATCTCACCTTATTCCTTGTTTTCAGCAATATTTCCCTCAGCCAGAGGAAATCCAGGGGCCCGAATGTGACAAACACCACCAGTGTAACATTGTCTTTATTTTCCAGAGGTTTGGGCAGAGCTGACTCAAGGAAGAAGCGACAGATACTGGTTCTCTTGCTCACATCTTTCTTGCGCTCTTTGACGGGAGCACCATTTAATCTGAGAATCAAAGCCAGAATTTGTCCAGTTTCAGTACCACTTGTTCCCAACCATGGAGGCAGCTGTGTGCTATCAATCAGATACATGCCTGGCCATGTGAACTCACTTGAGGGCACCAACACACACTATGGCCCAACCTGGCAGTCTGGTTCCATTGTGTGCGGCACCTCACACAGACACACCACTAGTTCCTCCCTTGCAATAAAAAGGCAGACAGCAGTGGCAGACTACCAGTATTTTTCAGATAGGGAAGTGAGGCACAGAGAAATTAAATTACTTTCTCCAGTCAGAATAAAAATGCGTGTAGTCCTGTAACACTGGGATCGCCTGCCACTCCACCGAGCTGGAGATGGCTGTCCAGCTCCCAGGTACACCACCTGTGAGTGAGCGGTACATATTCTGGCTTGTGCAGTGCCTGTGCTTGGCCAAGAACTGCAAGAAAGTTATTCAATTACCTGAGCTCATGGATCCTAGATATTACGTTTGCCAGGCAAGAAAGTCACATGCACATTACCACTGCTCAGCCTCTGCTTAATTGTTAAGGCTTTAGTAAGGATTCAGTACCTTATGATAATAACATGGTGAGAGGCAATCATTTTCCCAAAGCATTGGCCATGGATGGAGTAGCCATTGCTGACCACAATGCACCTTTGGCACCATAAGCTGGCAAAAGAATAGATTGCAAGAGATGAAGTCCATCTCTGACAAGTGTCTCCACCAGGTTAGATCAGCATCCCCTGAGGGCCTTTTCGATGTTCCCAGGTAACTCCTGGGGTGGCATCAGAGGAGCAAAGCCCTGACTAGTAGGGCTCCAGCTGTATCCTAGACAGATGAGTCTTACCTTAGTGACCACAAGGCAATGCAATGCCATCAACATACCAGAAAAATTGTGAGGGATCTCCAGTTAGCTAGAGGACACAAGACGCTAAAGAAATGGAGAGAAAGTCAAGTGTGGACGTCCAGCAGACAGCAGTAACTAGGAGGGTGAACCTCTGCTTAACACATGCAGTGTATTGTAGAGAGGAAGAATGAGAGTCCACAGAATAATTTCTCTAATGAATTAGAGGAAAGAAGAAGGGCCCAAATGAAACTGTGTGCCAACAGCTGCCACAGTCTACTTCACTTTCTGCTCTCCCTGAATGTGGGCAGGAAGAACTGAGGGAAGCACCCAGCTTTCCAAGCCCTGGACTGTCACACTTGGGATGGAGTTAGAGTAAGAGAAAATATATGGGATGGGGCAACACTGAGAACAGAGATCAGGGTATGACAGAAGTTAAAGGAGGGAGCTGGGATCTAGCAGTTTAAGTTCATCAGTACAAGAGCTGCTTGAAAGGGCATATTTAAAAGGGAGAGAAAGAGAAACCTACTGAGAGAGGAGATGAACAGTGACAGGAGTGAGAGGCAGAGAAGGCTGTGAAGTTGAGCACTAAGAGAGAGAACTTCAAGTAGCTGCAGAAACCAGTGCTCTCAACCCAACTATCACTTCCCTCACACGCCTGCTCCCCCAACACCCATCTCCAGCCCAGCCTTCATACCAGCCAAAGGATGCAGGCAACTCCTGCTGTGGAAGAAGCTGCAGTGTGGTAAAAGCGGACAGAACTGGAAGATAAGAACTTGAAGAGTCATCTTCAGGGAAGAAATGTGGCCCCACCACTGCCAACGGGCCAACTCTCCTTTTTCTTGTGCTCTAAAGATATAGGTTTCATCCTTTCATAAAGTGCCAAGACACTTTACATGGGAGAGCCTGCTCAAACACTCCTCTTGTCACATCCATATGCCCAATCCTGTCCAAACTGAGACATTTTTCCACATGAAAGGCATGAACTTTATGACCAGCACTACCAACAACCAACGCTGGTCTGTAGTACCTCACACTGAAAAAGGCAAAAGGCACTGACCCACTCAGTGTCTTCTCTCTGTTGGCATTTGGTAACTTCCACAATGGCTCCTGCTCCATCCACAAAAGCATTGCTGTCAGCTTTCCCCTTTCCATCCCTCCTGGCACAGCCAGAGCCTGTAGTTGAAGCACTTCCCCCTTCCTCCATCACCACCATCATGAGCTATGACCTTTTCTCAAAAGCATGCCATCCAGTCAGTCCAGATTTCCCCTGGTGCACCCTGGTGCCCAGCTGTATTTCCATCTCTGCAGCACCCAAGGCTGCCCCAAAAGGGGAAGGCTCTCCAGCTGCACAGTGTCCATCCAAGACACCACAATGCTGAGGGAAAAGTATTGCAATACCTGAGCTCTGCAGCCCAAAAGGCAGTTTACGGAACGACGGAACTTTTTCAAGCTCTCTTCTAAAAGGCCTGTATAAGGATTTGCTGGTCAGGAAAGGCTCCCAGTGAGATTCAAATGTACCAAGAGAGATTCAGAGGCAGCAGTTTAGGGATGAGTGGAGCAGTCACAGCAATATCAGACACAAGGTTTAGGGCAGCTGAAGCAGGCTGCATAATGAAGAGCTTTGGAAAGCTACTGAGCTATCCTGAAGTACTTCCCAGAAATGACCCATGTCTTTTACATATAGTGCTTAGTGCTGTTTCTAATCTACCTTCTGAGCAGCAGTAACAGCAAAATCTCATTTCCCTCCAGTTCTGCCCCCACGCCCAGTTCCTCTCCCTTTTCGGTCGCTCCTCTTTCTGTACGCATTCAGGGAACACTTATTCATCCTTTCATTGTTTATCCACAAGAGGAGAGACGCGCAGAATTCCAGTTACGTTTCCAATTTCATTTATTCATTCGCTTCATGACAAAGCTCATGACACCCATGACAAAGCCTTGCTGCACACTGATCAGTTCAACAGGGCACCTTTTCCCCTCTGATTGTCCTTCAGAGGACATTTTACGCACAGATCTGTATTGCATCATTCTGCTGACCTGCTGACTCACTTGTAATGGTGTCAAGATGCCATTGTGCAACAATTAGCTGAATGCTCTCTATTTCCCTTCCTGTGTATCTGCACATAAACCCCAGGCTGCCAGTCTCCACCCATCAGCAGCCACTCAGACACTGATTCATCTCTCAACAAAATTCCCCAAACAAATGAGACACGGCTAACAAACCTTCCAAGAATAGGCTTTCTCCCCACAAAGCATCTCTGACAAGCACCACGATGCTTCCTGTGAAAGAAACAAGATTCATTTCCTACTAGCCCTTGCTAAAGACTTTCAGATTGTGGCCTGAGAATCAGTGATAGTTCAGGAGTTCTCTTAAAGAGGTCTACAAATGTAGGGGTTTGAGCTCCTGACCATGTTGTCCTGTCTCCCAGCTCCTGAGCACTTCTGTCCCATGAACAGCACCGCCCACCCCCCAAGAGCACATAAAGGGCTCCTTGACACAAAGAAATTTAGGTGGCAACAGATCTCTAGAGAGCTAATGCCAAAGTTAGGTCAAGCCATTCAGGACCTTGAACAGCTTGAGTTTTAGAAAATCTTTGGCCTCAGGTAAGCCTCATTCGTTCCTCCAGACAGAGACAGGCAATGAATAGCACTGTGGGGTGTCCACAGGGCACTCTGTCAGTGACCCCCAGCACCAGGGAACCTCTGCTGCAGTCTAGCTAAGCCTTGCCAGGCTCATGGATGCTACTTCATCCTGCTACTTTTCCATCTGCCCTGCCCTCAAGTCGCTGCCAGGCAGAACACAGTCCTCCAAGCCCCCAAGGATTCACATTGTTGGGTGAGCTGTTTCTCACCCAGGTTTCATCCGGGGAGGGTGATTGCCTCTTCTTTCCACAACAATGAATTGTCCCCCAACTCTAACCCAGACCACAGTAGCACTAAGGACAGAAAAGGGAAGAAGAAAACATAACTTACTCAACGTGACTTTCATGGGAGTTCATCACAGAGTAGCACAGGCTCCTCACGCACAGACCTGCAGAAGGCAATGGAGAGTGACCCAGGCACAGCAGCCACACGGCCGCCGTACTACAGCTAGGAGCACCCCACTGCACAGCCCGCAGGACCTCTCCCTCCTGACAGCATCTCCCGAGCCCCTGCAGCTATCAGACCTGCAGACGAGCAGCCCCTGTTTCAGAGTTTGGAGCCTCCAAGTGGCTGTATTTGAGTTAGCCCCTTGCTAGACAAAACTAAACCAGGCCTTCTGGTGATTAACCCTAGTAAACGCAGCATCCTTTTCCTCAGCAGCCAAGGACACTTGCTTGCAAGCTCAAGCCTCACAGCGCTCCAGAAATTGCTCACATCAATCTGTAAAATGACAGGGCAACAATGCAGAGAAAGGAAGGAACTGACCATGGCACTCCCTGAGCCAGATAAGCCCTCAGCCCCTTGGCACGCTCCCCATGGGGCTGGCCTGGCCCCAAAGGCTGGCTCCCCTTCCTGGCACCCACAGCCCTCCTGGCTGTGCCCACTGCTGGGGTGAGCTGTGGAGTCCCACATGGACACCGTGGGCTCCCTCACTCCTTTCTTTCCAGAGCTGTCAGCTGGCTGCTCCTTGGGATGTCACAGGGGACAGGGGACCGTGAGGGCCTTCAAACAGCCCCTGTTGCATGAAGTGATCCATTATCCCACAGAGGCAGTAGGATGCAGCCACAAGCCACACCATGGTGCTTGGGTACATGCTCAGAGGACAAAAGCCTTTGCTGAGGACAGCAAAGGCTCACAGCAATAAGAAGAAATGCATATGCAGGAGAAATCCTCCAGTCCTGACCACGGTTGCTTCCCAGGCTGAAATCAAGAGGTTCATGCCAGAGAAAAGATTAGCCAAAAGCAGTTCAGTAACATGGATGATAGCATGTCTGAGCGGTTCTTCACCTTGAGCAAGGCACTCTGCTGATTCAGAGCATGAGCTCAGCTCACCCCGAGTGCCCTGCTCCACATGGGTGAATTTGGGACTGCGGATGTGGAAGGGAAAAAGTCCTCCATCATTTGCACCCATCTAATGAAAGTGACAGTGGTCACATCTTGGTCATTCAGCAGCAGTGATTTTTTCTGTGACAAACAACCAGCTTTTCAATGATGGTATGAAATTAGAATTGGGTTTCTTTTACTCTTGGAGGGAGATCACAAGCAGTTACATATGCTCATACAGGCACTGTATCAGTGTGTCTCTCCTGGACCTCCTACACATACTGCACAGAGGCTTTCATCAGCCGATTACTTCTGGGCTGCTACACACATGCACACAACACAGGTAAACACCCACCTCTGGACCTTAATCCTGCAAAGATCGCAGCAGCATTTATCAGAGGGTGACTGCTAGGCCTCCCACATACACAGAGGAATTTAATTTGTGTATCACACAAGCACATTAACCCTGCTCTATCCTCCCACAGTCCTGTGCACACATATCACACAGGATGCAGGTCTTGCATGGGTGTTTGCAAATATTAACGCTTTTGAAAGAAGTTGTTCCTCCTTTGCCCTTGCTGCAGAAGCAGCTTATTGGTGAGCATAGGGGGGAATTCACTTTAAAATTGTGCAAAACAACAGAAAGACTTTTAAACTTTGGGAAAAAAAGTCACATTTTAGATGATTTTTCTACTCTCCACACCCCCAAAGACATCCAAGATGACTTGATCTTCTAAAAATACACCCAACCCAAGCACAGTTAAAGCCTCTCTGGAGAAGGCCAGCTTTGCTAGTGACAAATGTGAGTGCAAAGCCTGTGCACAGCAGAGCTGCATATGGCAGGGCCATTTTCAGGAGCGGGCTCAGCATGTGGGATATACAACTGCTGGAGCAATCACCATGCCTGGGGCCTGTGCTCCCATTGCTGATGCCCCATGTATTGGGAGCACGTGGAAGTCAGCCCCATCTTAGCCTGTGGGGACACCTAAGGCTACATGTGTCTGATTTATGGAAACACAGCTCTTCCCTCCCCTCTTCTGTCACTTCCCATTTTTAGGTCTCTCCAGTGAAGACATCAGTGGCCAGGAGGGTCCCCTCCTTCTGTAGAGCCCCAGCCCAGCAAGGCCCTAGGGCAGGGGGACTCAGTGGTGAGTGCTGGCTGGGAGAGAGCACGGCTCAGCATGCACTGAGGTTTTCTTACCTACACAGAGCCAGATCACCAGCTTTTTCCACTGGAAGAAGGCGAAGAAGAGCCTCCCTGCTATGGATCTGGCGTTTGTGCCGTCTCCATGCGCAACCTGCAATGCAGTAGAGAAGACACCAGTCAAAAACAGGGCTGATGACAAGCTCTCTCCTGGCACTTTTGCAGAGACAGACAGGCTGGGTGCCCGTCCTGCAAGCCGAGACTTCCTGATGCCATGCTTCCGTCCCTACAGCGTTGGTCCTCGCCATGCTCTGTCTGCTGACCCAGAAGACCCCTGTGCATGGAGAAGAGCGGCTACATTGGGTCAGCATAGGCAGGCCCCAACCATACCCTCAGCCCCAGAAGCAGGCTCTAAACCAGAAACAGTGATCAGGATCAGTGCAGCTCATCCCACCACCTGCACAGGACCCGTGGTCACAGCTAGTGTATCCAGTAAGCACTGGAGGCATCTAACTGCCTTCCCAGGGACGTTTCCTTCTCACAGCCCCACAGTTTGTTCCTCCAACAAGGGAAAAGAGAGCCCACAAAGTGCTGCTTTCACTGCCAAGCAATAAAGTCCTGTGATCAGTCCTGTAAGCCATGGAGTTTGTAGTGTTTAGGTGTCAGAGTTTGACTGACAGCCTTAATTATATAGGGACAGCGTCACAGCTCAGAGAGACAATTGCTGGTTCAGGCTGGTAAAAAACAGCAATAATATGCTCCTCTCTTAGAGGGATGGTGCAGAAACTGAGCGCTCAGCTTACCCATCTGATGGTGATCATCTAATTATCCTCAATGAGCTAGATACAAATCTCAGCTCGGCAGGGGGAAGTGCTCTGTGGTGCTCTCAATCCACCCTCTTCCCCCTATACCATGGCCTGGAAAAAGACCATTGCAAAGCTGATTAATCCACCCAAGCAGATCCTTCTGCTCACTGCCACCCAGCTGGAGCACCACTGCCCTCGGAAACCCAGGGCTGGCAGCTGCTGCTTCCCCTGGCCATGCCAAGGAGCTCCAGTGATCCCCCAGCTGTGGGCAGCACCTGCAGTGCATCACAGCTGGCCTTAACTGGGAAATCCTGGTAGCATGATGTGCTTTAGGAAGGCAGGGTGTTTTTCTGGGTGGATGGGTGTACTTTAGGGGAAGGGTATTGGGGGTGTTTCCCAGAAAGGTCTTAAGATAGGGGTGTAGAAGGAGCTAGCTCATCTCTTCTGGCTTCAGAAGTACTGTGGGCATGGGAGTGGCTTGAGTGGGTGGCCTTCACAGGCTGCTGCTTTGCTTAAGAATACAAGGAATCGCAGAATCACAGAATGTTAGGGATTGGAAGGGACCTCGAAAGATCATCTAGTCCAATCCCCCTGCCGGAGCAGGGTTACCTAGATCATGTCACACAGGAATGCGTCCAGGCGGGTTTTGAATGTCTCCAGAGAAGGAGACTCCACAACCTCTCTGGGCAGCCTGTGCCAGTGTTCAGTTACCCTCACTGTAAAGAAGTTTTTCCTCATATATATGTGGAACCTCCTGTGTTCCACCTTGCACCCATTGCCCCTTGTCCTGTCAAGGGATGTCACTGAGAAGAGCCTGGCTCCATCCTCATGACACTTGCCCTTTACATATTTATAAACATTAATGAGGTCAGCCCTCAGTCTCCTCTTCTCCAAGCTAAAGAGACCCAGCTCCCTCAGCCTCTCCTCATAAGGGAGATGTTCCACCCCCTTAATCATCTTCATGGCTCTGCGCTGGACTAGCAGTTCCCTGTCCTTCTTGAACTGAGGGGCCCAGAACTGGACACAATATTCCAGATGTGGCCTCACCAGGGCAGAGTAGAGGGGGAGGAGAACCTCTCTCGACCTGCTAACCACACCCCTTCTAATACACCCCAGTATGCCGTTGGCCTTCTTGGCCACAAGGGCACAAGGAAGGAAAGAGTTCTCTTACCACTCTTCCTGCAGGCAAGCCTTGCACTCTCCCATATAAATGGGGTCTCCCTTTCTCCTGCTCTGTCAAACTTTGCAGTCAAAACTAGATGAAATGCTTTCAGTCTCTAACTAGACTTAGGGAGAAAATCTTCAGGTCTGAGCAGCAATTTTGTGCTTGCAGCTTCCCATCCCTCTCATCTGTTCCTGGAGTTAATATCAGCCTGGTGCACGTAGGAGTTTCTTGCTGTTTTCAGCTGCTATGCTTTCCCCAGGGGCAAGATAAAGCCAAGAGGTGGAGAGTAGGTACAAGGAGTCCTACAATCAAATAGAGCAACCACAGGGGATTAATTTAACATTTTGCTCTTAAGTGAAGGAAAGAGTCAGGGTCAAGGCAGGTAGAAGATCCCATTTCCTTCTTATTCTCAGGCCATGATCATCTGAAACCAAGCGATTGCATCTGTCCTGCACACAGACTGGAGCGGGAGGTGAAGGACAAGCAGTCTGAGAAAAGGTCTTTCGTTGCTTGTCAGAAATGCAACTGGGATTCTTCATGCAGCTGGGGCTTTCACTGGCACCTCCCTCCTTGCATTAAGCAAAACAGTCCCAAAAGCCTGTGTGCATATATGCACTCATTCATGCAAAATGCATCCTGGCTGCCAAAGGACTTCATTTGCCCATTTCTACTTCTCTCAAGGCTTTCAGGCTTCTTTTCACAGAGGCTTTTCCTTTTTCTGTGTGATTTTTTTTTTGTCTCCCTTTCATTTTAATTAAAGTATTTGTCTCCACAGCAGGAAATGTAAACTGTGCAGCAGAAAATCTTGATACATATTTTAAAAGAGGAAAAATTATTTAGTAAAGCTATTATCTTCAGATAGGCACAGAAGCAATCACTAGCCCTGCTCCTAGAAGCCAGAAAAAAATCAAAGAAAGGAAAAGAGGGATGCTACTCCTTTAAAAACCAGGAAAAAAGTGATGAACAAGTTTTTAATTCTGTGCCTAGAAATGGTCAGATTTTTGGCAAAAGAAAAAACATTCCCCACCAAAAGCAGGAGCTTTTTTCCTAAGAAACTCCAAGAGCTGACGAGTAGCTGAACTCTTCTTTAAATCTGCTGCTCAGTATTATCACTGAAGAAGGGCTGGCTGCTAAGCACTAGTGAACACTTTGTTTTGTCTAAGTTTAATTGGAAGCTGAGTGCTGCTGAAGATGTGGTCTGGGTTGTGCGTACTGACTATATCCTGGGTTTGGAAATCAGCCCTCAGTGCCTGTGCTGTACACTGTTCTTAGCTGCACAGGCGATCTGAAGGGAAAGGAACCAATTTAACTACTCCGTGCCTCAGTTTGCCTACTTGCAAAATGGAGATTATCACAGTTCAGGCTACAAACCTAAAAGCATTGGCATGAAGCAGCTATGATGAGTCACTGCGGCAGATCAAGAATAACGCAAAAATACCTAAAGAGATGAGGCAGTCTCCATTCTTCAGAGAGCAATTGATTAGTTGAACTATGCTGTGTTTTTTGTCCATCAGAGATTGCAAACTTGAAAAAAAAAGGCCTAGAAAATAAGAGTGCATGCTTACTGATTCTCTTTCCCTCTTCCCACACCACTCCCAGCCTCTGCCTCCCCTGCTCGAGAAAAGAAAAAAATTAAAAATCAACTCCTCTAAATATTGTTTCACATCAGCCCAGGAGGAGAGGTAGAAATCAAATTATAACCACTGAAACAACCATCAGCGCTTAGTGCCAGGAGGGTGGGTGGAGACATCGGAACATTTTGCTTTAGGCTTCCAAAAAAAAAAAATCTATCATCTTTATTAAAATAAACAAGTGCAAAAGAAGAAACAGAAAGAAAATCAATCAGCTGCATTTACAACAGGGACATATCAAGCAAAGAGTGCTCCATCCAGAGAGACAGACGAGAGCTGCAGGAACCAGAACCTCTCTGTCCTTCTCCTCTCCTGGAAGTGTTTTTTTCCCCCTCTCCTCTCCTGATTCTGTGCTTTCTCTCCTGGATATCTGTCTTGTTGCTTATGGAAAAGTCCTAGAGAGAACTTTTTGCTACAGGGACAACAGGAGGAGGAAAAGCAGAGCCATCCACCTGGTGTCTACCAGATAATTCAAGACAACCTCTATGAAGGGGATCACACTGGTTTTGATACCTACAGGATATGGCAATAATTTGGGCAGAACTTGCTGGGTTTATACCTCTTGAATTCTTTGTAGATAAGAACAGCTGAATACCGGGATTGTCACATCCAGCTATTTTTACCGAGTTTCTCTCCTGCAGCGATTATTTCAGGAAAAAGCATGTGCTATATAGAAATGCTGTTGCAGCCTTTCTGTTTGTCTCTACGGCGCTCTCCGGTTTTTGGCTAGCGGATCGGTAACTTCAGGAACCAGCAAACTAAGAAATTTGCTCACTTTCTTCCAAAACCCATCTGCCAGCCAGCAGGACATTATCAAGTCCTGCACCAGGGCTTGATTCCAACCGGCGTGTATTTGAAGACCATCTCTCTGCCTGTGTGAGCTCAGGAGGTGAAGCCAGACGACGTGGTAGCAATGGGGTCTGAGCGAGCCCAGGGCACGGGAGGCTTTCCTTAGTGCACCCAGGCAGATGCATTTGGGGCACATTGGCTTGCAGGTGCTACTGCCCAAATTAGACCTACCTGTCTTGCTGCCTGGCTAAGCACAGCCGGTCTCTTTGGGGAAGGCTTGTTTGGGAATGGTCTCAGGCATGCCAAGACCAGGGACACCCCCACATACAGCCGTGAGGAACCACTGCACAAAGCATCCACCGTGCATTTTGGAAGACGCCAGCTCACGAACACACACTCAGGCCCACGTTGCGGCACTATATATATTTGTGTCTCCTCTGGTCCCAAGGAGACGGGGTGATCCCGCAGTGGCAGCCAGAAGCCCGGACTCAAGGCTTTGCCCTAGTTGGGGACAGCACAGCACTGGGCATCGCCATCCCCCAAACCTGCCTCCACACCTTGTCCCTAGAAAGCCACCGCACCTGCAGCAGCTTCGCCTCCACGCAGGGGTTAAAAATCCAGTTGAGTTGCAGAGGAGGCTGAGGCGGTTTTGCGCTCCTGCAGTGCCATCATGTGCTTTAGGTACGCACTGCAGAGACACTCCTGGCTGGCAAAACTTACAGGGGCCAAGGAGGCAGAGGAACTGGCGAGCAAAACATCAGTGTCCCTGGGTGTCCCTGGAGGTGGCATGTCCCAGCTCCTGGCACTGACCACCCAGTCCTGCAGCCACCACGGCCATGTGCACGCTGAGAAGAAGTCACAGGGCAGCCCTGTGCCATGATACTCTCTGGGCGACCAAATGTTTCAGCAATCTTGACGTCCTTCGGCACAGGACTGAAATCAGCCCCATATCCTACAGGGATGTCGAAGGCTATGGAGATCTCAGAGGGGAATAGCAAAAGATCTCCCAGCAAAGGAACCATGGAGTGGAAAGTGGGAATTTTGCCCTCTATTATTTCACCTGGAAAATTCTCCATCCTGGAGATTTCCCAGCAGGCCCTTCTTGCTGCTTAATAAACCCTGCTCCAGCCGTGGCAGGTCCTCAGCTCCTGTCAGCAGGCGCTGTGCCACGTTGTTAAGCAAATCCATGGGAGAGAGCGCTCATTTACAATGCCGGCAAACAACATCGCGATGCCTTGATGGCACCTATGGTGACAGCTTCAAAGTGCCCCGATCACTGATGGCAGCAGCAACTGGCAAGCGCAACCTGCTTGCATCTCCTCTGCGGTCAGCATGGGTTCTGCCCCTCCACAGGGCTACCACTGTCATTGCACAGCACTGAGACCCTGGGAGGACAAACCAGGAGCAAACGGCTGGAGACCAATGAGAGGAAAAGCCTTTCAGGGCTTGTTCTGCTGGTGCCTCGCAAAGGAGGCTGCAGCCGGATCCAGCCCGGCACGCTCAGGGCTGAAAAGCAGACGCTGCGAGCAGCACTGCTGCAGGGACTGACACGGTGGCAGTACGGGGCACTCCTGCCTTCATGGGCCTTGTTTCTGGCTCTTGCACTCACCAAGAAAATAAAAATAAAACCAATAAAGTAAAAAAATTTTAAAAGCACCAGAGGGTAGGAACATGTAGCGGTCTGACAGCAGCCTGAAATAGCTTTTCTGGTGTGGAAAGGAGGAAAACAAGGCCTGGTGTTAGGCGGGGCAGGCAGGAGCACAGGGCCTCCTCCTCCAGGCCCTGCTTCTTCCTCCTGCCCTGCCAGCCCGGACAGCCATGCGGCAGGGGACCCCTGCCAAAACACAGGCCTGCCCTGTGGTCCCACACCACGGGGCCTCCCCTGTGCTGCCAGCTCTGCTCTGCCGTTCCCTGCCTTCGCTCTCCCTGTGGCACGGGGCTGCTCCCAGCGAGGGGTTTACATTTGAGCTCCCTCCATGCCGCAGGCCGGCCTGCAGCAACTTTAGCACTTCGGGGCTAAAAGGGGGCTAAAAGCTTCTTCGCCAACCAGCTTGCGTCCAGGCGGCCCTAGTCACAGTGGCCTTTGTGTCCCCAGAGCGACAGCCGCCCTCAGGCCTGTCACAGCCGTGAGGCACAGAGCACCCAGCAGCCCCCACAAGCCCGGCAGCCATTTTTAGCCCCACACCATGCAGGCCTGTCCCCATTTCCCTGCCCTCATCAGGCACTGCAGACCCCGGGGAGGCACAGCCATGGGGAGACGAGCTGGGGCCACCACAGTGGGTTGAATCCCAGCCCTGTCTCGGATGCCAGCCATCATCACCCTGAGCCAGCAGCATCTACCTCTGCCATGGGCCCCCCGCATATTCCCTGGGCTGGGGGATGAAATCCCCAGAGCTGATGAAACCGGCCCACAGAGGCAGGTGTCTGGGGGGTTTGTTTTTCTGAGAAGATGATTTTTCAGGCTGTGTACATGCTGTAGCCTCAGCAAGGCGTTCCCTGGAAAGGGAAGGGTAAAGGGGTGAATCGCCACCCCACCACAACACCCCGTGGAGAAGCAGAGGGGTGAGATGGGATGGCAAGGGACGATGTTCCCGTGGAGAAACTCGGCCAAAAAAACCTTCCTCTGTCAAAGCTTTTTTTTCAGAAATTTTGACATTTTAATCCAACTAACAAGGAACCGAACTATTTAGGCTGAAAGTGTTATAATCAGTTTTGGCGATGCTCCCACCTCAGCACCCAATATACTCCTGGTTCCCTCTCACAGTACAGCTCTCTAGCTGGACTACCTTCACTGCAATACATGGCTTTGACTGGCCATGTTCAGTTATTACTTTTTAATGAAAAAAAAAAGATATTTGGGAGAAAGTAGGTTCTTTGCAATCACATAATAAAATAAAGGACCTGCCCCAGCCGGATTCTGACAAAAACTTCTACTCAGGGGAAATTTATGCCAGTGTAAATGGATGAAAAAAGGTATTAGAGTGGAATAATAATATTTTACATTCATTTTATAGCAGTCTAAATGACAGCAAACACACAAGCAAAATTAGGGGTGTTCATACATTTTAATTTCTTTCCTCTTTGCGTTTCCTCACCTTTCCTAGCCTGCTCCATCTGGAGGAAGGTTTCCAGCCAGGCATGCCTGGCAAGGAGTCAAGGGCAGAGGGACACCCTCAGACCAATGTCCACGGCTGATTTTGGGTAACAAGAGAGAAAGAAAAGCAGGATCTATTTAACCTCATGCTCTTTATTAAAGCTTTATAGAAAAGCACAATGGTAGAGAGGACTCTGAGGCTGTCCATCCCACGAACACCCTTAACATGTGCCTTCTATGACTGCAAGCCAAAAACTTCCTACAGCCAACTATTCTCTCAGTCCCTTCTCTACTTAAGCATATGTTTAATTTGAAATCACGTTGACAACGGTAGGATGCGAGCGGTTTTGCTTAGATGCTCTCCTGATGTGGGTGTCTAGCTACCAATCAGCCCTACCCCTTTTCCTGCCCCCACTTTGAGTCATACTTCCCAATTTTTTTGCTGGCGGTGGTGTCTATTTTAATAGATGGGAAAGAGATGCCTCTTCAGTCTTAACTATGCTGCAATCAGCAACCACCTAGCTAGGAGCTGCTGGATTGCTGCTTTCTAATTACCCCTTGAACACCCAAAAAACCTGCAGCCAGTGGCACAGTGGGAACAGGATGGTTTTCAGGTTCTCCGCACATCTGGAAAGGCAGCAGGCAGCTCCCTGTCTGCTCAGCATCCACAACTCCTGCAAGGGCCAAGCCTGTTGCAGTGTTTTGGCCCAGAGGCAGAGAAAAACCTGCTTTGATTAGAGATAAGCAGGTCATCTTCCATTCAAAACTTCCAAGGAGATATTAGACAGGATCAATGGAGCAAACTTCTCTTTAAACACCATCTGCAGAAGACAGAGATCCAGAGTTAACAGCGAAATGAGCTGTGTGACACGAAAGTACTGTCCTTTGATTTCGTCTTATCCCTGTGCCAAAGCAACCAGCCCTTAGGAGCACAATGTGCTTTGGTGCATATGGAAACATCCTTCTGTGGTTTGGAGACTTTGCACAGGAGCTGGAGGAAACCCTGTTTTGCCCTAGAGCAGACCCATGCCAGTGGGGAAGGGGAAGGTCTGAAACGGCAGTTTGCCATCACATACCAGCTCCCAGTGGTGATGGACACTGCTCCTGATTGCACTAGCCCCTCTTGAAAGCTGGTTGAGCCCTTCCTGTACAAGTGGGAGCTTTTGTTTCGCACAAAGGATGTCTGCAGGAGGGCTAAAACAAGTCACCAGAGCAGACAGAGCTTGAGGGCTCTGCCAGGTATCTCCTGGTAAATTGAGCTAAGATGCTGCATGACCCTCGCTATCTGCTGGACACTTCCATCCCACCACAACCGGCCGATCCCACCGCGGATGTCTGCTGGAGCCCTCGCTCCCCACACTCTGCCAGGAGAGGCAGAGGAGGAAGCACGAAGGCACAGCATGCGAGCTGCCAGCCACCCACTTGCGTCTGCCAAACTTCCCAGCGCGTTCCCCCAGCCCAGATGAATAGTGTAGGTTTGGTCACGCCACTGAGGAGCGTCACCGCTTCAAATCATGAGACCGACTTAAAAATAATAAATGGTGGTAAGCGAAAAATGCTCGCTTCCTCTTCATTTCCCCAGGGTTTAGGAGGGTTTTGCAAGCCTTTAGAACTCCAGTTTTCAGGTTTTTTTCTGTGATGGCTAAAAGTTTGTATTTGCTTTAGTGAAACCTTATGATTCTCTTGTAATTAAAAGGTACCAAGAACAGGACTTAGAAGTTAATCAAACAAAAAAACCCCAAATATCACTGTATTTGCAATGAAGAGCACCAGAGTAAAAAGAGCTCTTTGCTCAGGCAGTTTGCTAGCCTTGTATTTACAGGATTTACTGAGGTGCAAGAGGAATGGATATAAATTGACACGGGGACAGGGGTGTGTTTTTTTAAGTTCTGTAAGTAATTCATATAACTTCAGCAGAGGATCTGACTTTCTGTGCCATCCCCTTTCCACAGCAGCTGTATCAGCTGAATCAGTGACTGCCACCAGCATCACTTTATGCATTTCCTCTACAGGAAAGATGGAGAGGGACGTTTTACAAGGGCATATAGTGATAGGACAGGGGTGATGGTTTTAAACTGAAAGAGGGTAGATTTAGATTAGATATTAGGAAGAAATTCTTTACTGTGAGGGTGGTGAGACACTGGAACAGGTTGCCCAGAGAAATTGTGGCTGCCCCCTCCCTGCAGTGTTCAAGGCCAGGTCGGATGGGGCTTGGAGCAACCTGGTCTGGTGGAAAATGTCCCTGCCCTTGGCAGTTTGGAGCTAGATGATCTTTAAGGTCCCTTCCAACACAAACCAGTCTGTGATTCTATGATTCTATGACTTCCAAACAGACCATATTACAGGTAAGGACTCTGTCTCCCCCCAAGCTCACAACTGCAGGTACAAGAGGCAGAAGGTGTCTGTGGGCACACACGAGCTGACATGTCCTGTGAAATCAGACTGTCCACTGTGGACTTACAAATTCTGGTCTCCATTAGCCCAGGCATCTCTATGCCTCTCTCTGTTTTGTGAGCCAAACATGTCCAAGGGATGGGAGGTGAAGAGAGAATAATTTTTCACTGTCTTTTTAATGCAAGAACTGGGAACATTGAGTTAAATTAGTAGGTGATATGCTGAAAACAAAATAAGATATACAGCTTCACACAGGAGAACTATGGGACTGTTTGAGTGAAGATTTTGTGGATGCTCAAAGTTTGCATAACTAAAAAATGACAAGGCAAGCTCGTGGAAGAAAATTCCAGTTGGAGCTAGAAACCACAAAGATGTCCCTGGGCTGCAGATTGCTGGAGGCTGCTAGAGAAATAGCACTACATGGTTGACCTACTCCTATACATTTCCCAAAGCACACATGGTTGGTCACTGCTGGAGACAGAATACTTGGTTGGATGCACCTGTGGTCTGACCTAGCCTGGTCATTCTTTTTCCTTATTTATACCAATGTATCAGCACTTGAGGGAGGGAAGATCTGTACCATTGAGAATCTCTTTTCCTGTTTTCTGAAAGAAATTCTCCTCTGAAGGCTGAGTCTCATCAGGAATCAGTGGTGGGACCCTAGGATGGCAAGTCAAGGGTCCAACGACTGCCTGAGCAGGAACATCCCCAAAACAACTAGCAGGGCTTTATTAATAGTCAGCACTGTCAGGTAGCTTGGATGGAAAAACACATTCCTGCTCTCAGCTTCAAAGGCTCAGCCTGGCAAAGAGTGTGACTGCAGATTGTGAGTGTCTGTTTCCTATTCTTTGTTTCCTTGTTGTCTTTTTTAAACAATCTGCCAATTCATCATTAAGAAATTAAATATTTTATAGCAGCTGTGATGCTGATGACAGGTGCCAGATTGATTGGCTCTGGCAGAGGAAATTTGCTGCTCATTTCTTCCCTTTGCAGCAATAAGTTATGTGCACAGGGGTAGAAAGAGGGAAGAGCTGAAGTCTCCAAGCTGTCCAGATCTGACCCAATACAGAGTTTAAAAATAGGTACAATCTGGCAACATTTTGGTGCCAACAACAACAACAACAAAAGCCCAGCTAGAGTGGCTGCATTTGCTAGTCCTTTACACAGCAGGTGGAAGGGGAGAGTCCTTGGCATGGCTAGCAGAGATGTCAAGGTTGCCCTGACTTACAGGACCCCCAGGACAGTGCTGTTTCAAACCAGCCACAGAAATCCAAAAGGAATAATCATGTAATTGAGCCACTAGCCTTAGAGCCAGAGACCTTGATCACTATTCTGGCCTCTGCCACTGACTTCCCGTACAGCCCTGGGTAACTCACTTCGTCTCTGTCCTGGGGAAGTTAATACACCTCTCTTTTCAAGCCTGGCTTGTTTCAAACAGTTTCTGATTAGGAATGAGCTCATCTGTACAGCATCTGGCACATCAGGGAGGCATCAGCTGGTGTGGCCCAGCAGACCTCCCCTTCCCACGTGCAACCTGCCTGCTCTCCCCTTAGCCCCATCCTGAATGGACCCAACTCCTGTCCTGGGAGAAAGGGGATTTGGTAAGTCTGTGCCATCTTTGATCGCCTCCACCTCCTCCTTCTCCACTGCCTTTCCCATAAGCCAAATTCCCCTGGGGCAACTGGTTTATGCAGCACTCAGCTGAGGAGACAGACGAGACACGTTCCCAGAGATGACACTAACAAGATTTACTACGTGACTAAGGCTTGCAATCGGTGGTGATAACTAGAGAATTACCCTGATAAATATTTGATATGATTTGGAAAGTAATAATAGATTTTTCTTGCCCACGATTTCCATCAGGAAGAAGCAATGGGAAAGAGCTGTTGAAAAGGGGAATGTAATTGTGGCATCCGTCTTTCTGGCTGAGGTTACCTGTCCTTCACAATAGATCAGTGGGGAATAGGGCAGGAGCGACGTGGAGGGGCAGAAGGTGACAGGGCATCCCTCAGTCCCACCGCATTCAAGATCTGCTGGCAGGTCTGCGGCTCTGGGAGTATTGAGTGTGTGACTCTGTGTGCGTGTGTGACAAGTCAAACTGAAAGATGGAAGGGGAAAAAGAAAGGGAGGCCAGAGAAAATAGGATGGAAAGATCCAGGGCAGCAATGGAAAAAGGGCTGGGCTGGTTATGGGGAGGGAGGGCTGGGATGCAAAGAGAGATTTCTCTGTGCTGTTGGATGTGAAAGGACTTGAGGGCTGGCTGCTGCTGTAAAGGCAGAGTGTCCTTTTGTAAAACCATGTCAGAGTGTATGTCCACAGGCAGGCGTAAGCAGTCTGCCTGTCACTCCTCCATGCCCCCAGCCAGCCTTGCACCAGCCACCACCAGGCCAGAGGAAGGATTTGTGCCTGTGTTAATCAGCCCTGCTCCCAGGCTGCAGGGGAACCTGACTGCCTGTAAGCTGCACCTTTTCTTTAATGAGAGCACCCCAACGCCACCAAATCCCAACAGGATTTCAGCTCATCAAAGCTAAGATATTTTGTTAACACGTTGTTCAGAGCTGCAAACATCTCTGTCAGCGAAGGTCAGAGCAGCCAGTGACAGACAACAAGGCCTTGAAGAGTGTGAGAGCAAATCTTCCCCTTCTCCCACTGCCACAGGATGGCCTTGGAGACCCCGCAGTTTTTGCTGTCATTTGGTATCACGGGCAGCAGGACCGCAGTGCCGTCCCAGTATCGCAGGTCTCCCAGCACAGCCTCAGCAAAGGCCAATAACTGGCACGTGAGGGTTCAGTTTCCATCTTGCTGCATCCACCACAAAACCGTGTTTAAGACTGTAGGTAAGTTTTCATTTCTGAGAAATCACGTTTCCTCACACAACATTCACACAACAGGGCAGCCCTGCCAGGACTCTCCAGCTAAGGATCTTGGATACCCAACACAGCGCTCCAGTACAGGGCCCCCTTTCCCAGCTCTGCCACCAACCCACTGTGACACAGAAAGCAAGTCACTTCATCCCTCCATGCCTTCATTTTATTTCCAGTGCTTCCTCTGCCTGATACAACTGTCGCCTTTGGAGAAGAGGTTTGACAGTGTATAGGACAGTGGCACCTGGATCTTCACCAGTTTCCAACAGGATATAAATCGCTGTGTCCTGATTTCCAGAGAAGATGTCACTGGTAGAAGCAGCAGAAGCTCTCTGCCTCTGAAACAGTGGGCCTCCTTTCACTTTGATGCCCAGTTTGAGGCCTCTGACAGTAAGTGTTCACCTCATTCTTTATTCCCGTCCTTATTTTGCACTCAAGTCATTACTCAGGCTGCATTCAGTGGCATCAGCTAAAGGAGATTTTAAGCTAATGCAGAGAAAGCAAGTGAGAACAAAGATCACAGCAAGCAAAGTGGTACTTTGGCATGTTCACATAACAGCTACTCTGTCAGGTGGAACATGACAGTTATTGTAGGAATCTCTTCATAAACCCTAATACACACTCAATTATATACTCTTAAGATTCCCTTTTTGTTCCATGTCATTCATCTAAAGTAGTGTCAGATGGAGAAAGGCAATAATCCACAGAGACCCCAATTCATTTTATCCACATACTCAGGGATAGTTATTAATAGCAGAGCTGCTGGTTAATTGCACGTGTCCTGTTACAAGAGATCAATCACATATAGAAGAGCTTGAAAACAACTTAGTGTCATTTTACACAGAACTGTGTAGTCAGGGCCACACTCGTGTCCTTGCTGGACTCGTACAACCTTTTGTGAGGGTTAAGATTTGCCATGGTTGCTCTGTCCTAGAAACACTGCTTCCCTCCCTGAGGTTACAGCTAACTCTGGTCTGTCTGCACAAGCTGGTGTTACACTTTTGGGTTGTAGTGTAAACACAATCTGAGGGGCCAGGACTTGCAATGTTGATATGCACAGCCTTGATATCTTCCATATTAAAAGATAATAGAAAGAAAACGCCAAAGGGCTTTTCCTCTGCTAGAGGCTGCAAACAACATGGTTGTCACTTCTGCAAGCCAGCAGCAGGAGGAGGAAAGGGAATGTGCAGCACGTAACAAACAAAACTAACCACTCTGCTATTGATAAATCACCCTTCTTTTATTTAGGATCACATAAAGTTCCTAGGCAGAGATAGGGACCTTATTGCATGAGACGCTGCACACATATAAAATAAGACTTCAGGCTGTTCTAAACATTTTCTTTTTTTTTTTAAATAATAATAACCCTACAATAAAATCAGATGTGAAAAAGTAGATGAGAGAAGCCCCATGAAGGACAAACTCCATTTCCACCTCTCATCTGTGTCACCAAATCCTAGTCCAGTTTCCATAACTTTCAGCTCCCAACAATCTTCACAAGCTCTTGAAATGAACAACAACTTCCATCATCACATCGTAAAGGTTAATCTCCCCTTCAAGCAATCATCTTCATAAGAATGACGAGTTTAATTTTAGGTATAGGTCCTAGACAATAAAGCTACAACTTACACTGCTAAGCTGAGCAGATTCAGACAAACAAGGCTCTGTCTCTGATGATGGATTCATTCAAATGCAGAGAGCTGGAGTCGAAAGAAAAATTCGATAAAGCCTTCTTGATTTTTTCCTCTTCTGCCCATTAAGTTGTCACCAGATGCCTTAATTAGATATTGTTATTAACAAGAATATAACACACAAATTAAACCTGCTCCGTGCTTCATCTCATTTGGCCAGCAAGGTAATTTTACCCAACTGTGGTCTCCAGAGGGCATGGGATCTGCTTTATCTATTCTCCCCATCTCTGAAATAGGTCCAGATCTGGGCCCCAATTCTGCTGCACATTGGAGCGTGAGCCTCGCTCTAAATACGAGGGGTGGTGAGACTGGTGTTTCACAGAGTTCAGGCAGTTAGCAAAGAATTTTGTGTCTCATCCTTAAACGAAGACATCCAATATCACATGGAAAATGTGGCTGCTAGGACACTGGACTAAATCATTTTCTTCTTTTTTTCTGAGCCATACACCTGCAACTTGTTTTTGCAATACTGATAACAGAGGGAAGGTCATTCTTATCCTGACACAGAGTGCGATGTATACAGGCTCTGAAATGCAAATATGATTTAGCTTTTGTCTTCATTTCATGGACATATATTAGCAAAGCATCTTTTTGAGAGGGGCAGCACTGTGCATCACCTGCAAGTTCAGTTCTGACCTTTCTTCCTACTCCTCAGCAGTGGCCCCATGCATGGCCCTTAGCAACAGGCAGGCAGCTAAAGCCTGTCCCCTCTGCTTTACAGCCTTGTGCCCGGGACGGCTTGTGTGCAGGATGGATAATAAGACTGGAGGGCCCAGGTGAAGTCAGACATGGCTCCATTTCTTACCCCTCGTCTGTGGATGTAAACAGCTCTCTAAGCACCAGGGAGAGGAAAGCCAGACCCTTGGAGCACGATGAGAAAATGAGTCGAGTGTTCTCACAGTGTGCGGAGGAACTAGAGAAGCATCGTGCAAATAAGAGGAGAGGGTTGACTGAATAGTGGTTCAAGCACTACAGCACCACTGAAGTCACTGGCTGTAAACCAATTCAGAGCAGCTGAGGAGCTGGCCATAAATGTGTATGTGTTTGGGAGACTTGTACGTTCTGCCACTAAAACAGACTCCTAGAAAGGCTGCCAGCTGCCCTCCTGGCCTGGCCTTTCTCCACAGAGTCACTTCCATCTGTCTGTGCTTTGAAAAGGTCGTAGTGCCACAGCCCCGAAGTGCTGGCATTGACCTTTTCTGGAGGGAACAAATACTGACACTCGGCGGTTCGCCATCAACCTGACAACACAGTGATCCTGAAGGAAGGGGAGGAGGGCTTCCTAATCTGCTAGCTCAACACAGACAGGGAGATAACGCCTGACACTCCCCATACCTATCTGAAAGAGGACCCGGGCCTTAGCAGAGCTGTCCTCCCCATGCAGACCTGCTCTCAGGAGAGCTCCTGAGCTGCCAGGACAAGGAGAGGGGCAGGGGCAGGAGTAGGTGCACAGAAGCCACCGGGCACATACCTGTGTGCTGGGCTGAAACACCTCTGATGGAGTGGGGGAAGGATGCTCCTGTCATTCAGCCACAGGGGATTCATAACCCGAATCTCATGTCATGTTGAATGAAGCACGAAATGCTAAAAACTCCTGAATACTTTTTATGGCTGTAAACATTGACTTTGGACTGCTTTCACTCCCTGTGCCTCAGTTTCCTGCTCTGACAAATAGATTATGGCATTTTTTAGGAGGTATAGCAAGGGTGGATCCAGGAGAGCATGTGAGCCACTCTGTGGACACTGAAGCATCACCAGCTGGGGCAATTGGCCAGGCATGAGAACATAGCATAGGAGAGAAGGTGCCACTTGCTGCCCTCACTGCCTGTCCCCATCCCCTCTGAAGCTAAACCATCACCCCCTAAGCAGAATCCTGCCTACCAGCCTCTCTCCTCTGCTGTGTATGAGAAGAACTTGGGTTAAAAGAGCCAGGAGCTGCAGACAGGGAAAATAACGGTAACAATTAGGATTTAGCAGAGTTCCCAACATACAGGGGAGCATGTACATCAAAAGGACAAGCTGCCCCTATGTGTATGTTAAAGAGACAGTGCAGACAGGCAGGCAGGGCCCATGTCCAAGGCATGATGCAGTCCTTCACCCCCTTGCATACAGGAGGGTTAGTATTTTTTAAAAGGCAACAAGTCACTGACAATCCCTAATCCACAGCTCCTGCTTCTTTCTTCCTCAGGGCCCAACAGGTTCCCCAATGCCTGGCACCTGCTAACGTAATCATCACAGCAGGGGAAAAAACTTCATAAAAATTTCCTTAAACAGCTTTCTCCCCACCATGCCAGCATCTACATGTAATTACAACATGTGTGCTGCTGGGCCAAAGCTGAGAAGAAAACCTGCAGGCTCACCAAAGCCTTCCCCTCTCTCCTTCCCAGCCCCTTCCAGGGACATATCACCCTGATTGCTCAGATCTGACTGTTTCCCAATTTTCTTTCATCTCACATTGACCTCCCAGCATGGCAGGCAGCAATAATCAAAGCTGTGACACGTGTGATAGCCCTGTGCCAGACAAGGCATTAACAGTTCCTTTAGATTTAAGCCCTGTTCATACCCACCCAGTAAATAGCCCTCCCAGCGAGCTCCTCAAATCCATAGTCGGTTCATCAGAAAGCACTTGGCCCAGTTTTGCAAAAGGCCTGAAAATGAGGCCTTTTGCTTTACAAAAGAAGAAAGCATACGCTGGTTAAAATTACTCTAATGCAGGAGCAACAGACAGGAGGGGAAAACAAGCACTGCACACATTGTATCAGCACTCCTGATTCCAAATGCCAGCTTACCCTCTTCAGGCTTCTTTAGACAGCAAAATGCAGAGGTGACTGTCTCACATGTTGATGTAAGTTAGGAAGGAAGTGGCAAGAAATGCTAACCCAGAGCAGTAAAAATGTGATAGCACAGGATAGCGAGCAGATCACCGGTACCCTGGACAGATAGCTTGAGTTCTTACACCATGCTAACTCTTCTGCTGACCTGTTTTCCCTGATTTTGTTATCTGTTCTGGCTACATTAGACTAATATTTTCTTATGTGTGCTGCAATCATCACTTCAGTTTCCCATGCAGATATACTGACTCTCTGGCAGGAGCCTGAAGGGGTTCTCAGGAGCATCAGGAATGAGAAAGCTGTCCAGAATACTAGGAAAGTCTGAAGGGAGAAGTGCCCTGCCTGGGAACACGTGAATGTCAGGGATCTCCCGGGTTAGCAAGGCCAGTCCTTGTCATTGCATTTCAATTATTCTTATTCTCAAGGTCACTTAGTTCTTTCAGACCTGTACTCTCTTTCTCCTCTGCATTGCCAAAACTTCCAGTTCTGTGTTGCTGGGCAATTTTAGCTGCAGGATCCTGCTTTCACTGCCAAGATCATCCAAGAGAAGAAAAGATCAGTTCCAAAACTGTTCTGTGAGAAACTCTTTTGGTAAATTCCCTCCGGAGAGTTGCACCTCACCTTACAGTTTACTAATCCTCCTTTCCTCCAGCTTCACTAATAATTTAACGCATGGCACCTATCAGGTACCTTACTGGACTCTAGATAAAGGAGATCAGCGGCATTTCCTTTGTCTAGAAAATCAGGTATCTTATCAAAAGAAAGCTATCATGTTCGTCTGACACAACCTACATTTCGTAAACCCATGTTGCATCTTATCTCATTTCCTGTTTATCTCTGAGTATTTAATTGTTCTTTCCTTCAAAATTCACTTTGAAATCTCAAGTCAAGGTTAGACTAAGAGGCTTGCAGTTGACTGGATAACTTTTTCTCCACACTTTACTAATTCTACTGTTCTCTGCTCATATGGTATGACCACTACACGACATTATTAATCACCTTTTTTGCTGGACCTACACTAATGTGTCGATGCTTTCTGACCTACAGATGCATGGAGCTCAGTTCACTCAGCTGCAGTCCAGCATTAAAGCCTTCTTGGGGATATACTACAGGAGAAAGGAGTTGCCTAGGTAAACCCAGAAGGGTGGTGGGATGTGGTGGACAAAGACAGTGGTATGTGGGAGAATTATTTTGGGAACTGGGCTCTGCTGAGATTAATCACAAAAGTGAATAGAAAGGAGGCTGTCTACTGCTCATGCAAACAGGAAGTGTAGGGTATTAACGAGGTGCGACGGGGCTGTTTTGTTTGTGAGCAGCTTTGAAAATGTTAGACTTATTAGCGACGGTTGTCAAACTGCTGCTTGCAAAGTTCCCCACAAGTGACTGCCAGAGCTTTAATGTTAATTGGACCCTTCTCTGGGTTTGAAGAGAAAGCTGTGATTAAGGAAACAACTGTTAACGAGGCTGGAGGAAAGCAGACCCTTCACCTTCCGTCTTTTGAGAGGAGGTAAACAACAACTGGCTTTGGCTGCTCTTAAGAAGCAGCTGATTGAGAGCCTTCCTTAAGAGCGAGGGAGAGATGAATTCGAGGAACTGAGAGGCATGAAGGTGAAGGCAGAACATCCACAACCTCTTCTGTGGTTTAATTCCTGGGAAAATCTTCCTAGGTTTACATGAGATTCAGAACTGACTAGAAAACACAGTCCTGACCCTTAGGTGTCTTTGGCCCCACACAAGGTTCTCCATGGTCTTTTGCACTCTGTGACTTTGCACTGATCTATCATGGGCACAGTTTGCTCTCCTAATTCAGAAGTGGCTTTTATGCTCATACTGGCTGCTGGGTTCCATATTCACACCGACATAATTGGCCAGAGAAACAGGTGTAGTTCCTCCTTGGACATAAAGGCTGAAGGGGATGAATGCTTTTCTTAGCCTTTCTTTATCTTTGGCTTTCCCTATCCATGGACCGTTGATCTCCGCCTACCAACCCTCTGGTGCTACCACCCTCCCTGAATTTCAGATCTGCTTCCTACAGATTTCTGAAGATGCCTATTACAGGACACAGAGCTTAAAACAGACATGACCGTCTCCCTCAATTATACACCTTTCCCTTCCATCTAGGAACACAGACCCTTAACACACACAGGCTAAAGTATTTCCTATTGGTTTCAGAGGGAAAACACATGATTGTGCACAGGAGTATCCAGATCTCCTTTGACTTTTATTTCCAACTTACCTGCCCCTGAAGGAGAAGGTTGGAGCATTTGGTGCCTGAGCCCTATCAGAGTCTTCCTGCTCCCCCAGTGAGTTCACTGGTGCATCTCTATGAAGCCATGCAGCCCCATTATCAGCACTTAGGTCTTAATCTTCGTCTCCCTGTAGTCAGCAGCAAAACTCCAGGCTTACTTCAAGAGGACAAAGATCAGGCCACAAACGTCTGCCTCGAGTAGTGAACTAAGAGTTCTCCCCACTCTCTCATGATGTGCTCGCACTCTGAGGTCTCTGGTCATTACTCTCCTTGCTGCCTCATTACCAGAATGTGCCATTAAAGTTTCGCTCACTTGAAAATGATCTCTTATTATCTCTCCATGGAAATTGCCCCGGCAACAAGCTTCCTTCAATATCTATCAAGCCAAAGAAAGCCATTAGAGAAATTACAGTGAACTGCATGGATGCTCACGCCCCTTCCCTGGCAGGTAGGTTCCCCTGGCACACAGTGCCACGTCCGCACGCTGCTCTGGCTCCATCAAGAGGCCAGTGGAAGAGCAGCCAAGTGTCTCTGTCAAGGTCCCTGTGAGGATGGGGTGGAGGAGACCTGGAGGCCAAGCCAAAAGTGGGACCATTTGAGGCAAGACTGCTCCCCATAGAAAAGGTGATGTGCTGGGAGCCTGGTCCTCTGTGCCCAGCACCACAAGTGTTTAGTAGCTAAAGAAGAGGAGAATGGCCCAGACTATCTGTGCAAAGATGGGTAAAGGTTCCCAAATAATCCTTTCTGGTTGCTTTCATTTTGGAGTGTCTCCCATGAAATGCCCAGAGAGTCTCCTCTCTTCGTTCTGGATGTCCATAGTGCTGTTTGTCTGGCTTCATTGCACCAGGCTGCCTTTCCAGTCCATGGACACAAGAGGCATGTCAAGGGCATGATTCATTTCACCTGCTTTAGACATCAGCACAGGACAAATTAAACCCCAGAGGTATCTGTTTCTCTCCCCTGTCTACAAAAGAAGACGAAATAGCTCACTGCTGTAGGTATCTGTGCTGCCAGATGAAGCAAATTCTCAGTGTATTATTTCCAGAGGTGCCAAAGCATTTGGATTAGGGACCTTGAAAAAATCAGTAACACCAAGTGATTACCCATTTCCAAAATACAGCCCAAACCTGTGCAGAGGGAGGACTTTGTCTCATGATATCTGGGTGTTTGGCAGGGGAAGTATCAGGTTTCATCAGACTACTTGAGGCTGTATTTGATATTTAAAATGTTACAAAGTCCTCTGAATTCACATGGGGTGACAGCAGACCAGGTCCCAGGTCCTTTATTCTGTACTCCCTCCCATGACTCCAAGTCACAGTGAAGGCACATGGTTATTATTTTTATTTCTATTTCTCTCCCTCAGCAGAATAACAGCACTAGCTTGTCTGCCACCTTTGACAACAGCGTAAGTATAAAACACTCAAGGCATTTTCAGAGAAACAAACTAGACACAAACTGTGGGAGCAGGGCCCTGCTCTGCCCTTTCTATCACCAAACTCTGCAGGTTGCATTTCCGCACTTAGGAAAGGGTTTAATTTGCTACTGGCAGCCCTGAAAATGGTGAAAGGAAAAAGAATAGGGGCATGTCTTCATTGCCAGTCGGAGGTCTGTCTGCAGTAGGATTTTTATACTAGGAGCTGCGTTACAGCATCTCCTTGCCAAGCACTGGACAGCATAAGTGTAAGGTGTCTCCACTACCAGGGTTACATCTTGCCTTTAGCTAAGACATACTAGAAGGGAGGATGGCAAGAGGTTATCTTCCAGGCTAGTGACAAGAGCACCGAGTCTGAGTGATCATTATGCTAGAAGCATAGACTGATCCCCAAGGGTGTTGCATGTTGGATATCTGCTTTCCTCTACGGTATTGTAGTTCCCTCCTGTGCTACACAGCCCTCTGCTGCGTGTGTGTTGTCCTACCTCTCTGCACGTCTCTCTATCATGAAGGCTTGTGCCTCTCCTGAAATGACTAGAACTTCCTTGTTCCTTTTGCCACCACCTTTTGCAAATATAGGCCACTGGGCTCCGCATTAAGCAAGGGCTGACACATTTGTGGGAGCAACTGGCTCCAGGGAGATCTTCTGTATTCTGCCTGCTGTTTTTCTGGATCTTATCCTGACTTCACTGTCATCTGTGTTGGACATTCACTCTGGCACCCACAACCTCCCCCTGAACTGGAACAGCTGCTGTGCTCAGTGATGGACCCCAGCATTCAGCCCAGGTCCCTAAGGTCTGTAATTATACCACTAAAAATAGCTCAAGTTCCATGACCTCACCTTATTCCATTTGTACAGCTCCCCTTGCCAAACTGCCTGGGCAAAGAAAAAGGGAGATTGAAAGAGAAACAGGAAATGAATAAACAAAGTCAAAGTGATTCCAGTACTGAAAAAGCAAATGGGAGATACGGGCAAAGAGAAGCAAACCATGGGCATGTGTCATGTTCTTGGTCACATCTGTTAGGGGACAGCAGGTTTCTTGATAGAGCTTCTCAGAGCCTGCCTGGTGTGTAGGTCTCCAGGGAGCCTAATTTTTGCTGCTGGAGCTGAAGTGGAAGGTGTATGCAGGGGGAGTGTTGGGAAAACATCTTTGCATTTACCCTCATAGAAGGCTAGCAGCCCCGACAAATCTCATCTTGGTGGTTTCCTTTGTCAGTGCCACTGAGATGAGTTCATAGGAAAAAAAAAAAAAGGCTAATCTCATGCAAGAAAGGACAGGTTTTGCTAAGCACAAACCAGAAAGAGGGTCTCTGGATGCTCAAGCAGTGTTTATGGGACTTGGTTTGGACTTCACAGCCTGCTCAGCTGCAGGAAAGGGATGTGGCCCAAGGTTTTTGTTAGCTTACTTGGTCATAAAACAGCCAATTAAGTCTGAAACTCCCATGAGAGGATTTCATTTATTTCAGCTGGACCCCATATGTGCTCTCTTTCTCCAGCTGGCCAGCAGCCAGGTCTGCTATAGCAGCCTTGGTGTTCCCTGTACCTGAAGAGGCTTGTAAGCACCCCGTTGGTTTCCACTTATACTCTATAATGGAACTGGAAGTCAGGACTCCTGGGTTCCTTTCCTGCCTCTATCTCTGCCTTGAGGTATGACTTCAAATAAATAATTTCCCTTCCCTGTGCTTGCCATCCGTGAAACATAGCTAATGATACTCCCCTACCTTTTAAGATTGCTCTGAGATTCTCTATAATCACAGGGTTGTATTACTGTAGCAACTGTTCTGGACTTTCCCAGGTCAAAAATGATTTTCTGAGATCTGATTGTGTTGGAGGCTGGTGTTTGCTGATCTGAGGCAGAGCAGTGGCCAGAAGGTGAAAGATCAAGAGACAGGATATGAGAGGTCTGGGCTCAGCAAAGATTATAGCATCCAAGGAAGGGTATGATGAACAAAAGGAAAGATCCAACTTGGTTGATATTATGTCAGGAATGGTCTTTCCAACGTGTTATTCGCCATCAAGGGGATGGGGTCGTTTTCTGCTTCCTGAAACCTGTTGGGAGTTCTGGTTTTGATACTCCAAAGTAGTGAAACATCCAGGATAGTACCTGGGCTCTTGTTTTGTAAAGATTAGTCTAGCAGCGTATTCAACTCAAAGTAAGTCTTTACTGATTGGATCACATTAGATCATCAAAATTATGATAGCAAACGGCTTTCAAATGTTTCTCCAGGCATGAGGATATTGAGTAGATAGTCACAGTACAGCTCTACCGCTTCAGGGAACAGAAAGAAATTTGATCTTTGGGAACTGGGATTTGAATGTTCTGCATTAGGTAAAGAGCCACTGCCCATGTCTCCCAGCTATTGAAGAAAAGATTTGGCCAAATTTAGCCTGGATATACTTAGACTCTAGCACAGTATGTTCTGGGTCATTTCACACTGGGGAAGATGTCAATGTTTAATTGAGATTCAAAAATTGAAGGGAAACAAAGGCAACTGAAGGCCTAAATGGGGTTTGTCTATGACTACCCCATGTGGCAAGATTTCTCAGAAGGTATTTAGCCTGGGGAGGAATGTTAATGGCAGGAGTATTTTAGAATTTTACGAGTTATAGTGAAAAGGAATTTATTGCTTTTCTTACCTTGTCTCATAATATGAAAACTATGGTCTTATTCCGTTAGATTAATGGTTAGGCAAATTTAATACAGGTTAAAGAAAAAATAGCCACCGCACCTGATGTACTGTGTAGTCAGTTCATGTAATTCAGTACTGCAGGAGGTCAGAGAGTGATATGCTGTAGTTGGAGTTTAAAAAGAGCTCTGTAATTTTACAGCCATTAAGAGGATGTCATTATACATGTGAATGGGGGAATGGAAATCTCAAACTTCAGAATGCAGAGAAAGGATAGCCTTAGGAAAGAAATTTCCCCATCTTCTCCCATCACCTTTCACACTACTGGGGAGTTGTGTTAGACTGGGTTATTGCCATTACCCTCAGAATTGCCTGCTGGCAGACACCATAATGTATGCAGGCGTTCACCAGTGCAGTGAGGCACATCAATGAACATGGTCTCATTCAATTTACCAAACAACGCTATGTTTCTTTGCAGCCTCTGAGAGCCCACTTGCTCATTGGTTTAAGAAAATGCTGCTTGCACCCTGAAATGCAACAGCCACACCATTCCCCCCAAGCAGGTCTCCTCCATCTCAGTGGGTCTGGCCAGCAGCAGACAAGAAGAAAGGCAATGCAGTTTTGGTGGCACTTGGTGCCCTTCAACTGATAGTCCCTCTTCCTGTAGAGGCTCTTTTGTAGTTGATATCTCAAAGACTGGGCCTCACAGTTTGAGAGGCAAGTGATGGGTATCCAGCATGGCACTTTCCCCACAGGGAGTCAGTTCCACATAAGGTAATACTTACTGGGCTTGCTAAGAGCAAGCTGGAGGGAACTGTATTTCCGTGGAGGCAAACAGCAACAAGAGCAGCCAGAGGCCTCCATGCAAGTCATTTCACCATCTAGATTTTCACAGATCCATGAGATCAGATGAGCTGGGAAATCTGGAGCTCCCTTCACAGTTTCCTTTTTCCCAGGGAGAACCATGGCATTTGTTCCCCAATGTCATGCCCCTACTGTCTACACAAATAGCTCCTCACATTTAGGTGAGGAAGGCTATCACAGAAGGGCATCCTGGCTCCAGAGAAGACGTCATGGATATGGGAAGCACACTGTGAGCAAATGGGGTACTTTCTTGGGTGATGTATCACCATCTCCCTTAGTTCATGGTTCATCTGCACCTTCAGGTGCCAAGCTGCACCTTCCTCCCCAGCAGCTAAATGGAGTAGTTTGGTTGTCACATTCCTGAGAATTAGCCACACATGGGAACTCAGTGCCTTTTCCACCTGCCTTTACCTTCAAAAATTGAATTAAGCTGGATTTAAATTGGCATTGTGGTCTGTGTTGCATGAGGAACTGGGGGATAGATTCATGTTTTAGTCAGGTTCTAATTTGATGGAGAATTAAAACCTCATAAATAAGGCACAGTATTTATTCAGCGTGTTTGATGAAGATGTCCTTCCTATTGCTCCAACATATTCCTTTTTCTTTTTACAAGCAGAACACAGTGAAACACAAAACATTTTGTATGCCATCAGCACACAAAACTCATGGCCCAAGTGCTCAGCTGGTGCAGACTGGCACAGATGAGCGGCTGGCAATGCAAATGCATCCACTGATACTGCATGGAAAGGTGTCAGAGCTGACCTTGCTTTGCTCTCACACATCTCTCTAACATTGCTCCCAACTTGTGCAATCACACTTGCATCTCCCTGCAGCTTCCCTGTCTCCATGTGGAAGCCTTTGCCAGCAAGCTGGATGTGAGGAAAAGGGCTCACGGTACTGCAATGGTGCAGTGTGAGTTATTTCCTCCCCTGCATGGCTGAAAACTTGCTGTGCCACCCTACTGCCTCTACTCATGGGGATATGCATGCTCAGTAGTGGAAATGTGCTGGAGAGCATTTCCTGGGGTTAGGTGAGAGATTAGCTTTCAAGCCACCAAAAAGGCCTTAGGCAGGAGCAGCCAGCTCAGGACCTGAAGTAAAATGTGTTTTATCCAGCCCCGTGGCTTCTTGCTTCCCTGGGCTTTCTGGCTCCGCTGAGATGACGAGAGGAACACACACCTCTCTGCTCCATGCACTCCTGCTGCTGGCTCTTGGACTCTTCCGACGGCCTCGCCAGCATCCCAGGGTCCAAATGGCCTTTCTCCAGCTCAGCTAATCTGTCACTGCTGAATCTGTCAGCTGGCAGATAATGTATGTGCACGAGCTCTGAGGTGGGCAGGGAGGAATGGCGCGGACCCAGGATTTACAATGCACGTGTCCAGGGGATGAGGGGTAAAAGCTGCAAACATGACTCTTTTCTCTCCTCATTTGTAGCAAGCTCCCCAGCCCATTACAGGGGGAGCAGCCCACCGGAGGCTGGTGATTTTGTAGAAGCTTTTGCTGATACTGAATTAATCCCAAATTTTCACTGTCTCCCTGCAAAGCTCCCCTGCCCCCTGAGCAACCTGCATGGACGACACCTGCCAGAAAACTAAAAGTAGGGTGTTGGGGGCAAAGCCAGCTTTTCAGGAGTGTGTCTCATGCTCTCCTAGGTTGATTTGGATAGCTCTTCCTCCCAGCTCTCAGCGCCTGCCGCTGCGGATGAGCAGATCTGCAGTCACGGAGTCCACTTGTCAGATTGATCTGGTGTTGTAAATCCACAAGCTGTGCATGTGTGCACCCCAGAGTCCCCAGCTAAACCCCATCTGCACAGTGCAGAGGAGCTGCAAGACTGGACCCTGTGTGGCAGGAGCCCAAGTTGGCACTGCTTCAGCTGGAGACCATCCACCAGTGACAGGCCGTGTTAAGGCTGTGTTTCACAGCTCGTGAATCCCTGTCAGTGCCTGGGTGTCTCTACATGGCAACCAACACCCCGCTCAGACCTCTAGTCTCCCTGTTAAACAAAGCTCCTTATAATTAACCATCTCCGAAAGTCCTGCCCCTTCACATGCAGGCCACCATCCCCTCCCTGCAGAGCAAGCTGTCCATTTCAAACAACATAGGTCAAACACCAGGCAGGACTTTCAGTAAAACATATTCAAAATGATGCTATGGCAAGTAATTATGATGATCCCTGCCTCAGAGATCAGCAACTGGACTCACAAAGCGGTAAAGCTAATCTCTTTGTATCAGTGGTAGGATGAATCTGAACTCTTGCATCCATGTCCAGTTACCTGGGTCGTGTCCCATACCAAGACGCATGGACCCACACATGCTCCTGGAAAGCCCAGGAGCTTTGCTGGCTGTACATTGGAGAAAGCACTGCCTAGTGCATAAGGCAGGACAGATGAAAGGCTTGACATTGAGCTGATGAACCAAACAACATGCAGCATCACTGCAAGCACCTCGTCGCCCAGGAAGATGGAGCGTGCCGTTGTAAGGCACACTCTAATTGCACGGAGCTGTGACAGCTCTTGTGGTGCCATCTGAATTACTGTGTCAGCTGGACACTTATCACCAAGAAAATAATAAACACTTAGAAACAGGGTACATCAATGCTGTGGATGGCCTTTGAAACACGCTTGGTTCTCCCACCAAAGGAGCAGGTGTTTCTACTTGATGCTCTTCTTGCGAAGCCAGAGAGGCAGAATCCTGCTGCATGTTTCTGGTGACACAGAAAGTAAACAGTAATTTACCACCCACTCTGCTCTCAAGTCCTTGCTAAAGAATTGGGACCTGACATTACCTCCCTGAGACTGACAGAAATCAGGAATTACTCTGTGGCAGTCTGGTTGCTGTAAAGCTAGCCTGAGGACTTCCTATCTTCTGTGGTGGCCCCAAAAGCTGTCAACCTTTATGTCTGGATTGGAGTCCAGGGGTTTTTGCTGATCTACAGACAAACCAAATTTTCCTGTCCTTTACACTGAGCTTTGCCAAGCACTTGCTCTCTCTCCAGTCCCAAGCTCTTTGGAGCAGGTTGTCTGTGCGTCTTCAGCAGGATTGCCTCCAGGCAGGGTTAGATCCTGTTGGCATAGGGAGAACTGACCCCCCTGCTTCGCATCATGATGCTCCTTCATGGGAGACTCAGTGGGATCCCTCCCCTCTAACTTCAGTTGGCCAGAAATCAAGCATTTAGTATAAACCAATTGTCTGGACTTTTTCTATGGTGACTGGAGAAAGATTGGCATGTCCCAAGACAAATTATTGCCGTCATACAGTGGGTGTCTAAGGGAAGGAAGGGTTGAATTACCACCTCATTAGGGCTATGCAAAAAAGCAAGAACATGAAACTCGCTTGATTTGGCTAAAAAAACTGATCTTCCCCTGGGGTAAGTTAGTAAAGCTCTTCTAAATCATGCCAACAGCACATTTGGATTGATCAATAGCCCTGGCTCAGCTATCCTTGATATGCAGTAGTGCTCATCTACCGCAATTACCTAAAAGCCTGGGAAGGGGAGGAGATCAAGTAATTTAGCAAGGGGACAGGGCCTTTGCATAGATTAAAAAATGTAATGGGATCTTTGAGATGGCTTCAGAGTTGCCCCTGAGGTACTTCATCAGCTAGAGGCAGAAGTCACAGCACTGCTGGGGCTTTGCCCCTGTTCTCTAGCCCAACAAACCAAATGTAGTCCGGGGACCTCTTCTAAGCGAAGACGGTGCTTCACTGGGAGGGGTTGTCTCTACAGCCCGGTTACAACAACAGCACATGGAAGAGTGAAAGAGAGAGAGATGTGCCAGAGATTAGAGAGCAGCGGCAGAGAAAGAGGGGCAGGGCCAGCATGTTTAAATCGATGGAACAATCAGTCGGAGGCTAACGCAATTCCGAGATTAGGCCTCCTTTATGGAAAGCAGTGATCTCTTTTTGATGAAAAAGCCATCCCAGCCTATTGTCGTAATCTTACCTCTGCTCATGCAGTTTCCCTGTGTCTCGTGGCTGACCCACTTCCTTCAGCTCCTTTGCTTGTTTCCTTCAAGTGCAGTTTTAGCTCCAAACCACATAAACACCTTGTTTAAATTGCTTTAATCTCCAAGTGCTCTTTCTATTGATTTGAAACAGTTAAGCTGTCAATCAGCCCTTTCTCTTCACACTGTGGATCAGGGAGGAAGATTAAAATAACAAACAAACAAGAGGTGGATGGCCAGGGAAGTTACTCTGAATTCTGCAGCAGATGCTAGCTCTTAGGAGCCTGGAAGCAGGTGGAAACGAGGTCCTTCCAGATGCTGAACTCTATAGAAAGGCCCCATCCAGAACGGAGGGCAGTGTGTGATGCCCTGCAATGCCCCGTTCTTTCAGCTAATGCATTCAGACACACACTGCTAATGCAGGACCTGGATATCTCTTCATGTTAAGTGTTGTACAAATACTTCTAGGAGACAACTTTGGCCTTACAAAGTTTGCAGTCAGCACTGATAAGACAGACAAAGAAAAGTAAGGCAGGTAAACAGATGCACAGAAAGAAAAAGCAGTTTTTCCAAGGGCAGTGCAGGAATCCAAAGAAAGACTGTCTCCTGATGAGGATCTAGGACCTCATAAAAAAAAACTCAATAAATACGTTCAGGGTGACTTTTTTTGTGCAGTATTGAGGGAGGGAACGGACCTGCACTCTTACAGATACACATGGCATCTGAAACCCAGCCTGCTTGCAGCTCTGCTCCCGAAGGCTGTGCAGAAATGCCATTGAGGAAGGACATTAGAGCTGGACCACTGAAACCGTGGATGCTCTTGCAGTCAGTGGATACATCCCCTGGCACTTTCCCTCACTTGGATAGCATAGCAGGCCATCTGCACTCAGGACAATCCTGATGGCAAGCCTGAAGCAGCAAGCTATTATTTCATCATTACAGCAAGGATAATGACAGGGCCAGAGAGGCTGATGGCTGCTAGAGAGGTCAATGGTCAAGGAACTAAGAAGGAGAATAAAGATGAGGCATGGCACATTCGGCTTTGCAAGAGGTATGCAGCTGGCTTAGCCTTGCTCTAGTCAGAGTATTGATCACTAAAATGAAGCTGAGGGTCTCTAGTTAGAGTCTTCAAAGTGGAAATGCACTCAAGTCCAGTCCAGTGCTAGTCACACACTCTGAAAATCCATCAATTAATCACATTATGCAAAGCCAATATTAGACACGGCAGCACTCAGCTACTACATGGGCTTCCTCTGCTATGCATGGGCTGAGGAGAAACATCTCTGGTGACACACTTGTTTCTGCCCCTCCCCACAAATGTTTTTTTTTTTTTTACAGCCCCATGAGTGTGACAAGAGCTCACCCTCTACTCACCTCTCATGAGAGGGAAACACAGTTTCCCAGGACTCTCCCCCTTGCATCCAGTGCAGAGGAATTTTCAGCGAAATGCTCCTCCGGCATCGGGTGATGAAACCCTCTGAACGTTGTGGCCTGGGAGGGACAGCAGATCAGGGAGGCGACAACCCCTGAGGGGCTGGAGGGACCCAAGGGTGAGAAGTGGTGCTTGCAGCAGTGCTCTGCTTTCCCCAAGGCAGAGCTGCTGGTCCCACAGCTGGAGCACACAGGGATTCCTGGGAAGGGTTCACAGAACAGAGAGGACTGAAATTGATTTTGTCATTCATTTGAATGTATAAAATAATAAGAATAAAAAAATCCTCTTTAAATGGGTTTCTTTCCCCTCAAGCACTTCAAGCAGCTGCTCGATTTCCATTTGGCCTTAAGCTCCTTTTATTGATACACTATAAAAATTTGCATGTGGTGGAAAGGTTGCTGGAGAGCTTGTGGTCGGAGGGTCACACCTTTCTAGCTCCAGGGGCTGAGGGGATTTCACTTTCTTCTTCTGACTTTTGGGAGCAGAAGTGGGAATAAAGATGGGGGCAGAGGGGTCACAGAGGAACTAGCACAGATAAAAAGAGAAAAGATCACTGTCTGCACAAAATGAAGCAACTGTCCTACAGACAACCGTCTCCTACGTTACATTTCACTAGTCCACTCTCAAAAGGGGCCAGTGTTAGATACAGAATAAGGCAGAGGTCCTGGGGGGAAAATGCAGGTGATGAGAAGAGTAAAGATGGCATAATGAATTTAAAGAAGGGGTAGAGTTAAGGTTAGATGGACAACTCGCCTTTCATTTCTGACTATATAAAGGTTTCTTTTTTAAACCCTTACTAATATTCTTTGGTCAAATGGGAGAAGGGGAAGGCAGGCATCAGAGGGTTTAATGTGATTTTGGTGTGATAGGCAAGGCTGGGGGCGGCGGGGGCAAAATGCTTCTGCATGGAGGAGCTTCAAAAAGTCCTGACGCCTCAGAGGAAACCTGGTAGAAGACAACTGTACACAGGGAGCAGTGTAATATGGAGAAGGAAGAATATATGTCAGCACTCCCTTTCTGATGATAGAGCAAAGTGTCATTCCAGGAAAACAAGAAATTTTCAAGGAGGGAAGAGAGAGAGGGTATAAAACAAGCAGATTTTTTTTTTTTTAAATACAAAACACACAGACTGGATTGATTTCATGTTTTTAGAGCACTTCAGTCACATGAATAAAGATGGCTTTCCCCAGCTCCCCTCTCCCACTTGTTCACAGCTGGCTGACAGCCATCGGACACAGCAGCAAGGGCCAGAGCACAGAACGGAGCAGCCAGAACCGACGCTGGTGGATGAAGACGATGAGAATAGGACAGAAAGAGGGTTGGGGAGAGTTATCAACTAAAATAGAAAAGGACAGCACCAGGGCCACAGCACAATGACTTAATTTGTGAGTTTGTTCTGCTCTGTAGGGGTGGGCTCATGTGACACCCACGCACTAAGCAACAGCTGGCAACATCTGCCACAGCTCCTCCTCTTCTTCTTCAGCTTTCAAACACTTGCTGTCCTCATCAGTTCTTCTTACTTCTCCTCCCCTTGCACTTCCTGACTGCTGCAGTTTGCTTTTTTTTAATGAAGTCCCATATCAGGGCTTCAAAGGGGAGGTGCACAGAAGTCAGGAAGAGGAGGGAGTGGTGCCTTCCAGTCTTCCAAGTTAAAATTGCAAACACACACTTATGCAAACACATTGAAAAAGCAAAGCAAGGAGGGAAATCAATAGCCCTGGTCAAAACTCATTTTCAAGCCTGAACGAAGCTTGTGATTAGTAGAGCCCCACAGAAGCCACTGTTTCCAGTCTTGATCTGATCCTTAAATGTCAGCCTTTGCAGAATCATAGAAAATTAGGGGTGAGCAGGACTTCCAGATGTCACCGAATCCATCCCCCTGTCAAACAGCCCCCTATGCATGAGATTCACCTGTAATGGGAAATGCCAGCTCCTTTTTATGGTTTGGTGCTGTGTTTGGACTAGAAGAAGGCAATGGGCAGAACCTGCTTTCTTTACTGAATTTACCTCACCCCTGAAGGCCAGTCTGTCCCAGGTTCTTCTCTGCCAACGGCTTCAGCATCTTCCCCACTGGGTTTAAAAAGGGTGAGAAGAGTTGGGAAGGATGATCATGTATGAGGAGGAGTAAAATCACACAAGTCCAATCTTGTCTCTGAAAGTATGGTGATTTTTTTTAGCCTGTATTTCATCTAATTACATCTTATCACCACAGTAAGTGGTGATGGGGTGGGAGGATGAAGGACCAGGCAGGGGTAGATGGGGAGCTGAGAATGTGAGAGAGAGGAAATGAGGAAAATAAGCTCTGGCCACCTGAGCTCATTTCTGAAGGTGGACATAACTGGTGATTAGCGAAGTCCAACTTAACCGCTATTATCTCCTCCCTGGCTTGTGATGTAAATGTCAGCTTCCTGCAGCAGGGAGAGGACCGCTAATGGCTGCGGGAAAGCAAGGAGGGGCAAGGAACTTCCAAATGAGCTTGACATTTTCTTAACCTGAAACAAACGGAGGCTGTGAAAGGCCAGAGAAGGAACCCATTGGAGTGACTGAGAGGGCTGTAAATGAAGAGCAAGACCTTGCTTAAACACAGCCATTTGTAATGGGCTGTCGAGCTGTGGCAGAGGGTGAGTTGTGGGAGTTTGCACTGGGAGGGGGTGCCAAGAGGGTGGGTGGAGGAGCAGATGTGTTCACACTCCCTTTTGGCAAAGAGGATAATAACATTTGCCTTCTTTAAAGGGAATACTGATGAATAGTTAGTAAGCCTGGGCTGGGCTGCTTTCCACAGGCTCACTGTCTTCTCTGAGGGTTTTTCATATGGGAGGATCTGAGAAGCAGGACCTCTAAGCTGAATAAAAAAGCTACACAGCAGGAATGATTCCTTTTCTCGCAAAACTCAAAATTCAAAGAATTTTTTCATGCTCTTCAGGGCAAAAATGAGATCTCAAAATGTTATGGGCTGAACTGGGGAGTACAACGAACAGGTTCCCTCAGATGAGTCAATATATTGATGATCACCACAGTCACCTTGGACATGGCAAACACAGATTCAAGTCTTTGCCTCAGCCTGGTTCAGAGCAAGGCTGGTGTAAATCATAGCTCGGTTGCTCTTTGGGTGACAGCCCTGTGCACCTCACCACCACAAATCAGTTCTGCATCTCTCTGCCCATTAGACTTGTCTCAGTTAGAAATCCATGTAACCTGGTTCGTTCCCTCAGAAAGAACTGATGTCAATCCATGAGCTTTTTCCAATTAAAATCCATTTCAGGGAAATATGAGCATAATAAAAGATCGGTGGTGCTGTGTCACACCAAAGGTTCCTTGACCCCCACCTCAGAAAGCACACTGCAAAGCTTCAGAGAGGGTCTAAGATCAGGACACATAAAGAATGACCCTTTCCATCAGCCAGATTCCAAAAGTTACATCTCTAACTAGACGTAGTTTGTGCTACTGGAAGAATACTTGAGTTTGAGGTACACTGGAACTTTCCTTGAACAAACCCATAGTCAACCACATTATTTTTGCTGCACATAGGTACGTGCACAGTTTTGAAAAAGCTGCTTATTACCTTTCAATGGAGAAGGATAGACAATATTTTACCACAGATCTACTTGTAAGGTTCATTATTGATTTTAATGTACCTGTGCCAAGAGGCAACAACGGGCACAGTTTTTTAAAGAGAAGGAAGGAAGATTAAATATACTCAATCCTTGTCACCTTAGCAAACATTTATCCATCTGGTTGTGTGTGATGAGAAGTCTCTATTCCAAAGAAGGAATTAAATTTTAATAGGACAGAAGCATGTTTGTAGGGCTGTCATGGCCCAGGATTGGAACAGACTACAGCACTGCAGGGGAACACCAGAGGCTGCTGGCAGAAGAAAACTAGAAGGTGATAACTTATGCCTGAAACAACTGATAATGGGGAAGCAGGTGATGCAGGACAGGACTGAAGTGGAGTGTCCTAGCCACTGATGGTAGAGAAATTCCCTGCTCAGAAAGGAGGCAGAGCAGCCCCTAGCATTGCCCTGGCTGTAGCTACTGCTCATAAATGTGATGGCAAAGTTACAATGAAAGCCAGAAAAATCTCAGTACAGACAACAGGGTTCCTCATTGGGGTATACCCACTGCCATGGGCTTCCCCAGCAGCAAGAAACAGTCTGCAGGATTATGTTTACAAGTAAGCCTCTTCTTTACAGATGGGCTTTGCTCCAGTTGGGGAATGTTTAATCCTTCCAGGTAATACCAGCCAAGCTCAATGCTAATGAGAAGGTTAATAATCTCTCCTTGCTAGGGTGCAGAAAGGTTAGCATGGCAGGTGAAACCTTCACTGGGCTCTTCAGGTTACAGTCCTCAGGACCAGAGTGAAGCAGGTGATATAACATGTACTAATGAACTGGATGAGTGGAGGCTGGCAAATGGTCTGGGCAACTCACACCTTCACTGCCGTGATGGGTACCACAGAGCAGGCACAGCAGAGGCTGCTGCTCTCGCACTGTCCCAGCGTACACCAAGGTTCACTCCATGCTCCGGCAAAGAACTCACTTTACCTCCTGCCCTTTAGTGGCCTCCACAGCTTCTTACTTCCAGTCATTACTAGCCACGGTCTGGATTTAATGAGGCCAGAGTTCACTGGATGAAATAAATGCAGGTCCCCGAACCCTCTAAACCAAAGCTAATGAAAAATATATGCTCCCTCACTCCTGCTCTCATTTTCACATCCTGCAAATTATCTGTGCTAATGCACGCAACTCTCTGCTCCTCCGCGGCTTCAGATGCTGAACTTTGAGTCTTTGTCACATCAGCCGGCACCAAGTAATTCTGTACAGAAGTCTGACATTTCCAGTTGAAAAAAATAAATTGATTAAAATTCAACAGGCATGTAGTGTTCAGCTTTTAAAGGTCGGCGAATCTACGGAACTATCAACTGTAAAATAATTCAGCACTTAGAGGGGAGGGACAGTTGGGGGGGTCCTGGGAAGAGAGAGGGAACGCAGAATGTTAGGATCGTTTACTGCCTGCATTTCACTGTCAAGAACATAATTACAGGCAATTTAATTATCATATAATGGAAAGGGTCCATCTTCCTGAGCATCACAGCCAGATCCTACTTTGCCTCCCCGGCACCTGTGCAGTGCAGACATGGGGGGGGGGCTCTGACAGTGACCGGGTGTTCCGATGGGTGAATGTCAGCAAAGGGACCTTGGAGGATTACGATGGGTGATGTTGTTTCTGCTGCTTCTCATGTTGGAGACTGGATCAAGCTCATCTGAAAGACACTTTCAGTCATCCAGTAGAAGGAAGAAGGATCAGGCTGTTTGGTGCAATAGTGGCAGAAAATCCCTAATGAAAGAACTGCTTTCACATGGGAAGTACTAATTTACCCAGGCACAGGTCCTCTTTCTAACACACTGCTGTCTATTTGGTCCTGCATGTCTCCTGTGACTCCTCTGTTACTAGGAGGCTCCACTGAATCTGGAAGGTAAGATGGACAAGCACAGCCCCATCAGTGAGCTGCAGAGATAAGTACTGATCCCAAAGGATACCTGGTCAGGGTTTCCAGAGCTGCCACATCCATCTCACTTCACTGCAGGTCTACCAGGAAACAAATCCTGTATCTTGAAGTTCCTCCAGTTCTGCCATCTGGATTTTGCTTTTTGAGGTCTGTACTACCCGGTTTTGAGTAAGATCAGGTTAGACAAACAGGAAGCAAAACCCATTTGCACCAACCTTGATGGACCACCAACATTTACATGAATAAGAAATCTGGACACAGAAGACTTCAGCCTGAGCCTTCTTTGACAGGTTGCAAGTTACTAATTAGGACACTCTCCCTTCCCTTGATTGAACTGTGCATGCATAAATCATGTTAATGTAATGCATGGCTTCTCCTCTTCCTTCTCCCTTATCCCACTTTCGTGATAAAATCTTTGTTCTTTACACACTTTTGTGCTCAAACTTGAGGCCAGCTCTTTCCAGCCTGGAACATGTTTGCTTTCACTCGTCTGTTGAAGTCGAGAAATACATCCCATGGGAAACATCTGCTAGAGCTTAGTTGCACAGAGAGCAGAGGAGGGGTTGGAGCCCACCAGAGTGGGGTTTGGGGCACTTGGCCTGTGGGCAGTGGGCACATGGCCTCCTGCTGGCTTTCTGACCCGTAGTTTAGCAGCAAGCAGGCAGAGTGATGCTCTGGTTGCCTTTCCCAAGGACAGGCTCACAGCCTGTGGTACAACCCAACTGTGACCCCTACAGGTCTCTGAAAGGAGAATACTGATCTCCTCAGAGGCAGGCACAGGGAGATGAAGAGAGGGCAAGCAAGGGATCTTCTCTGTCCTTATCACTCAGTACCCCTGAATATCAGGGCACATTTGATATGCCTGTCATTCATTATTCCCTGTAATATCGAATCCTCTCCTCGCTCACACAGGTGCCATGCCATTGATTTTAGTGGGGACAGGATCACTGTGACTGAAGGGAAAAACACGGTCCATGAAGTTGCTGGTGAATCATGCTCTTGAGGCCAGAGACCGCCAGAAGGACTCAGCTCCAGAGAGCAGAAATACACATCAAAGGAGAGCAAGATGACTCCTAACGCAAGGTGGCTGTAGGAAGCTTCTCCAGGGGAAATTGTAACTCAGCAACAGGCCAAATCAACCTTGAAAAATTGAAATAAGGGGAAAAGAAAAAAAGAGAAGGGCCAGCAGGCACATTGCTGTTGCTCCATCCATCGCCCGAATGCTGCTGTGTGTCAGTACAAAGGAGAGGCAGAGGAAAGGGAACACTGTGTTGTCTTCATTTAAAATGCTCCCAGCCTAATCTTCACTAACTCAGCTCCATCCCTGGGCCTCTGTCTTGCCTTGTCTCAACAGGAATCCACTACAGTGCCTCACTGCAAGCTCCTGCAGAGCTTTTGACCTCACTGGCACATCACCAGAAAAGTTTCCCTGCCCTTTACCCTGCCTAGTGAGTCCCTTTTGCAAGTGGAGGGACCCCCACAGGCCCACACTATCTCCACCCATTATATTAGCTCAATAGAAGGATTCAGCTCTTCCACCTCCACGTACAAGACCTGGACCTCCCTTCTCCAAGACCACGAACAGACAGCCATAGTCTCCAACACACTACGTACTTGCCCTGGATGATGGGTCTTCACAAGTACCAGCACACCACTATGGGCATCTCCCCACATGGTCAAGACTCTCCAGATCCTACCCCTTCTGGTAGGAAACCCCATGGCGTGAAACTCGTGCCAGGGAAAGAGGAGGAACCCCTGCAGCTCCACATCCCATCCTTGCGGAGCTTGCAAAGCCTGAAGCTGGGGAAGGTAGGTATCAACTCCCCGCTGAGGAGGGCTTGCTGATGGCAACACTCAGGGCTCGCTGGTGAATCAACGGCAGCCAGGCTCTCTGCTCTGCCTCCTTCCCCCTCCCACTGATACACAGAAGCCAAAAAGCACCATGTTGATTATTCAAGAGTGGACTCTTAACAGCTCTAATCAGCTGATAATCCAATAACACACTCAGCTGAGCTGCACTCTCAGCTCCCAGGTCCCTGCTGCTGAGAGAACATTACAGCTGCCTCACATTGATAATAACTGCCCGGCAGTCAGGAGGAAGGCACAGCAAACGACTCCCTGCTTGCTGCTACCTCATGCTCCTCAGCCAGGTCAGAGGCAGGCAGACCTTACCTCCCCACCTCACCCCTGCCTTCCCCTGGCCCCTCTCTGCCTGCAGTGACAGCAGGCTGCTGGGTGGTGTCCTGTCTTTTCCCTTGCATGCAGCTGTGCAACAGCCTGGCTCCTGGGATCCTCAGGAAAATAAGTTGCCTGTTCTCTTGAGCTGCCCCCCTGGCAAAACTGCTTTAAATGTAATAAATAAAAGGGGAAGCATCAAATCTATCATTCTGAGGGCATTTGAAATGCAAGACGCCAGCACAGCCTCAGGCCCTTTCAGTTCTCCAACACTTCAACACAAACTGTGAGCGTTCAGCCTGGGTGGCCTGGAGCCAGCACACAGGGAGCGACATTAAACGCAGAAACATCCCTTCCTCTGCACCACCCCAGCTTTCCATCCCCTACCCCATCCTGAGGCAGGCAGAAAACCACTCACATCTACTTCTCACTGCTTTCATAGCCCGATTTCTCAGATAGAGAGGCTGTCTCAGATAGAGTCCTCTGTCTTTGCCTCACCTTCCACTCATCTATTTTGCATAACTCCTCTTGTCCGCCCAGGCCCCTCTCTGGGTCTTTGCCACATGCTGGGGTCTGTGCTCAGCCCCCTCCTGCCCCATACAGGGTGTACCTGGCCCTGCATCACTAATCAATGATCCTCATTAGCCATGTGATTACAGATGACTGCTTATTTCCTCCAGGTACATTGTCAGGGCTGCGCTAGCAAAAAGGTGTGGAAAGCCATTTCTGGGCCTAAATACAGATTTTTCCATTAAGAGATTAAACTGATTTCCCTGTGCACTGAAATGGATAGTTGCATCTGTGGGTGCGTGTGTATGTGCTCGTATGTGTGCAGGAGTTTGTGTGTTCAGAGCGTGTCACCCTTTATTTCCTGAAACACTTTAGTTGGTAGATGTACTAGACAGACAAAAGGGTGTGGAGCGAGCTGTATCCTTATTGTCACCCTTTCTTGGGTACCTGAAGAAAAAAAGCAAAATGAAATAACCCAAAGCACGGGATTTCTTCATCAGCAGCTCTAACAGTGCCCGAATGCCTCCAAAGGGTTATTTTTCATGGGCACCCCTATGGAGCAGGAAAACGCATTGCTCGTAGTAATATTAAGATGTTCAGGTCTAATGGAAACTTAAAACAGGGTGGTTGCTCACTGGGGTGTGTGAAAGGGAGGAGAGATGGGCCTGGCCTCCTCCGCGGCCAGGGGACAGTGGGCACCACACACCCACCCTCTCCACAGGTTTATGCTGCTCTTTTCTCTCCTGGTGCACAACTTTCCCCTGCTCAAACCCCATGGTGGAGCATGCTGGCCTGTTCTTCCTCACCTTCCTCCTCCTCTTCCTCCTCCTCCTGGGATGCTGCCGGTAGCCATGGCAATGCTGCCAGCCAACCTCACACCCCACAGGGACAGGTCCCGTTGCCCATCCTCACCACAGCCTCCTGCAGCCACCCAGGAGGGTTCCTGGGGGGGCTGTGGAGGCAACAGTCACCCCCCACACACAGGCCATCATGCACCTGCCCTGCTGTACCCCTTCCACCTCTGCCCAAAAGCCAGTTTGCTCCCCTCTGCCCCTTCTCCTGGCTGGGCCCATCTTCCCCCCTTTCCTGCAGACCCCTGGATGTCGGTTCCCTGGAGCTGCATCAGGAAGGAGCTGTGCTCTCCTGGCCCAGTGCATGGGGCCGGCTGCAGTGTCTCTCCCCTGTTCTGGCAGGTCTCTCTCCCATCTCCAGCCTCTCCTCGCTCCCTGCAAGGTCTTTCCCACAAAGGGTCACAACCAGCAGCTCTTCCTCTCCTGGTACTTTTGCTCCCTGCCCTCTTTGCAGTCTGTCTCCTCTGTCCCAGACCTCCATGCCAAGCTACCAGTCTCAGGCCCAAAGCAGTAGGTATTGCCTCTCACCCACCCCGGGTCGATGCTCGCTGCTGCAGTATCATCAGCATTCAGGGCCACGGGAGAGGGACACGCACATCCTGATGCGATAGGAATGCAGGGACCAAAAGAAAAACCCATTAAAATCCAGAGCCCAAACCTCCTTCTTGCCTGCACAGCACATGCAGCAAAGTTACTTCAGTTTTTCCCCTTGTGCTGCTTATTTTGGGTAGAGTGCAGATCCTAACAGGTTGCGATAGCTCCGATGGGGCTCTTCTGCTCTGTTGTGTGTGTAATCCCCTCTCTAAAACACAGTCCTGCCTCATTATATGCTTAGGCAAGAGGCTAGAAAAACCCCAGGGACACTGAGATTCTCTGTGGAAGAATCTGGGAAGAGCTGGGTTTTTGGAACTGAAAACAAAGTGCAGACGTGCCACTGGCTCGCGTCTTCACTTTGCAAAAATCTTCACAGCAATAATGATGCGTGCGGGGGGATGGGGCCGCTGCAGACGTGTCTAGGAGACATCCTGTCTGGTGGCGTGAGGGGGACGGGAGGGTGAAAATGAGAGGAGCTTGTACAGCACATCTCCCAGGGAGCACTTGCCTGGTGGAGGCTCTTCAGGGCTGCAAAATGCAGCTGGCAGCACCCCAGCGCCAAGCCTGCCCGAGTGAGTTCAGGCCAGATGTGACCACCCCACCAGTGGTTTTGAGGTCCTGGCCGTTCACTCCTCACCGGTCCTTTCCAATTTCACGTTAACTGGGCCAGTGCACAGCAATTTAGCATGAACCCACTGGGCCATGGGAGGTCCACGTAGGTCCTGACTGGCCTTGTTTCACACTCCAGGCACAGGGCTGATCCTCAGGGATATGATGAACTGCCTTCACCTCCTCCTTTCCAGGGTCAACCTTTCTGATGCTTCTGGGGTCCATAAGACCAGGACCTGAGGGAGGGGAAAAGACCCATCCATGCATCAAGTTCAGCGCCTGCCCAGGTGCTTCCCTGTACCAGAGCCTTTGAGCCCCTCTTCTGGGGCTGGGGAGGTGTTTTTAGGCAGAGTGTAAGGGGTGAGGATGGGCAGCGGGTATATGGGCAGCATGAGAGCTGGGTCCATGGACTGATGGGCTGGAGGAAACCATGCATCATGGCACTTAAACATCTCCAGAGCTTCCTCGGCCCCTTCTCCACATTTGGCCCTTGATCTCTTTGATACATTCACTCTGCAGCCTTGACGAGGAGGGGCCCAATTAGCGGAAACAGCTTTACAGCAGAAACCACTGGGCAGAGACTCCCAGCTCATTTCACATATCGCTGGGCCCTGCAAAGCCATCAGTTGGTAATGGCTTTCTCTCAGCACTTGGATGGGAGCCGGTAGCCCTGAGCCGAAGGCTGTGTGGTCTGTTACGGTCCCTTGCACCACTCGCTCCATCCCAAACACCACCCCTCTGTGCTGTGGGCATCCCTGCTGAGAGGTGGTGATGGTGCACAGTGGTTTCTCCCAGGGCTTTACAGAGATCCTCATCACACAGAGTGCCCAGCGAGGAGTAGCTGCACTGATTTTCCAGCGTGCTGAGGAATAAAACCCATCTCTTCACAGCAGTCATTCCGGCTGAGCGCTCTTTGGGGTATATTTGATTTGAGCCGTGATAATCAGGTGTACCCCAGGTCCTTGGCAGGCAGTGGCTCTTAATCAGGAGAGTTTCTGTAAGAGTAGTAATAGTAGTAATAGTAAAAGGTGTGCAGGCATCTCCCCGAGGGCTGTCGCCACTGCGTTGCTTACTGAAGCTGGGGCTGGGACGGGCAGCGCTGGCAGGGGGACACCGGCCAGTTTGGGGCAGGAAGCGTGGAAAAAGAGAGCACCAGTGGTCCAAGATCAGGCAGCAGCGTGGAGGTTTTGGGATAGTACCTCAAACATTTGGGCACGACGGGGACCCCACCATCCTCCGGGAGCCTTAAGTCCTGTGACAGCAGTGTCCCTGCTGCCATCTCCTGCACTGGCCGCAGCGAGGAGCCCAGCAGGGACTCCCTGGCTGTCACTTGCCAGGACCAAGCCCACACCTGGGCTGGGGTTTGGCACGAGCTGACCTGCTGGCACCGCCGTGGTCCGCTCCACCACCGCGCATCCAGGGCTCCCAAACCGAGCTCGGTGTCGCATCCCCTCGCTGCTGCTTGGCCCCCTCCTTCCTGTCATTCGGTGACATAATGGAATCAAATTAAAGCCCCATTTACCAGTTTTATTGCCTATTATTTATAATACTCGAGCTCCAAAGTGCTGTTTTATAGAGTGCTTAAGCTGCCATTGCTGGATAGAGTTTGCCATAAATGTCTCCACATGCACAGAACATAATGTCCTCGCGTCGTGCAGGAAAAGGGAAGAGATTATTCTCAATTATTTCATAGAGTCTGTTTTATTGTCTTATTGTAATAAACTGTCATACCCTACAACACTTTAAAATCAATAGTTTGCATTAAAAGTAATGAAAAGTAGTTATTAATCCCGCTTAGTGCTTCCTCTCTTCCGCTCACCGCGAGGCCCTGGAACAGGGAGCGGGTGATAATTATTCATTTCCGATCAATAGGAACATTTCCCAGCGCTCCTGTGTGTATCGCTGCTCTCGCAGCTGTGAGAGTTGATGATAATGGAGGGCAGGGCTGGAGGCTGGGGCTTGGCTGTGCCTCAGTTTCCCCCCACCATCAGTGCCCGTGGGACAGAATGGTTTTTTTTGAGAAGCAAGCCTGGGTTTAAATGCAAACGAAGCAGGGGGTTTATTTAGTTTTGTTTTGTCTCCCTGAGAGCTGCCAGATTTATGGCACATGAGGGATTTTTTCAAACACAGGAATCAGATATATGGTATTGGCTCATGGCAGGTTTTTGCTCATCAGTGGACTAACTCAGCTAACATCAGGCTCTTCTCCTTGAAGAACCATTTCTGAAGCACCCATCAGTACCATCTCACAGGCCCCCAGTTTGAAGGGATATCTCTAGGTCTCTGGAGCCCCAAAACCAACTCCAGAAGCACAAGTTGTGGTGTGGTGTCCACTTACTCACTCCATGTGTTACTAAATCTGCATGTGTCGGGACATGAAAGGAACCCATGCTTAGGACTCTTGACACACACTCACATATGATGCCAAAGACCTTGTAAAGGTCTAGGAGGAGCCTGCACCATGGAAATGTAGGGAGTGCCAGCCTGAAGCAGATCCAGCTTCTCTCCAGCACAGAGAAGCATCCAAGAAGCCACCACCAGCTGTTTCCAAACCTAGGCTTTAGGTCTCCCCAGCACGTCAGCCCCTGGCAATCTCCAAAATCTTGGATTTATACATAATTCTGAGGCATAGACCTTACCTTCTGTAGGAACAATCCACATCCTCCATCTGTGGTGCAGGCTGGACCTCCGTGCTCCTGAAAGAACACACCTCTTGCATTGCTCTAGGGTATGTAGCAGCCAGGGAAGGCAGAGCTGAGCAGAGAGTCCTGATTTTGCTGGTGCTCATGGGCAGAGCATGATGAATGCAGGAAAAAATTGAGCTGGATTCCAGGTTTCTTTGGGATGCCCCAGTGAGGTATGCAAATCTCATACTAGCTGGGCAAGATGAGCCAAATTTGACCTTATTCACATCACTCCTCTTTGCTCCATGACTCTTCGTACTATTTGGGATATGTGAGTTCCTCTCTACATGTTGTCCGGTGTTGCCACAATGTGACATGGAAGTCACAGTGCATGTTGGTACTTTGGTAAAGCAAAATGGCCCTTTCCCAAGGGCACGCTTTTATGGTGACAACTGACTGCAGACATGGCAAAATGCACCAAAATGCAAATGATTTACATATTCCAAAAACTGAATTTTGTTAAACCTAGATGATGGGGTTATGATACGGGCTGAGCTCTCTGCCACTCCACATCTCCAAGGAGGCAGGAACAGTTATCCCTGTACTCCGTACTGAAGCATAGAGAGAACTGACTGACGCAGGAGTCAAAGCCAGGAGCACGAGCCTGGCCACCTCCCCCCAAGGCAGGGTCCTGCTCCAGGCTGGGGGCCATGCTGGTACACACGGCACAGCTGGGAATAGCTGCTGAGCAGAGCTGAATTTCAGCTGGGGAAGGACGGAGAGAGCAAACAAAGGGATGAAGAGGCACGCTGAGCATCAGGACCATTCCTTTATTTTTATTATTTTTTAATCATATTTCCAATAATTTTTTTTTCAATGGGAAAACCCAGCTGGTTGCTTGGATTGACTCTGTCTCTGATTCAATACAGTTGTAATGAAAAGAGCCCACTGGCACATTAATTGTCATGATAAACATCAAAATGACCCATCCACCTGCATGCGCACAGCTCCATGGCAGGCCCGTTGTATCAGTATCAGAGCAGCATTTCTTCACCGCCACCCTCTGCAATAACTGAGAAATAGGACAAAATACTAGTAAAAGCCAGAAGGAGTTATCAGAGCCTGATCAGATCTCAAGAGATTTTTTTTATTGTTAATAAAGTCCATCTTCCCCCTTGTTTGTCAGAAGCACTTTGCTTTAAATGTTGTATGAGCAGAAGCAGGAATTACCTGCGTGTGCATTCACTCAGGGAAGAAGACATAACCAGGCACTTCCACTCCTTCCATCCAAAGATCTCAAAGCAGTTAAGAGCATCCTTACTCCAGCCAAATGGCTCCATTTTTGTAGGGCCCAAAGCATCCATCTCAAACCCAAAGAGCCACAGCCAGCAGCAGCACACGCCGGAGCAGGCTCCTGCAGCCCAGCAGAGCTGACTCTGACCCAACATGTGCAGGGGAGAGGCTGAGGGAGGAATAACATTAAACCACCAAAGCAATGACTTCCACGGAAGGTAAAACATCCTCCGTGCATGCTGCTTCTCATTAGCTGTCAGGGACAGGTATAGGTGTCTAATTTAGGGGTCTTTTTCATTTGATGATGCCATTCTAAATGTTCCTCGTTTCTGTATGTCTCTGGCAGAGCCAGGAATAAACCCCTCAAATCAATAACCCTTTCTTACTCTGCAGGCATCCCAAGAAGGGGAATGGGGGACAGCCAGGCACAACGGGGAGCTCTACAAATGCTGTTTCCACCTTGTTCTTGAATGGTTGACCCAGCCATCCCTCACCTCTCCCTGCTTTTTGCACACTCTCCCGCACTGGCAGCTCATTTCCCAAGTGTCCATGAATGACAGTACATCTGTGCCTACCAGGTCCCTTTCCTTGTCCCTAGATAAAGCACCCTGGGCATCATGCATAGAGGACAGGGGGGCTCTGCTGCCCAGGGATGGGATCTGAGGAGGAGATGGGGAAGGAGGTCCAACCTCCCATGCTGGAGCCTTAGCAGTGTGCCACAACCCAAGTGCATTTGAAGGGAGAGGAGGGAGGGATGGCAGTGACTGTCCTGGCAGCTCAGTGAGATGGGTGGGAAGGATGGGTGTTTTTTCCTACCTAGACGATAGGGCTTTAATCTGGCTTTGACATTATCTGAAATTAAAATCGAACCTGACACGCGGACAGTGGCAGAAATGAATTACACCTCTCCTGCTGGTAGATAATCCCCTTCTAATTCCCCCACTTTATTCAGATGGGAGATGGTTTAAGGAAAGAAGAGGCAAGAAATATTTTCCCTCTCGCCCTTTGCAGACAGCAGCTCTTCCAAAGCCTCTCCCTGGCACAGCCCTCCCAGGGCGCATCTGCCAGCTGCCAGGGCCACACCACACCAGATCACCCAGCAAACTTCTCCCCCCGATGAGCAGCATCTTCATCACCACCATGCACTGACACAGCTGATCTCAAGACCAAAGCAGAGGAACTGAGAGTGCGGTATGCAAAGGGGTAATACCTCGGTGCAAAAGGGAACAGAGAAACAAAAACCTGAATACAGGAACAAAGAATCACAGAATGAGGACACAAATGTTAACGCACAACAGCTTTATGTCTTCTTACCTACCTTCTCCCACCCCTCAGCTGTGGATCTCTCTCACACAGCAGCACCTCATAATTTTTTCATTTTCTGAATTACTGTGGCTGTGCTGGGGGGCGGTTCTCTCCCTCATCCCTTCCTTCCCCATAACTTCTGAACCTGCCTGCCAGTTTCAACCAATTTAACGGAGTAGCTAATGCAAAGCTATCACGTTCCTACAGGTTGCACAAGAAATAGGTGGCCAAGTAGAGGAAAGAGACAGGAGCGTTTTTAGACATCAGAGAGGCCACAAACAATAGCATCACAGGAAACCTGCCTTCCTTCATCCTGCTGCCCATGGGGGGAATCACTCACCACACTCCTGTGCCATCCAGCAGAGTATTTTTACCTCCATCGAACAGCTGGGAACTCAAGACATCAAAAGAGTCAAGGGTCTGCAAGGACAGACTGAAGCACTGACCTTTGCAAGCTGAAGTGCCCAAAGACAGGGATGCCAGCCATCTTCCCACCCTGTACTTGGCCAGTGATTGCCACCTTGTGTAGGTGACACCGCCATGGTGAGGTGGCCCCTGTCCTCTTCATGCCATCCCTGATAAGCACACACAACCTGCACTGCGCCCAGGCAGCTGTGTATCCTCACAGGAGCTATAGCAAGATGTCCTTCACACTCCTCCTTGTGAGAAACTGTTCCTATCATCACTTCTTTTCCCTGTCTCTGTGAAGCTGTTGCCTTGGAGAGAGGACATAGAGGCTGATGTTAGCCCTTATTTCTTCCCATCTCCTCCATGCCTTTATTGTCCCTCATCAGACCCCCCCCCGAGTCGCTCATGCCCCAGTGTCCCTACGCCCTACAGTGACCCTGTCAAATGCTCTCTCCTTCTCACCACCGCACATCTCCCAAGCAGCCGCAGGCGGAGGGTGTGAAAGCCTCATATCCCAACAGAGCAAAGCTGAGAGACCTGGGAGCATGCTCGGAGGAAAGCGCGATGTCGGTGGGGATGCTGTTACCCTTTGGCCCATCACTGCAGCTCCAGAAGCACGTGGGGGCATGGAAGTGAGGAGAGACAAGACTGATGAGCTGTTTGCTCCTCGGTCACAGGTTCAAACCCATCTCAGAGCAGTATTGAAAGGCAGGGGAAAGTCAGTGCTTTGAATGGCTGTACAGCATCTCTCCCTTCCTCAGCCAGTCTGCGGCGAGCAAATACACATTGAACTCCTCCACCACAAATGACCATTTCAGCGGAGGAGACATGATTAAGGGCAGCAAGACGTCCTCGCTGTCCCCACAGCTGAATACCAGCTAGCAGTGCGTGCATCCAGTCAGTTTGGCTCGATAGGGTGAAGAGCAGTTTTTAATACGAGTTCTTTGATGAAAGCTTCTGCACAGGAAGAAATTATTTACAGAGCCCCTCTTCCCCAGCTGGATCCCCTCCTCCATCCACACTTTCCTCTTCCCCAGGTCTACTGCAATCCCTAACCGTGAGTGAGTGTGGGTAAAATCAGCTAGGAATCTGCAGCACAATTCAATTTCAGAGCCATTCCAGCCAATAATGGCTCTAAACAAAATACAGTATATAATTCTCATAGTAATATCACCTTAATTACATTTTTTTGGAAGTCTTTTCTCTCTTGGTCTCTCCACCCTCCAGCCCCAATAAGCATATCTAAAACTAGAGAAAGAAAGTCATCCATCTCTTAAAAACATCACAAGGGATGGGAGGGAAATTGCAGGGAGAATAGATTAAAATTGCAGGGAATTTTGCCCTTTCTGTGGAGCAGTGTTCTCGGCATCACCTTCGCATGCTGGGTAATTGATTTTCCATGGAACTCTTCGAGGCTTTTTTTTTTCCAATATAGTTTTTGAATTTTAAATTAATTTCACGCCAGTCAGCTGGACCTGCACACTGAAATCTCCTGTGTTATCCTCAGAATAAGCATAGAAAAGAGACCGCAGGGCTGAGTCCTAATGCACCTGTCCTACAGCTACGCCTGAATCCCACTGTGTGCTGTGTAAACATTGATGCTTATCTGTTCTCACGTATCTGGTCCTAGAAATACATAGCTCTTTGGTGTGATCTTCTCATGGAAACATAGATTCTGAGGCCAAAGGCACAACCTAGTTTGACCTCTGGTATAAGAGGCCATGGGATTTTCCTGCATCCATACCTGTTTGGAGTATAAACTTTGGAAAAGAAATAATCCAGTCTTGACAGACAGGAGTGGAAAAATCAAGGACTGGAGAGTGTTAAGTCATCTACTCCTGCACCGTGGAAAGGAGTCAAACTTTGCAACAGGTATCTAACGTAGCTTTGTCGTGACATCTCTCTCAGCAACACTCCTGTATCTGACCAGAGAGCACAGGCATAGTCACATTCAACCCTTCACAGCAGGGTTTGCTGGGTACTTCATCCCCTCTAGCAGGGTATGAAATCCAGGGGCAAAACTGCAGCTCTGGGTGGAACGCCAATGTCTTGCAGACCTCTGCAAGGCAGGTCTCCAGCATCTGAGCTAAAACATACACCTCCCTTAGCACAAGCTGTCACGGGTTCATCAGCAGCTCCATGTGACCCAGACGGCACAGCGAGGGGGTACGGATTACAAGTGCACCTTCTGTTGGAACAGCTGATCCCATCCATGGTGGTAGGAAAACGGCTCATAACACCTGTTGAGTGAGTGCTGGAAGGAGCAGTGTTTGACAGCAGCTGCTATTTTCATAACACGGACACAAGTCATCATCTTGACTGAGATTCCCAGCACGAGGCTAACTGGGAGGCTATAGCTAACAATGCACGCAGCTGCAACTTACCAAGTAAGAGCTGAGCCAAGAGCAAGAAGCCATTAGAAGGTAATAGCGTGAAAACACTAATGGCCTAGAGCCAGACTTGAATTAACAGTCCAGGAGAAAACAAGCCTATCAACACTTCTTAGCTTCCCCTTTGGTTTGTTATAGGACTGCAGGGCTGTCAGAAAGCTGGGAGAAAAAGGCGGTTTATCCTGTCAAGGATTCCGCCCCCAACACTGCAGTGCATTAACCTCTGCTCAGAAGATCCTCTGTTCACTGGTCTTCGGGCTAGGAGGCTAATGAAGAGAGGCACTGAGCAGTGGACCTAAAAACTAAAGACCATTAGGGCTTCCTGTATGAATTTACAGGCAACTTTAAAGCATATCCCTTTTCCTTTCCAGCTCCTACACACCTTTCAGCAAACTCTTTACCTTGTTCTCCTAGACCCCAAAGCCTTCTCCTCCTGTTTTCCACAGTGGTAGCCCATTCCACAGTGCAGCAGGGAAGGCAGGATGTTGGAGAGCCCCACAATGAGCACCCCCATGGTCTAGCTATAGAAGCTAGCACAGTCAGCACGCCTCCTCCTTTCCAAATCCCTGACACCATCAGCCTGTACGTGCTGTCCCTTCACAGCCTGAGCCATGTGCTTCCCACAGCTGCTCTCAGCATCTCTGTTGCATGGTCTCACAGGTGCCAGATATATACCAGGTGCTTTCTAGCTCAGCCTCCTCTGGATGTGACTCCCCAAGACTACAAACAGCCTGATTCCCTTCCACAGATGGTTTCTCCCCCTCCTTTCCCTTCCCTCCCCACAATAAATAAGAGGTCTCTTTGCGATTCTGCATTCTGGTGTGACCAACAGCACTGGGGTGAAACCACTTAGCACAGATGGTAAATTATCCTTCCCAGCTGCTCCTATGTGACATAGACCTTTTCTAGCTTCATCGCTCTTCAGCCCTGGGATCCTCTTTCTTCATGCAGCCAGTGGACCTCAGTGCCTGGATGAAACTGTGTTCCAGTCCTACTGGCTCCCAGTAACTCCCAGTGATGACAGTAGGAGCTACATTCAGGCTGAAAGGACAGGTCCCACCGCAAGCTCTGTTTTGGCAGGAGGAAAAGGAGTTTCCATTCTCTAGCCTATGCTTTCATCTTTTAGATTCTCTCTCTTTTCAGAAGTTCTTTGACTGCTTTCTTCAATGGAAGGAGTTCATAGAGGTTGTCAGGGAGGACTACAGTCTTGTAAATACCCGTGTGATGTCTTACATTTCTTCTTTGAAAAATGTTTTTTTTCCAACAAACAAGTCAGTAAAACACAGAAAACATCCTCCAGAGATGCCCTCAGGGCCCCCTTATTCTGCCTACTCTGAATGTTTCATCTCTTGCTGATGCTTTGTCTGCCTTTCTCTATTCTCTATCTACCACCCTCAGCTACGGTCCCAACAGAACAGCACTTTCTGAGAAGATACAAGACGTCCTCAAATGGTTTTACTTATAGTTAAAACAGCCCTTCTCTTTCCGCTCCAGCAGTGGTCCTCTTGTCATCATTCTACTTGGAGAAGGTGACTAGATCTCGAGCTGAAGAGGATTGATGAGAGGACAGATGTTCTGCCTCATGAAGGGATCCATCTGCTGCCTCTGTTCCAGTTAGGCAAGAAAGCCCAACATTTCAAGGTCCCCCAGAAAGGACTTCATGTATCCATGAAGTGATGCTCTCAGTTATGCTTTCTGCTCGCTGGTTCCCATGGCCCAGGGTCAAGGTGTCGGGACGCCAAAGAATGTCATCCACATTCAGCTTTTATCTGTCTTTCCTTTCCCAGTGCTGGATACATCCCAGAGCCCAGGTCCATACTGGCTGTTAACTCCTCCTCATGACCCTACATCTAACCCTCTGCAGCAGACAGTGCTGATGGCTCCCTGGTGTGTGCTTGTGCCAAGCACGAAACATGCTGCCCTTTGCTCACATTTCCAGCCTCCCAGATGATGACGACGATGCCCTTGAGAGTCAGCTTCAAATAACCTCGGCAAGACACAAAGTATGTGTCATTCCTCCAGGGAGACTCTACCTCCCGTGCCCTATATATCGTGGGTCAAAGCTCCAGTCTACATTTGCTCAGGTAAATGCAAACCTTGGGAAAACAATCAAGAAATGCCATTCATTATTGAGGGGGAACTGGGGAATAGGTGGAAATTACTGGCAAAATGACTTGAAAGCCCTCCCGTTTTCTGAACATTTCTCTTTGGTTTCTTGCAGATTTGAAAGGTCGCTAGGAGCTAATGAACCTCAGATAGCAAAGCTGTCTCTTGTTTGTTTGTCATTTTGAGTTTTTCTGGTTGATTAAGATCCATGCTGGTAGTAAGGTATAAAATAGCAAGTTTCTGGGTGTATAGTGAGGTCGCGTTTCCTGCCCTGAGAAACTGCTGAATTTACCAGGGAAAACTGTTAGTCCCAAGGACTAGCAAGCCAGCTCTCAGCAGAGGAGACATCTGTGTGCTGTGTTACCCACATTTACTTTTTTATTCCTAGTCCCATAGGCTTTCAACAGCATCCACCAATACAGTGGTGTGCCAGGTAATCTCCACCCCAAGACAGGCTCAGTCTAGGGCTACCATAGATTTGGGAATGGTAAGATGTGTCTTCTTTCTCCACCTGAGAACTTGATTTGGGATGAATTTGAGGACTTTGTTTTTCTGCCCGGTCACTCACTTGGATTAGCGACGACAGAAGTCCAAATGCACAGATCACCTCCGCAGCAGAGGTGCAGTGAGTCCTGCACATCTGGACATGACACCCCTCTCAGATCTGTGCTGTCCAGATGCCTGTCCAGAACCTGGGGAGGTTCAGGTTGGACATTAGGAAGAATTTCTTCTCAGAAAGGGTCATTAGCCATTGCAAGGGGCTGCCCAGGGAGGTGGTGGAGTCACCATCTCTGAAGGTGTTTAAGAAAAGACTGGACATGGCACTTAGTGCCATGGTCTAGTTGACAGGGTGGTGTCAGGGCAACGGTTGGACTCGATGATCCCAGAGGTCTCTTCCAACCTGGTTGATTCTGTGTGATTCTGTGTGATTCTGTGTGTGATTCTGTGTGATTCTGCTGCGATGCAATGTGGCCATTGCTTCTACATATCAACGGCCCGGTTGTAATTGCTTGTCACAACAAGCTGAAAAATGATGGAACCTGGGAAAAAAGTCCATTGTTTGTGAATCAACGTTGCTCTGCAAAGAAGTCCTGGCTGGTGAGCCCAACGTATACAGGATACACTGATCTGCACATACTCTGCATGTGAACAAGAAATGTGCCACAGCGGAGCTACGGAGTTATGCGTACGAGTAATGCATTGGAGCACAGGAAGCTTGATGGCTCCTGGATTTGTCAGATTCATTCTAGTTTGCATTCATGCTAGCAAATGCTAGTCAAAAGTATGTTAATATCCCTATTCACTACCATGACTGATGACTCACGTTAGTCTTATCCCACTGGAGAGTCCTTGAAGGCCTATTCTCATGCTTTTATCAGTAGAATCATGTATCTCCTCTTACTGCTCCAGCTCTGGACCCAGGCGACTACGGTAAAAATAAAAAAACAATCAAATTCCATTTTCCACCTACCTGCTCCTGCTCACAATCTACTCAGAGCTAAAGGACAAACACGTTGTTGTTCTCCTTCCTTTAATCTCCCTGTTTAGGAGAGCTCAGGGTTCACAGCACAGTGCTGAGCAACACCCATTGTTTCTGCTGAAACCGCTGGAGAAGCTGAAGGTGCCTCAGCATTTGCTCAACATCAGACCCCTCCCAAGAGCTGTTGACTGAAGTGGAAACTTGCTGTTTCCACTCATACCACAAGTGAAAGAACGCTGGGAATCTTCTTGATGGAAGCTTTTCTGTCTGTTTTTACACTAATTGCATCGGTTTTGCAGTCACTTCAGGGGATCCTTCAGACATACCCATGGGTGCTCATTGCTTTGTCTCTGTCAGAGGCAGTGTTCCACCAAACAACTCAACGTACTCAGGCTCAGAGCTTTATATGGTCCACACCTACCATCTCCTTGTTGTGAGGGAACCATTTTGGACCCCTACCACAAGGCCCTGTGCTCATTTCCCATCAGTGCCACCCTGAATGGACAGCACACCTTTGAATGCACTTACAATGCAGACGTAGCCATGAATTGCTGTCCACCCACAGTTGAAACATAGGAAAGGCTTAGACCAGAGGACGACCAACATCATAGAATCATAGAATAATTTAGGTTGGAAAAGACCTTTAAGATCATCGAGTCCAACCATAAACTTAACACTGCCGAGTCCACCAAGTCCACATCTGGGCCAGCAAACCACGACCAGCTTGCATATATCTACCTTATACTGCAAAGTACAGACTTAAATGGACAGGAATGGGTATCTTGAAGAGAAACATCATGAGGAGTCTGAGTTCCCCCGTTAACCTCATCATCCATTAGCACATGATGGGGAGCCACCACTGTTGTGCGACTTCACAGCCTGCTCTGCACCCCAGCATGAAGGTTCCCCTCATCTTCCCAGTGAGCAATCAACCAACATGAGGCCGTGTTTTCTCTGCAGTCCAGGCATGACAGAGGCTGCCAAGGAGCCAGACGTTGGGCACGCAAAACCCGGAGCTCCTTTTGAAGCTCTTGCCTTGCCCAACACGAAACTGGTTTGAACTTCCAAAGCAGTGAGCGCCCATGGAAAAGCAAATCCTTTTCCACCTATTCCATCAACTGTGGCCTCAAGACTCTTGCCTTTCCCTGCTCTGAGCAGACCTCTATCAAGTGGCATGACCTCCCCAACTCTGACCCTTCTGCTGAAATGAATCCCTGCTCCCGCGGGGAACGGGGAGCAGATGTTTAATCACACATCGCAGCACAACAAAGTGGTTCAGGCCAGGGAACGAAGGCGGATTCCACAGTCCAGTGAAGCTGTGGGATGGATTTTGGTAGACAGAACACAATTATCCAAATCATAATTTACTGAAGACATAAATCTTTTGAAATAATAACAACATTTAGCACGTATAAAGCATTATACATGTTCAAAGCACAAATGGTAATGTTTATGCCAAAACTGTTTGAACTTCCAATAATTAATAACAAGCAAGGAAATTGCATAGCCAGGAGGCTTTTTCCCAGCTTTAATTCACAGGAGCAGAATTTTTTTTTTCTCTAGGAAAACTTTGCTCAGACTTCTGCAGATCACAGCTTTCCTCCCAAAGCTGTGCCAAGAAATAATAATAATAATAATAATAATAATAATAATAATAATAATAATAAAAATCCCCCTCCCATAAAAAAAGACTGCTGAATCTTAGAAAAACAAAGAAAATGAAATGAAGATGTGATTCTATAAGAGGACCACCTTTTAAGGCTAAGGGAATATAAATAAATTAGACACCCACTTATACATATATTTTATATATACATATAAACGTGTATATATATGTATAAATTGCAAAAGCTCACACTGCAGATACCTTTGGTTCAGTCCAGCTCCATCCAGCTCAGCTAATGGTACATAGCTCACGGTGACATTTCCTATTTCCCCAGATGTGGGATCCAAAAAGGAACAGGTTACATCACCCCATAGTTTAAAAACCCCATGGAGATGGCTATAAAATACACGGGTTGGTGAGCTTCCCCCTCTGCCTCCTGCTACCACCCCTGCTTTCAGAAACGCCTCAGTGTCATCAAAGCAGCTTGTATGGGATCAAACCTTATACTTGTGGGGAGTGGAAGAGCCCCAGACCCCCATCAGCTGGTCGAAATGGACACACTCCTGAGGATACCAAGAGATTTACCCTGCCTGTGCACAGCTTGTCTGTGGATCCACACCCTTCATATGCAAAATTCGGTAAAGGGAATTTGCTTGCAGAAGAGGCTGCTCCATAGCCAAACGCGTGCGATGAGCCTTGGGTTTCTGAGCCTGGGATCGGGCTGAACAGCCAGCTCTCACTGGAGCAGCTGGGGGAGCCTGGGATGTTTTTTCATGAGAACAGTAGGCATTGTGTTGGAAAAAAACTGAAGCCATGTCTCTGGACAACTCTTGGAGCCAGAATTCATTTCTCGTGCTCTGTTCTCCTAAAGCATCAACAATGGCCAACGTTTTGAGCGCTAGTGGCACATTGGCAAACTCACCCGGGCTCCAGGGCCTGTTTCTCATTTGTATATTTACATAAATTTCCATATGGCATGGAAAAACAATAAATAGAGGTAGGAATGTAATTTTGTAATTTTCCATGTGTTTGAGGTTTTTTTTCCTGCAAGTGGCCGAGCACTCACTGTCCAATTCAGCGCGAGGTCCTAAGCCTTAGCTTTAAATTAAGCATGTGCTCAAGTGTCTGGGGCTGGAGTGCGGAGCCTTCTGCGCTCTCAGAGAAGCAGCCCAGGATGACGGCAAGAGCACAGGCTTTTTTTAACAGCTGGATATATATCCTACAGACACCACAGGGATAGGAACCTTGGAAACAGGCTGGGATGGAGGGAGAAGCTGCTAGGGCAGGAGACTGGGCCATGGTGCAGGAGCAGGTAGATGTCTTGTTGAAATGCAGTTGGTGGCTGGGCGCTGGACGTGCATAGTAAGAAGGCTGCAGCCTTCCCTCGGTCTGGCAGGGAGCACATCCGCCTGCATATATATACACACCACATACACCCAGCACACATGTCAGGCTGGTTCCCTGGGCCGTCCTCTTCCCTCAGCCTGTTTTTATTAACAGGGGAGCTTGAAGGAAAAGTCCAAGCCCAACTTCTGGATTGGGAAACAGGTTGGCCCTCAACCTCCCCCAGGCAGGGATGCAGAAGGAGGAAAGGCACCATGAGGCTGCCTGGATGTAGGGAGGAGAGAGAGATGCAGGAAGTGTCCTGAAATCTATTGTTTTTTAAAATTAAAATCCAGGGACACAAACAAAAATTCCACCCAACCAAGGCACTATCAAAGCAGCAACTTCTGTTTAAATACCTTTTCAAGGCACAATTAAACTGAGCAGGCTGCTCGAGCTTTCCCCGCAGCAGGATCCCGGTGGGGTTAAGGCTTTCTGAACTCTCCGTGCCCAACTTTCTCCCCGTCTCCTGCTCAGAGCTAGAGGGGAGACTGACTCATTTGGTTAAAAATAAAAACACTGCTATCTAAACTTTAATGGCTTTGTTTCTCATTGCTGCAGGCAGTGGTTCATATGCATTCCAAACAGCACTTTGACTGCAAATGTACCATTTTGGAAGCTATTCCACCTGAAAAATAATATCTTTCATCTCTCTGCCTTGCACTGTTGGGGGCTGGGAGCACACCCGTCCTGGATGCGGCAGACACCGGGGAGGTGGTGGGGTGGAAAGGGCAAAGCTGGCTCTGCCGCAGGGATGACCCTGGCTCTGCCGTCATGGGAGAACCCGCCGGCAGCCTGCAGGTGGGCTGGGGAGCGGTGAGCTGGTGCGCTGGATGTGCTGATGAGCAGGGCTTCAACTGGTGCTCGAAGATAAAGTATATTAACTGTTGGGGCGAGGGGTGATGCCAAACCCTGCTGCACCCAGGACTTACTGAGGGGCCAGACCAGCTCTATCAGAGACACTGTGCTCCCCGCATACCTCCCACCCACGGGCTTTCGCTGCCCAGATGCTCCCCTACGCACCCAGAGCAAACCTGGGACTGCAGCATGCTCCGATGTACAGGTCCAGGTGAATCTTCCCAGCCCAGGGACTGACGGCAAAGAAGAGGAAACAGCTGGAGCTGGGGGTTGCTCTACTAAGTGGCACACACACTGCACCAGCACTGGCTGCATACTCTGGTAGTCCTTGTTGAAGCCTCTTCCATGACATCTTCACTGCTATAGTCACTTTTGTCAGGACAGTTGTGTTAGGCCACGTATGCTGTCACCTGCCCAGCTCCACGTTGCTGCAGAGACAGAGCAGCCTTGCCAAGGCACATCTGGACGCAGCTGAGCCAACCTGCTGGGCTCATATGCCTGCTCACAATTTGTATTGCCTACACAAATCCCACACAGCCCACAGGTTTGTCTGAGTGTACGCAAGGGAAAGGCCACGGTAAGGTCTGGGATGGGTAGTTTGTGGTCACCACTCCAGCCCTGTGCTTTGAAAAGCAGCGTGGCTTGCTGGTGGCCCCACTTCTGATGTTGAGTTGCTCGATTTTTTAGGGTCTTTTTGTCTAACCTATGAATGACAGTTCCCCGCATCGATCCTCCTCCCATAGACATGAGTGCTGAGCCTCTCACAATTTTTTATGTTGTGGGATCTGACTTAAAAGGGACAGGCAAAGGAATCTGAGTCAGGGGTCACAAAGGGATGGTCAAATAACCCGTCGTCCAAGGGGGTTACATATTCGTGTCATGCATATAATGACTTTGTGGTGTTACCTTAGCAACTAAAGCTCGGAGATGATGCAATCAAATTTGGGAACGATGTGATTAGAAATGACAGGCAAGGGGAAACAAAGGGAAGCAAAGTTGCTGTGGCAGCTGGGATGCAGCGCTCAGCGCATAATGCGCGTATCGGGGCTGCGAGACGTTCTTCCAAGCAATTACACTAAATATCATATTCTATTTGCCAGCTAATTACAGAATATCATTCAGCGCCTGCCGTCCAGCCTGTCCCTGCTCTCCCCACTTCGGTGAGGCCGGGGGAATGGTACTCTCATTAACCCGGCTGTGTTTGATCTGCTCGTACATTTTCGCTTGGCACCTGCCCAGCACAAGCTACTATTTGCTTTTCCCCCTTCCCTGCACATTCCCTTCCCTGCATCACGCCCCCCTCTCATCCAGGGACCTTGCTCTCCCTCGGCAGTTACATGTCCATATCTTTGCAAGGATCCCTCCCAGGGACAAGTGGTGCTGATGAACATCTTAGAGGGAGTGCTCTGCTTTGGGCTGCATGTATGTGGCTTGCAAGTGCTCAGCCAGCCTTCAACCCCATGTGCAAGAGCCCCAGTTGTTCTCTGCACCACCTGAGGTCTAATAACACCATAATATAAAGTTAAACATCATTGAGGCCTGCACTGCTTGAGCACAGCTGCCCAGATGTTCTGATGGCTTCACACACCCACAGGATTTGATGTAGGATGTGTTGCTAAGACATGAGCACGCAGCTTCACTGCACAGCATGGGGGGACACCCTGCCCACCCCCCAAGAGACACCCTGTTTGCTATCACCCTCCCCTTGTTTGGAGGGGATGGCGGGCCCAGGGCTGCGAGATGTCCCTGAGCTCTGTCAGACCCACACTTTGGGCTTGGCTTGTTTACCTGCCATGGGAATGTGCTCAGGGCTCTGCCCCTCTGCTCCTGGAAATAACTGCCCTGGAAAGGAGAGAGAGGCAAGTGGAAATACAGGGAATAGGGACTTGCACTGTAAATATTACTGATGATTCATAATCCCCTTTTCTCAGAATTTCAGGTTTCTTAACTATTATCCCTCTCGCCGGAAGCCCCGGCTGTTCTTTTGACAGGTTTATGTGACCCAGCAGGCACTTTTCGTTCATTTTCGCTGTGAAAACAACAGGCTCAGTTCTCCGTTGCTCGGTACCTGGCGGTGTCATTAGCCTGGTGCAGAGGGTGAGGAGGGGGAATGCGAAGAAAGAAGAATCGCTGCTGCTCTGATGTGACAATACCGCTGTCCATTCTGTCCTCAGCCGTCACACGTATCTAACAGCAACCGAGAGTCACCTCAAGGATGCGGAAACCAAATGTTTCCAAAAAAGTGCTGAGAAGGACACAAAACTGATGCCATTTCTCTCCCAGACCCTCTGGCCTTGTCTCCACTGCCAGAAAAAGAAAGGGTGATTTGAAATATGCATTACCTGACGTGTTTTAAGATCCTTGTGGTGACAGGATACCTTGGTAGATGGTCACGATGAACCCTGATGTTGTCTCTTATGAGCAAATGTGTTCAGAATAGAGCTGGCTGTTCCTAAATTAGGATTTTAACATGCAAGGCAGATGCCTGGTAAATGTGATAAACTGTATTTCTGTCCCCGCCCCCCCCCATGTAGTGTCTCTGGTTTTGGCATCCTAAAGGACCCCTTCCTCTCTCATTAACGTCATCCCCAGGCAGGAGCTGAGGGTAGAGAGAGGGGAATGAGGTTCCAGCTCACCTTATTTCTCATCATTCAGTCTTTCTGGAAAGCTAAAGAAAAGGCTCCACCTTCCATCACCCTGTGAGGGCACTATGACCCCGTGATGGCTGGGAGAATGGCCAGACCTCGCCATAGCCTGAGGAGAGGCTAAGGGACCTGGGGGTGTTTAGCCTGGAGAAAAGGAGGCTGAGAGGAGACCTTCTCGCTTTCTACAACTGCCTGAAAGGAGGGTGTAGCAAGGAGGGTGTTGGTCTCTTCTCCCAGGTAACAAGTGATAGGACGAGAGGAAACGGCCTCAAGTTGTGCCAGGGGAGGTTTAGATTGGAGATCAGGGAAAATTTCTTCACCGAAAGGGTTGTCAAGCACTGGAACAGGCTGCCCAGGGAAATGGTGGACTCACCATCCCTGAAGGGATTTAAAAGACAAGTAGATGTGGTGCTGAGGGACATGGTTTAATGGTGGGCTTGGCAGTGCTGGGTTAAGGGTTGGACTTGATGATCTGAAAGGTCCTTTCCAACCCTAACCATTCTGTGACTCTGTGACTCTATAGGCCTGCCACATTCCCAAAATCCTCCGGCTTCCCTTTCCTTCTGTCTTAATCCAGGTGATAATGAGGTGCCAGAGGGGACAGAGAGGGTGGGGGCCAAGGTCTGGGCTTCAGCTCCTATCTCAGACACACCAGTCCCCCACCTCCATCTTCCTCGTTATCCCCAAGCGGGCGCCCAGCTCTGCTCTCTTGGGCTGATGCTGTGGGTACCAAATCCACGCCGCACGTCCACAGGGATCCTCCTGCCGCTCCTGCACCGCAGCTCTTTAACACCAACCTCCTTCTCCCCCAGCCCTCTCCCGCTAGTCCCCATCTCGCATCCAAGAGCAAGTCGTTTGAAATGGCTGCAGCTGGGATGCAACGAGCCCTGGCAGGTGTCCGTGGAGCACCGTGGGCCTGCAAAATTCATACAGATCAAACCACCGTAGGATGCGAGAGAGGGAGAACAGCTGAGAAGGCAGCAGACATAAACGGGGGAGCTGCTCTTGCCAGATGGGGCACGGGGAGCTGAACGTAATTTGAATTGCTTGCAGGCTTAGCAGCCAGGCAGAAAGAAATCATCGCAAATCCATCTAATGCAAACTAATGCTGGTCATTAGAAAGCAGGGTAGAGCCGTGCTGCCTGCATCGGGGAAAAGACATTAGGAAGAAAGTTTCTGAGCAGGTTTCTGAGCCAAAATACATCATCTGTGAACAATTTACTCTTCATTTACAGTTGTTGTCCAACCTGGGGAAGGGAGAATTGGTATTTTTTTTTTCTCACAAAGAAAAATGTACCCCAGGATGATCTTGCTTGTCCTGTGGTCAGCTTTTTAGCAGTGTTGGGCAGAAGACAATGCTTGTGGCTGTCAGCAAAAGGCCCAGTCACTCAACACCACTTAAAAGCAGAGGAGCCCTTCCCTCCATGCCTGCATCAAGGGTAATATCTGTAATTGGGTTTGTGCAGTTCTGGAATGGAAAACAGAACAGCCCTGTCCGTGACTGGTACTGACTGCAGCCCCCCTCCCCACAAACACGGCTGCCGCAGTGGTGGTTTAACAAGAGCCAAATGCCTTTTGATGACTGTTTGTAAAAAATAAACAAATCAATAATTCCCTCTCAGCTGCAGACCTTGGATGAGTTCTCCTCACCCTCCTGGCTGCTGATGGAAGGCAGCAGCATGGCTGAAGGGACACTATGCCATTAAAAAGTTACCTTGCAGAAATAACCTGTCTTCCCCCCAAACAGCCCATTCGATTATTCAAAATGGCTTGAGCATCAAGGCTGTTTCCAGAGGTTTTTCCGCATTTGCTGTCTCATCCTTCATTTCACTACACAGGACAATTTCTTAGCACGTATTATTGGGCATCAGTCGTCACATAACTTGTCTTGCCAAAGACTGATAAGGAAAAGAACCTGAGCCGTAGGAAATGGTCTGCTCCCAGCCTAACCCTTACTCATGGTGGGGTTGGACACCCACCCTGCAGTCTGGTATCACAAGGTAGTTGGGAGCCTTGAGGGGGAAAAAATAAAAATCACTGGATAATGTTGATGAAGTTATGCAAAACTTTTGTCAAAACACAGATCATCCTTTGATGGAAACTGCCAAATCCCTTCAGCAGTCACCTTCAGGACATCCAGCCTCCAGAGACAACTTCACAGGGTGGGTCATCTGCAATTAGGATATTTGAAGCCCTTCTGGGGGTTACAGGGGACAGGAGCCCGAGCTCAAGGGCACTCCAGTAGACTCACAGAGTACCAGTTTTTTGAGAAAGAAAAAAAAAGTAAAAGTATTTTCTGGCTGAAATTACTCAGCATGAATTTTTTGCTTTCCTGAATCAAGATGAAAACTTTCTGTAAGTCTCAAAGTATCAACCCACTGTAGGAGCCTGCAAGTGACATGCAAAGAGCATCTCTCCTCTCCTCATGCTTCAGCTGCACATGTCTAATGAAGCCAGACAATGTCTCATTGCTGGAGCTGAACTGAAATGGTTTTTGGGGAAATGACCTCTTGTTTTGACGTCTCTTCAGGGGGAGGAGGGCTCAGGGGGAAGAGGCTATAGGATGGGAGGTCCTGAGAGCAAAAGCCTTTGGGAAGAGTCTGTAATTCCCCTTGGGACTGTTAGAAAATTACCCCCTGCTGTTGCTCTCTATGGGCTTTAGAATGAGATTTCAATAAACTCTGTTAATTTTCCATAAAACCCCGTCAACTGCATTCACATTAAATCCTATAGCACTTGCGCAGGGAGCTCCAGGGAATGATAACCTGGATTTTTGCCAAAGAAAGAAACCCAGCAGGTGAGACTTTCCACTAGAGCTGGCTCATAGACCATCAAGCTGGACAAGACTGTCTCTTCCCCTGCCCAGCCTCTCCTATATTCTGAGCCAAAGACATCCATCAGTTTTCTCTCCCAGGGCTCACCTGACATCCCACCAGCTAGCGTGCTTTGCATGGGTCTATTTGACCAGTATGGAGAGGTCTTGCTGTAAACTGGGGGAGCATTTCTTCACTACAGTCTCAGCAGACAAGACACTCTTACCCACCCACTTCCCAAGGAAGGAGAATCCGTGTAGTGCTGATAGATCGTCCTTTCCTACGTTAAATCCCAACATCTTCATGGAGCAGCAGGCACTCAGCAGTTGTTGCCTGCCTGGAATTCAGTCTCCAGAGCCAAGAGCAACCAGCTGGCCAGAGGAGAGTGACCATGGAGAAGGCCACTCAGTGCCATCAGTCCAGCACTGCTCTGCACTGCAGACCCTGAGGAGGACCACAGCTGATATGGATTGATCTGAGCTGGTTTTAAACCATCCAGCTTGGGCATCGGTGCAGCTGGAGCAGGAGGAATTTCAGCAGGGGCTGTGGGAGCCAGCGAGGAAGACTATGAGGAAGATGACTAACATTTGCTGAGGACCAAAGTGCCCTAATGCCCTGCTTACACTCCATGTTAGTAAGTATAAAGTCTTTGTGACATTGAGGATAGGCAAACTCTCTATCTCACTGCCCAGAATGGGTGAGACTCTGAAGCTGTCACCTTGCCATGGCTCTGGGATTTTGTACCCCATGTAGGTGTGGCTAATTATTAAGCTGTGTTTTCAGATAATGCCTTTGCTGGATTTTAAAGTCAACCAGTTTTCTTTCGAAGTGTTTTGTTTTTCCTTCCTGCATCTGCACTTGGAATTATTTTTACCCTCTCTCTCTCACCATCTTTAGCCTGTCTCATAATAATTTGCCAGTTACAGGAGTTGGAGGTGGCAGAAGTATCATCTTTTGCTGCTTTTCAGTACAAAGTGTCATGAGTCCACCTAAGCAAATGCAGCACCAACCGCACGCATGTCAGCAAAGCCTGACCTGCCCACCAGGAGACCCTGTCCAGGTTCTCGGTGGGGAAGGAGTTAATATGTTTGTCTTGTACAAGCGAGACTGAAGCCAGACTGGGCTCAGCTGGAGAGAATCACTTTATCAGGAGAGGTTGTGAGAAAAAGAAACTCTTAAAAGACTCTCTAGCAGAGTGTGGAGCTGGCGGGGAGTTGTGTTGTTTGGACGTGGGAGCAGGCGGTTGTCGGGAAAGCCTCTGTTCATCGCTTCTAGGGGCAGATGGTGCTCACCATTAGAGCTGGGCTTTTGAAGGCGGTGGCAGGCAGGGGCGGAGTGGCACAGAGAAGGGGCTTTGCAGTCATGCGAAACTTTTGATGTCGTTCTGATCGGGAGCAGCTGAAAACCTTGGTGTTCTCCACACAACAACACTCCCAAATCAGAAGTGATT